>NC_083350.1:62207856-62520773 GCF_030254825.1 Meriones unguiculatus | reverse complement strand
GTTCAGGTGTGGAACCCAGGAGGCCCCAGAAAAGCCTCTGCCTTGCACAATGGAGAAGAACCATGGGAGGGCAGAGAATGATGAAAGTCAGGCAAGAGAAAATGTGGGTGTGAGGTCTGAATTAGTGTTGATTTGCATAGGAAGTGTCTTTCAGTGGGTCACGTGATTCTAGTCACTAAGAGGTGATCTGGTCTTTAACATAATGGATGATTTAAGCCACTGATGGACACATAATCTGGTCACAGTGTTAAGTGGTAGCAAAAATTACGAGGCAGAGTCTAGGTGGAAGAAGTAGGCCAATGGGAAAGGTCTTTTAAGACAAGATTTTCTCTGTGGCACTCTCTGCATCCTGGCTACCATGAGCGAGCAGCTTGGCTCCCTGCTTCCCGAATGTCAGGGTGTGGGTGTTTGCCTCTCTAATTGTCTCCTCTATATCTGTTTGATCCACAAAATGCATAGTGACAGGCACTGCACAATCACAGATTGAGTTTGACTTCTTCTTTTTTTTTAAAGAAAGCATTTAATTTTGGGCTCAAGTTTCCGGAGGGTTAGAGTCCATGACCATCATGGTGGAGAGAATGCCAGCAGGCAAGCAGACATAGCACTGGATGAGCGTTTACATTCTTTTTTTTAAATTTTTATTATTAGTTATATATTTTTATTTTTTATATTAATCACAGGTTATTTATTTTATATCCCAGCTGTAGCCCCCTTCCTCATTCCCTCCCAATCCCACCCTCCCTCCCTCGTCTTCTCCCTGCCCCTTTCCAAGTCCACCAACAGGGGAGGTCCTCCTCCCCCTCCATCTGACCTTATCAAGTCTCCTCAGGACTGGCTGCAATGTCCTCTTCTGTGGCCTAGCCAGGCTGCTCTTCCTTCGTGGGAGGGGAGTGGAAGAGCTCGCCATTGAGTTCATGTCAGAAATAGTCCCTGTTCCCCTTATTAGAGAACCCATTTGGACACTGAGCTACCATGGGCTATATCCGAGCAGGGGTTCTAGGTTATATCCATACATGATCCTTGGTGATAGAATAAATATACTGAGCTTTACTTCTAAACACAGGTAGGGGTCACTTTGAGGTGGAGCCAAAGCCTGCAATGTGGGGAAAAGAACAAACAAAAAGCAGCTTTAAATCTAATCACAGGTGACATATAGTCACAATCAAGGCCGAGAAAAGCTATCAAGTTGACTCGCCTGATACACTCTGTTTTTTCAGGTGGCACTCAGGCATGAGGATGGCGATGAGACAGCTGAGCCACCCCCAAGTGGGCACCGCGACCGAAGGAGGGCCAGCGTGTGTTCTGGTGGCAGTGTGGGTGAGCACCAGGGCCTTGACCGCAGAAGGAGCCGTAGACATTCGATCCAGAATATCAAGAGCCCGCTGTCAGCTCCCACCAGTCCCTGCTCCCAGTCGGTTCCTGCCTTCAAACCCAGCCAAGTTCGAGATCTCTGTGAAAAGTAAGCTTAACCCCAGCAGTGGAAAGAGAATACTGCTGGGAAGAGGGGAAAGGCTGTGGGTCACATGTACGCTCCCCACTAGATGGTAGGACCTCCTGGCCTTGCTTCCTGCCTTCCCTCTACCACTAAACCATACCTCCCTCAGGGAGCTTCCACTTGAGCTGCTCCTGATGGCAAGCACAAACTTGACTTTACCACACTCACCTAGTATTTTACAAAATGGCAAAACCCAAAATACAAAACCATGGCCTACCAGTTCACAGGGGAGGAAGGTAAACTCAGTCCTCATGTGAATCAGTCCTCAGGTGAATCATGATGAGCTGGGGTGTCTGGGGAGGTGTCTCCCCTATTCTAAGGAATAAAAGAGGGGGATGCAGGAAGGAGGGCAGGACTGGGAGGAGAGGAAGGAGAGGCCTATGACCAAGATGTAAATTGAATTAATTAATTAAAAAATGAAAAAGAAAAGAAATAAATGCTATATCACCAGAGAAATGCAAGAGAGGATGGCTCTTGAGATAATGTAGTCATACACAGATTGGATTTACATATGCAGAATAAATATGTATAAATTTAAAAACATCTCTTTATATTCAGCACACATTCATTTTCATCATTTAGATACTCAGTAGACATTTTTATCAATAAAATGTCCACTATGGATCAAAGGTACAAAGATAGATATACATGTATACAACAAAAAGTATTATCTTTATCTTTATACACCTCCTATCTAAGCTACCATAAAGAAACTAAGGTAAATAGAAAAAAATAGAGCAACCCATAGGCTCATAAGAAATTGTACAGGTTCCAAAAAGGAAGCTTAAACTGTACCTGTGGGAACCGGGAATGATTCTGGGGAAAACAGGTACAATATAAGGATGGCTTGGCTTCTCGGGCCCTGATACCTGCTGCACGTGGATGCTGTTTGGTCGCTGGAAAAATGGGCCACAGAGGTTGACCTCCCCGTTCATTTGCTGCTGGGGTTGGATGCAAGCCAGGTTCTTATCAGTAGCAGTGGCTCCACCATTGTCTCTCATCCTGGAAATGTGTCTGGGAGTAGAGTTTAGATTATGTGGCTGCATGAAAGGAGAAAATAACTCAGAATACACTGGACCACCTTTAGAAAGTCAGTCATCAAGAATGAGTGGTTTCCTCCCAAGAGAATAACCCACCATCTCCATCACCAAGATGTAGCTCAAGCAGCCTGGTGCTCGTGGAGTCACATGGGCACGCAGCAGGCCACATCTTTGCATGCCTGTTACCCAAGAAGCAGGAGGACCGGGTTTGAAAGCCATGTGCAGCACCCATGGTCTCTTTCTAGGTGATGGCCCCAGAGGTCCTGTTTTCTGAGTCTGTATGACCAGCTCTGTTCTGGTGAAAGCCCCAAATTTCTGAATAAAGTTGGGAAGATTCACTGTGAACATTGCATTTTGTGCCCCAGAAACTCATCCAGGGCTGGACCACAGTGTACCTGAAGCACTTTCCCAGCACTGCCCTAGCTAGCACCTTGGGGTGTGAATTCAGAGGAGGTTGAGGGAAATATCTACAGTAGCTGAAAACTGTTTAAAACCAGTGGAGATGCTGAAGGCAGGAGAGAGGCGAGCCTCATTGGCCTCGCTAGTTCCTCGCTCTGTCTCATTGTGTCATGCTTGTTTCTGGCCTTGTTCTTCCTCTTCTGCTTTTCAAAGGTCCTAATGTTGTATGTTTGAGTGACAGCCGAGTGACTCCATTTTTTTTTTTTTTTTTGTAAGTTGTCAAAGATGATTGCGGTGCATGGGACCATCCTGAGAGCAGTTCATAGTCTTCAAGTTCTGGGCTCAGCAGAAATTGGATTTGGGGTTGCGGGTTGGAAAGAGGACACGGAAACACTGCTCTAAACAATGCTTGTTTTGTTCTTTTCAGAGTATGCACATTTTGTTGTGCTGACATTATTGCTTTAATGTAAGATTTAGTAGCATTTGGGGAAAGTACTCTCCAGTTTGTAGAGGTAGAAAACATTTAAGAGAAACAGGGTGTAGCTCAGTGCAGAGTACTTGCCAACCACGTGTGAGGCTCTGAGTTTGATCTTTAGTACTGCAAAAAAAAAAAAAATAGGTAAACGAATGTAAATGCAAAGTACAAACCTGAAAAGAGAACATCGTACAGCCCTGTAACATTGAAATAACTTTGTCCGTAAAGCCTGTTGGAGGGCATCTAGGGTGGCATGGTGATGGTGCGGTTTTCATCTCATCAAGGCAAGAGTGCAATGGCAGAGAAGATGACAAGAAAGAAAATGAGAAATGGTCTCTGTGTGCTTAGCAGAGCACCTGTCAACATCTGTGTGCTCCAAGTAGTGCTTCAGAACCAACCAGTCTGTTATGTCCCCCCTCCCAGAGGCCCAGGAAGACTGTAAACTCCCTGGACATATTTGGTGCATGTTTGTCTCAGGGTTCCTGTAGATGCCACATAGGAGAACTCAGAGGCTAGATTGTATTCTTCTGTGCTACAAGTGCTCCCACTACATTGGAAAAAACAGGAGGAAAGTGAGAGGTTAGAGAGGAATGCGTGTCGCTGGAAATGTGTGTGGAACTCTCTGCTTGTATCATTTGAGTTTAGTCCTCATAAAAATCTTCTTGGAAGGTAGGACAAATGCCAGTCACATGCATGGAACAAGACTTACACTTCAGGCTTTTTAGAATGAGAACTGGTCTTCATGTGGGCATGACTTTACTGAGGTAAATATAAATGTTCAAAAAGAGTTGAATAGGACACCACATCAAGCTTCCTTACAGACACAAGCCTGTGAGATTTTTGCTATCATTTTTGTAATACTAATGTGACCCTGAACCCATATTACTGTGCATGGCTTTTACATTGGCCATTGGCCAGATAAGACAGAGCTTATCTGTTACCTGGAATTTTTATATGATGTTACACTGCAATGAATTTCATCTCTGTAGTTAATTTTTGCAACTATGGTTATAAGAAGAAAAGTCAAAGCATTTTCACTTACTGCTAAGAAAATTATTTGGGCTCATTTAATTAGAAAAAAAATGAACAAAACCCCCAAACCTCAGCAGTCTGTCTGACTCACATTGGTATCAAGTATGGTCATGCCTAGGACTAAAACATTCTTGGCATTTATCTAGCCTAAAGCAGGAACCCATTGGAGTGTACATACAGGCTGGGGCCATTTTTTTTTTTCATCATGAGCACCCCATTCTATTCATATATTTCCTGCTTCTTAGTACAGTCTCTGATCTTTACATGCCTCCCTAAATAAGTCCCTGTTCAATCAGCTCTCCTTCTGGTCTGTCTTCTAGTGTTTCTGGTATGAACCATTGCACAGGACATACAGTATGCAATTAAAAATTCTGTCCCCTTGAGTTGCACACAGCATTCCACTCTCCAGAGGTCATTCTGAACTAAGTCAACTGGTGCTTGCTCTCAGTCATCTAGCTCTCAGTCATGTGTATATTTTCAGAGCACGGAAGAGTGACCTAGCAAGTTGTGCACAATGACAGCTGGCTGGGGAATGGAAAGTACAGACCTGTGCCATGTGCACTGGAGGGCAGTGATGGCTGGCCGTCGTGTAAATTTTATATGTCATGGAATACTAATCTCCCAAGTTTTTTTTTTCCAACCATTAAAAATGTAACGTATATACTAACGCCCAGGCTCTCAAAAAAGATTTTAGGCCAGATTGAATTCACTGGTTGTATTTTACTAACTACTATTCTCAGGGGCCAGATATTTTTAGAGAACTGGGAGGAAATGAGCTGAAATTGCCAATGAGAAAAATGTGAGCAAGGAGAGGGAAACCCATCACACCATATGAGAAGACTGTGGTCTTATAGTTGGGGTTAGAACAAGAAAGTAAAAGGAAGCTGTGATGTGGCTTAGCTGGTAGACATGAGCCTAGCATGCACAAATTCTGGGGTTAATTCCTGGCATCACGTAGGCCAGATGTGGTAGTACACATTTGTAGTCCTGGTACTCAGGTATGGAGACAGGCAGATTGATAGGTCAGGGTCATCCTGAGCTACATAGAAAGTTGAGGACAGCTTTGGATATATGAGACCCTAGGTGGAAAATTCCATGAAGAGATTATGAAGATCTTGTTGATTATAAATTCCTGTGATACAGGAGAAGTTGAAGAAGGGTGGATGGTAAGTTGGGGAAGGGGTTTATAGAGCTTGTTGGAAGGAAAAGGGCTAATGATACATTCAGGGAAGATGTGGCATTTAGGGAGGTTATGGCAAGAGAAGCTTATTTCTGTGATACCTACAGAATTAGTTCTCAACCAGGAATGACTTTGCCAGTCAAGGGACACTTGGATATGTTTTTGGTTGTCACTGCTGGCCCTAGGGTGCTGCAGGCATGTGGTAGGAAGAGTCCAGGAATGTTGTCCCATAATGCACAGGGAAGTCCTCACTGAAAAATTAGCTTTTCTGCACAGTGTGTTTCTGGGACCATGCCTTAGCAGGCTCAAGCAATTGGCTTGAGTTTTTTCAGATCCTTCCTGGGATTCTTCCAGGAATGAACAAGGTAGCTTTTTTTTTTTTTTTTTTTTTTTTTTTTTAAGAACGTGGAACTCTGTGTACCTGCCTCAAATGTCACATACCAAACTTTGGATCAACATTAACCTTATTCAGAAAACATCATGAATCTTTTAAAAACTCAGGTCTGTACATGATATTCCTGGTATAAAGATGTCAGTGGCATTTGACAGCTATCAGAGAGGCACCATTTTTTTAACAAGAATGGAGATGTGAAACATCTAAACCCTGGTTACTCTGGCTTATGTAGGTTATAGAATAACCCTTCTTCTAGTGTTTGTTTTATCTCTGCTTAGCAAATTTTCACTCTTCAAATCCTCAGCAAATAATGCTGAATTTGGTTAGGGACAGGCTTGACTAACTCTGATGAATCAACCAGTAACTGAACAAGCCAGCTCTAATCAGCTTTGAGTCTATCACATTGACATCATGGAATGTGACAACCTGCGTGAAATAAATTGGCAATACAACAATATACTTATATAACAGAGGTATGCTAGTCTGAGGCTAGGTATCATGATCCTGTGGAGGGATAGGAATATAGGTTCCCAAAGCCAGAGGTGTGCAGGTGGAATTGGGAGATGAGGATTAAAAAAACACAGGCTATTTTGTGAGTTTTTGAGGAGGAGATGAAAACAAACATCTCACCCCAGATAGGGCACTGAAGACAGAATCAAGTAATTCCGCCTAAGTGCAGCTTAAAGTGCCAGTGAGTCTAATTTGTGTTACTTACAGGAGAGACTTACGGGCAGCTGCACCCCGGAAAAGAAAGCTCTTCCAGCAACCATTAGCTGCCCGTTGGCTGTTGGGTGGTTGTGTGCCCAATAAAGCTTTTCAAGTATCGCAGCTGTCAGCATTGTTGAGATGCTCTCTGGTCCCTACTATAAAGCAAGGGCCCTATGCAAGTTGTTGTAAGGCAGTGAAGTCAGGCTCTGAACATTACTCCCCCCCCCCAAGCTTAGACATGTCTATCTTAGGCTCAGCTCCAAGGTGATTCTGAATGGTACCCAGACGGCAGTAGACTTGGGGAGACGAAGGGTTCCCCCAAATGAACGAAGAACAGCAGGTACCACTTAGGAGGCACTTTGCTGTGTGCTGTCTGATTTGCTAAACAGTTTCTCATGTGTTGTAATTTCCGTGGAGAAAGCTATAGTGCCTTTCATTTTCTTTATTTAATAGGAAAGGAAACTAAAGCACAGAGAGACAAGGAACTTACCTAGGTCACACTGCTGACCAGTGGCACTGCTGGTTCGGAACTCAGGCGGCCATGGTTTAGAGCTTGTACCCAGTCAAAGATGACTGGCAATGCTCTTTTATGGGCTAGAATGTGTTTGAGAGGGGCAATGTTTTAGTTTGGGGTGGGGGTGAATCAGATTCTCTGAGGAAGAAAAGCCATTCAAGGCAAATGATTCCTTGAGCTTGGTGATCTTAAAGAGCTATATTGTTTATTGCTTTTGATCGAAGTTGTCATTCAGTTTGCTTTTCTCTTGAATGGGCACTGATTGGGTTTCAGAGAAGGCCTTCTGAAAGCACTAATTCTGAAGCAAGCCTTCCTAGTGGACAGTGACTAACCAGTCATTCTGGCAGAGATGGAGAAAGGAAGGTGCAGAGAAGAGGGCCACCATAGAAAGGACGCCTTGGCTGACTCTCAGTAATTAGAGCCTGGGAGAAGCGGGCTCTAAGTTATCCTAATGATATAGCATCTCACAGTCAGTGCACGCTGCTTAGTGACCCAGTGGGTGGTGGGAGGAGGGGAGCCAGGCCTCAAGGTGAGCCCGTGGGTGGGAGCACGGGGAGGAGATTGGAGGGGATGTTCACTGTGCTCCTGTAAAGTAGGGGGGGCATTGGCATCACTCCACCAGACACAGGAAACAGTGGGCAAATGGGGAACCTAATTACGGAGCCCACTAGACCAGTGAGCTCATCTTCCTATATTTTGACGAGGAGGAGATATATTTGGTTGCTTAACTTTTAGGACAGGACTTGTCCACGGGTTCTGTTGCCAGAGTTACATACAGGATTCATTCAGTGGTTACCTGTGGGGTCTGCAGCAGAGTAATGAAGTTGACCTAACTCTTGGAAGGAGTTGGGAATAAGCAATCTGTTTACAAAGAAAAGGTGTACTACGAAACAAGTCCATGTTATATAGCATTTTATGCTAATAAAATCTTTGCCTCGGGTGACCTATTAAGTGCTGGCTACTACAGCTGGGCTTGGCCAGGTGCAGTAAGGAACAGATGTGGTGGTCAAGAACAGAGGTGTGCTCATAGCCTTGGCCTCAGCCTCAGGTGGGCTCTTAATGATGATATCTCTTTAAGAGGGTGGTAGGAAAGTTAGGATAGACAGCAAAAAATGAGCACTTAGCTGGGTAGGGGTTTGTTAGCCACTTCATGCCCCAAAGCTTCCCCAGATACTGTTGTATTAAAGAAGGTAATTGTTAAATAAATATGGACGTGAACTGGAGAGAATATTTTATGTTCCAGCATAAACTTGCTAAAGGATTTCACAACAACCATATTAACCATCACTGGTACCATGGGCAGCAAGTAGCTACTTGGGAAGGTTTATCTGATGGTAAGTGATTTGCTATGAATGAGATGCAATAATGGGCCTGTGACCTCCCAAAGTAACTATTGCTGGATGGGAGCCAGGGGTGCGGAGCTGTCCAAGGCCCTTCCGGAGTAAGCTCTAGCAAACGGTGGGCTAGAGGACACAAGGATGGGGTCAATAAATAAGGAGCTTGGAAAGAGGTAACGATTAAGGCACTGGGGCTGGAGGAAGAAGTCAAACTGTAAAGTTCCTGCCTTTTGGAAAACTTACTATGATTAGATTCTCAATTCTTCAGGAGTTCACTCTTTGCCTCCAGCATGTATATATATATATATATATATATATATATATATATATATATATATGCATGTATATATATCTGAGCAGCTTTCTAGATCCTGAGGAAATTAGACATTGATCCTTAAAACCACACAGAGCCAGCAGTGATTTTCAAATGGAAACACTGGTGTAAGTGTGTGCATGTGTGTGGTGTGGGTGTATGGGTATGTGTGTGGTATGTGTGGTATGTGTTTTCGGTATGTGTGTATGTGCGAACATGTGCATGTTCGTGTGTTGGATGGGTCTTTCAATGAGGACTCTCTGGAGTACTGGGGAGAACTGGATCAGGTGGGGAGATTGTGGAAAGCTAGGATGCTATCAGAGTAGCTGGAAGTAGAACTGTGGGGAGGATGGGAATTGGGGGAGGTTATGAGGTCTAGAAGAGCAGGGTTTATAGAACTGAGACTCAAGCTCACTGAGTGAGGTTGCTCCCAAACACCCAGTAAAGTGGGATCCTGGTCTCTCGGTAACCTCTGGGTGTGGTGTGTTTAATAGACCTAGGAATAGAAATCCCTAGTCATGGACAGGCACCCATAGAAGCCAAACATATACAGCTGAAAGGTGAAGCTGAGGCTTTAACCCAGGAAAAGTAAACTAAGAGGCAGAGAAACAGAGATAAATCCCTGGGAAAGAAAGTGCTGGACCATCATCTTATGATACCAATGAGACTACCACCCGCTTTTCCCAGTCAAGGACCCTTTAATGTGCTCATCTTCAAGCATGAGTCGTTCTCAAGCTAGTCACTCCAATGGTGTGAGGTTTCACAAGGAGACAAGCTATGCAGGTGTGGGGTAGAGGGAAGGCCTGACTGATGTCACTGCTCAGTCTTTGATTTGGTTGGTGAAGGGCTGAGCTTGCTCCCCTTTGACCTGTACGGACCGTGTGTTCCCCACAGCGTTTGCTGCTGCTTTGCTTGCTGAGGTGATCCATGATGGTGTAGACATAAGGGCATGTGGTTCCTGATGCGTCTTTTGAAGGAGAGAAGGCTCTTCCAGGAGTTGTTGATTGATTGGATCCAGTCATGGATGGGGCAGTTTCAGCCTTGCTTCCTAGGTGTTGTGATTGGACTGGGCACGGTGATGCATACACATTCGTCTAGTACTTGAGAAGCAGAGGAAGAAGTATCTCTGAGAGTTTAGAGCCAGCTATCTGGGACTGCAGAGCAAGACACTGTAAAGGGGAGGGGGCAGAGAGAGAAGGATGGGGAAAAAAGATAAAGAAAGGGATATATGGAAAGAAATTGGTGGTAATTCTGGACTAATGAAGGCTGACCTGAAGATACAAGTCCAAGAGACTAAAATGTGAGAGCAAAAGATAAGCCACTACTGAACATACAAGATGCTGATGAAGTGTTGGGCAAGGGTTCATGAGGGTCTGAAGAGAATAGACCTAGCCTTAAGCTACACTGTCACTCTGTATGCTCAAAAAAGATGGCAATGACAGAAACACCATTCTCATACTGAAAGCTTTTTTTTTTTAATTTCAAAATGAGGCTATAATTATGAGAGACTTCTCAGAATTGACATTGGCCATAACGGTGTTCCAGGTATACCCCATGGTGTCATGGATATCCATTGTATCTCTTGGCTTCCTGGTGGTTGTGCCATAATATTGAGACGCAAAAGAAGAACAATGGGCAGAAGAGGAGAGGAGAGCTGCTGGGCTGCATATGCCTGTGAGCAGGCAGAAGAACTGCTATTATTCAATTGAGGGGAAGGAAGGAAGAACAAGTGGCTCTATCCAGTTATTAGGCATTTCTCCAGCTGTTATCCTGAGTAGAGATACCACATCATAACTGTTAGGACCGTGATGCTAGTGTTGGGCTCCTTGGGTTTAACCTCAGTTCATTGCCAGGCAAACCTGGGCACTGTCCTTAACATCTCAGTGCCTCCGTTCCTCTTCTGTGAATGGAGGTACTAACGGGACCAGGAAAAAGGTGAACTATGTAAACTGTCTTATGTAAAGGCAGCCAACATAGAGGCTAAATAAAAACTCAGTAAGTGACTTCAGAGAGACGACAAAGGAGAACCAAGCATAGAGCAGGGCTTCCTGCCCTGTTCTTCAGAGCTCAGGGGTCCTGGGTGCCTTTTGGATGATGAATGACTTTGATTATCCTTTAAAAAACTGCTTCCCAAAGTCACAGTGACTCAGAGAAGGGCCAGAGGCAATTCTAGGAACTTTGGGAAAACTTGGTTACAGAATCCACATTGCCCCAGAGACATCATTTCATTCCTGAGATCTTTGCTCCTGCCATGTGGTTTTGGTTTTATAAACATGAGATTAAAAGGTGACTAGAGATGAGCCCTCTGGAGGAAGTGGCCAGTCCAGGCCTGCTGCATGCTGGCATTTCTCCCCCACAGATCCATGGACAGGACAGGGCAAGGAGGGGGATCGGAGAGTGTCATGGCTGCATGCCATGGGCAGGCTCCTGAAAGGGAAGCAAATGCTTGCAAAACTCAAGAAGCCATTTTCTTTTTCCCCATTCTTAAATTTATAACCAGCTTTGCAAATTGGCCTTCTTGTTTGAGGATGAAATAATTTGAATCATAAAATCAGAAGAAGATGATAATCCATTACCTCTAACCTCATATTGTTTGTGTTCCCGGAGTTATCCACAGCCATGAGAGCTTTCATCACTAAACAGATGAACAAGGTGCCTCCTACTAGAGAAACTTCCTGCTTTTCCAGAGCAGCCTTGGTAGCAGCACATGTTCTGAGCTTTGCTTTCAGTGACTGACCTAGTTTGGTGAGCTAGAGATACTATAACACCTTTTATAGTGTTATAAAAGGATGTTTAACACCATCCCAAATCATATGCACTTATTACTAGACTCTGACTTTCTCATGCCTACTCTCGAAGGGGAACAGTCAGCTGTGTGGAAGAGGGCAAGGCAGAAACAGGATGGGTTCTTGGGGATAACTTGAAGAAGTGTGCAGGGGCAGCCGTTACAAGTATCACTTGTAACAGCAAAGAACCACTGTTAAAAGGAATCTATGTAATTGTGTAGATTACACGTAGTGGGATAAGACTGATCCAAGAAAGGACAAGAAGGGATAAGTCTTGATGAGTGAGAATAAGAAGAGCTCTTCAGGCCACAGGGACAGCACGTTCAGTGGGAAATGGAGTAGAGGTTTTAGTGTGCATGAGTGCCCTGTAGGCAGCCGGAGAGGCAAGACTGTAGAATGTGGAGGGAGATAGAGGGGGCAGGAATTGGAATGAGCTCATATGGTAAGCGGGTTGGGTCATGTAAGGCCTTGGAACTCATAACATGAAGCCTGGTAATTATTTGGCATGTGAGTTCAGCCATGCTAGCCATGCATATTTGAAACAATGCCCATCTGCCCGAGAGGGATTGGGTTGGGGGTGAGGGAGAGTAGAAATGGGAGCCCAGGTGAAAAGCTATTGAAACAAAACTACTGGAAAACAGTGGTAGTTCGGACCTAGGGCAGTATTTCTGGGCCCTTCGATATCCCATGCTCAATCCCAACCCTAGGATTTAAGTTTAAAAGTAAGACCTGAACATCTGTGTTTTCAAACACCCTTCAAGGGCATGAATCACTAGGTGAGGCGGTCACTGGTCCTGGAGAGCCATGTTGGGAAAAGAGCTGGTAGCCTTGTCACTTGATTCCCCAGGAGACACATTAGCACTAGAATGAGTTGCAGTGACACCTGTGAGTGTGCGAGATGTGGTGAGACTCAGCAATGTGCAAACATCCAAGTCAAACCATTTAAAGGAGGAAAAATTCAGGCTCAGGATCTCAGGGGGTTCTGTCCTTCATGGCCCCAAGGCATGCTAGAGCAGAGTGTCTTACCTCATGTTTGAACAGGAAGCAAAGAGAAAATTCCTGCCCTGGTTGGGCTTCTTTTTTCCAGCTTGTTATTCCATCTGAGCCACTAGCCTAGAGGATGGTGGCACCCACAGTCTGTATAGGTTTTCCCCATTCAGCTAATTCTCTCTGGAAACTCTCAGTGCACACAACCAGAGGTGGGGCTCACCAGTTTCTGAAGCATTTCTCATTCTAATCAAGCTGAAAATTAAGATTGATCATCAAGAGTTCCTTGAGTATGTCAACGCAAAAACAGATCTCATAGTAAAGTGAGTAAGATAAACAGATCATCCTGGAGCCAAATATGAGTGACTCTGGCCCAGGACACAACTTTAGATTCTCAAATACTAGGTTCCTCCATGAAAGTGATTGTGATATTTTATTACTTACAGTGCCAAGAAAGTCATAAATCAAAATGTTCACCAAATATATTAGTAAAGAGAATGACCTCTGTAATGGGTTTCAGACGCTATCTGGTGACAGTATTAGCTTTGAGGCTGGTAACATTTTAGTGGTCTACTAAGAATGCATTGTAAGAGTTTGATGGCCACAGGGGTGTTAGGTCAGACCCAGGGGTGATTAGTACATAACTTTCAAAGAGACTGAAAATAGTCCAAGATAATTTGGCTCTGGTCTGCAACGTTTTACCTCTACATAATCTTGAAGTTCACTCACTTGGCCTTGCAGCATCTTTTAATATAGACTTAGCTTCTTTCTCCATGTCTTTCCCCTCTGTATTTGTCTCTCCCTCCCCCATCTCCCCTGTAGAACTTCAGTTCACAGGTGATGATCTTTATGGATAGATCCAGCTCTTTCTTTTCTTCTCCTTTTTTTTTTTTAAATCCTCCTGCTACCTCCTTTATAGACAGCTCCTTTCTAGTAGACATCTCCACCAGCAGATGGACAATAATGGAGAAAGCAACTGCAAGCCAAACAACTCCAGTGGTTACCACTGGCAATTTTGTGGGCATAACTGGGGATAGAATAGAAAACAGAAATGAGGTTTCTGGGAAGAAGCCTGGCTGAAACGTAGGATTTGGGGTTTATCTCTACACACCAATCTGCATGATTATCATATTAGAAGTTGATTGTGGAATGTTAAATCCAAAGCATGTGAAAGGGCAATTAGTTGTAGAATCAAATGGGGTCACAAATTGAACAGATCTTACCGTACACTGTAGCTCCAAAGCACTTTGGAGCTTCTTTGTTGTAGCTGTACTTGGTAGCTCCTTCTAAACAGACAACACCTTGTCTTGTGCATATATAAGAGACATGATAATTTCATGCCTCCTCTTAAACACATTCCTCATTGGTGGGAAACCTGAAACAGTAGAAAACACAATAGAATCCCATCAGAGAAGCTGCTTCTCTTTACCCAAAATGCTCTGAGCCTTCTTAGGCATCTGACCCAAGCCTAAGCATGAAGCCCACTTAAGTTTTGCGTCTACCTCATATTCCTAGCTTGAAGACAGTTTTAGCGCCTGTGTTCTGATCAAAATCTCCCATCTGAGGCCAGGCTTGGAATTTTCACTTAAAATGAGTTGCCATCCCTCAGGGTTTTTCAGGTTTTGTGAGTATCAGAGTTTACACTCTCAGGTGAAGTACACTCAACCTGTGTTTGACCTAAAAGCATGCTTACACAGAGAAGGCTCACGTCAGATGTGTGATTACATCCGTGGTAGAAGGAAGCATCGTTGTCATGTGTTTCATCCCCTCAGCAACACAGGCCAGAAACTGAGCTTCCCATTTGGCTGTGACACATTCTTTTAGATGTGATAGGAGAGAGGGCTCTGGGTGGATGATGGTTTTAGACAGACTGAAACCATACCTGATCAAGTCCTCTGAGGCCAGCAGCCTGGAACACTGCTGGCTACCTTCTGGAAGTGCTTGGGAAACTGCAATTTACCTTCCTTTGGGTTGTTCTCTTGGACCTCTCAGGTACATTTGAAACAATGAACTGGCAACTGTGGCTGAGAGAAATGTTCTTTATTAACAGAAAATCAAGGAAGGCATATACAAAAGAAAGAAAAGCAGCTCCTGGCCTGTTGCTGTCACTGGACTAATCTGTTTATACCTGAGCAGATCTGCAACCCCAGCTACTAATTGTGTTTCTTCCTGTCAATGTTTATACTCTGTAGATTGAATTTAGCCAGATTACAAGACCCCATTTTTTTTTCAACAGGAATGTGCTGGAATCATTAGTGTTTGGCTCTAATCAAAATAGCAAAATAAAGACTCTTGCCTTGAGGTGCCAGCCAGTCGGCCAGCTTCTTGGTTGTACTTGGGATTCCTGAGCTGTGCTCTATGCTCTTTCTGAGTGCTGCATGTTGCAGGGACAGTAAATACTTTCCCTGTCTAACTTTGGGTTGTCACCATGGAAACACTGGAGCAGCAGCTGGACTCTGTCAGATGTCTTTCACTCACTTGGCTGGTACAGATCTTTTGAGGGAACTTTTATTTCATTTGGCAAACTCTATTTTCAAATGACATCACCAGAACACTTGGTCAGATATTTGTTGTAACTGATTAAGAACATTAATTGGAAATTTGCAGGCTTGGGCCCCGGGTATCCTAGAAACAACCTTAATGTTAAGAGAAAGTGAGAGTCACAGAGGCCAAGCGGAAACTACAGCCTAAGCATTTGTTAATGCAAAACCATGAGAACCAAGCCTGAGGGAGTCCTTTCTTTGTCTTAAGCTCAGCATAGTATTTCAATGAAATGTTTTTCATCTAATTATGATACAAGATGTCCCAGTTGTATGGAACTAGAATAGTCGTCATCCTGGTTCATGAGGCTTTGTCATCGCCCGCCTGTGGTTCTAGTCTGATTTATTTTCTATAGTGTTTATTAACATGAAGAACGTTGGTTAAACTGTGACCTACCTGGAAAGCTGGCAGGAGAGTACCCAACCTTTTGACAATGTGACATGGCATGGCCATCTGCAAGTGTGGCATCTGTGCACTTATCTCTGCTGGTTTTCAGCCTGCCAGCTGTACTTGGACTCACTTGATACTGGCACATACTTTTAACTGACATCTATTTGTGTACCCCTTGCCCTAGAACCTTTGGGCCTGGGGTGACAGGCTGATCTGTGCATTTGCCATTGTCTGGTGGATTGTTCTGATTTCCACAATTTTGACAAATTATGGCAAACAGATGTGTAAGTAAGCAATGTATTATTCAAACTTGCTTTTTTTTTTTTCAGTTGATAAAAATACGTGTCATGCTGTGTGCTACTCTCCCAACTTGCTTTTCTCAGTGCACATCATGCTTCTGATGGACTCTGTTATCCTGGGACTCTGTACCTTATCTATTGTCTCTATAGGACTTTATCATAGTACATTAATTTCCTTTCCTTCTTGGTGGATGTTTTGGTCATTTCTGGAGTTGCATAGTTACAAACAATGCTGCTGAAAACATCATTGGGTTCTTCCTCATGTTCAAAAATCTGAGGCTCCTGAGGGAAGGGTCTTCAACTTTGGCACTGTGAACATCTTGGATCTAATTGTTCCTTGTTGGGGACTGTCCTAGACACTGTAGCAACCTTTATTTCTGCCCACTAGTTGCCAGGATCTTCTCATCCACACAGCTAGGACAACTAGAAATGTCTCCAGAAATGGAGAAGTGTGCTTTGAGTTGAGAGGGGTCATCTTGGTCCAGAATGTCTCCCTAAGGATATAGCAGTGTAGACTCTTGATATCCTGTGAGCATGTGTTTACAGGAGGTGGCCTACATTGCCTTCAGCATTAGCATTGTCAGATAGTTTTGCATGGTAGGAATGAAATGGTGTCTCACTGTGGTAGCAATACTGCCCCTCAACTTACAGGTTAAAATGGAATTTCATGAGTTCATCAGCTGTGACAATTTTCCCCACTTTTACAGTTATACTTTGTGCCTTTAGGTGTACAGTTAATATATGTTTGTTTTAGTTGTCATGCAAAACAAGAGGGTTCTTAATGCCATCTTCATACATGCACACCTGGTATATATAAATATGTATATTTTCACAAGTGAGTTAATCTGGTTTTGCTCACCCTTGTCCTGAAAGTTTGCACTGTGCTTTAGAAACAGCTTGACAACATTCATTGTCCTCTCTGTTCGTGCTTTTGGAATCTAAAAGACATGTCATTACCCTGAGATGGAAATTTGAGTAAGTTAAAATTGACTATGATGGAAGTTATGCCCTGCAGAACTGAACAGGCTACAGGCCTCTGGATTTTTCCAGTATGAGTGAGGGTGAGATGGGTACAAATGTGGGATTATTTTTATTATAAAGGAAAATACATATATATTCATAGCAAGCTAGTACCTATGAGTAACTCCTCATCAGTTGAAACAGAGAAAAATCAAGCTGTGTGTCATGGTTCACATTTATCATCCCAGCACCTGGGAAGCTGAGGTTAGAGATTGTCATGAATCCAAGACCATCCTGGAATATAGAATGTTTTAAGGCAAAAGCCAAGAAAAATCCCCATAGAAGCATTTGAAAGCTAGAGGCCAAATGTCCAGGATGCCACAGCAAAATAGGTTCAACCATGAATGGCTATGCTGCAGGAGAAATCCAGCTCAAAAAAGCAAACTGATCTGAATCACCTCCTCAGCTTTTAACATTATCAGCACAGAATCATAAATCATTTGGTTTGGTTATTTCATCATAGGCCTAATGAAACTAAATCAAATCAGCATAGGTAGTCCAAGGCCGCAGGAGAGATACCTTCCCCACACTGTGGTATCATGGGACAAGGCCAGTGCTTTTCCCATAGAAATGGACCACCCCAGTTTGTCAGTGTGCCACCTGCCTTTTGCCCTGTCCTGTCACTGTGATTGCAAAGCTCCATCACTCACATGCTGTGTAATGACTGGTTGTGGGATTTAAGGATGCAAGCTGGCATTTTTTGTCAGGATAGTTACTTTCAAATATCAGGGGGAAAGGGATCAAAGGACAGAGCGGACGTAGATGGGAGCTTCCTGCTGGTAGTAGGGAAAGGTGCTTTGTAGCGTGCTGTGCACCCTCCCTTTGGGAATCTAGCACTTCTGAGTCTTCATCAGTAGAGGAGGTTAGTGTTTTCCTCAGAGGGCTCGGAGAAAGAGAGGACGAGAGGAGTGGAAGGAGGAGGAGGAGGAAATTACAATGAAGATGGTGATGATGACCAGTGATGACTAATATAGTTCTAACCTGTTTACTCAAAACTTTTCAATGTGTTTTTCATTGACAACACAACTCTCTTAGGCAGTTCACTATCACTACCTATAGGAACAAGGAGAATGAGGCCCACTTCATGTTGATCAGAAGTGGTTGGAGTAGAGGGCAAACGTAAGCAGCCTGGCATCAGGATCCCCCTGCCTATCCCTGTGAGTATGCACTGAATCACCTTATTTTGGAGGAGAGGCTCAGTGCTTCGTGACAAAGAAGCCCATGGACTGTCAAGACAGACTGAACTCAGGGCAGACCAGAAGTCACATCTCCAGCAAACTCATGGTCAAGCTGAGGGACAAGGACGGCTAGCTAGTGATGGTGGAAAGTAATTTTGATGCTGGGGCAGCAGGGGAAGGAGAAAGAAACCACCAGTGAGTCCTGGGGTGTGAGTGCCGGCCGGCCATGCAAGCTTGGCAGGGCAGATGAGCTGTGCTTGCCTGGGCCTCTGGCACTGAAGGAGGGCTGCTTCTCTGAGCACTGAGACACTGAGACACATCCCCGTGAGTGTGACTGTATCAGTTCTCTGGTCTTTCTTTCTGCCATAGCTGATCTGCCACAAACACATTATAACAATGAGGTTTATAGTATGCAAGGTTGGCTGAAAGTTTTAAAATACCAGTCTTTGCAGGTCAATACATTTTTTTTCTCAAAAAAAAAAAAAGGAAAAATCATATCATCATCCTAACAAATGAATGAAAATTATTTGACAGAATGAAGTCTTGATAAAAGAAAAAGAATAAAATTATACAAAACACAAAAAAAGCATTAGCTACCAGAAAAAAGATGAACTGGATCTTATTAAGAATTTTGTTCATAAAAAGACCTCACAAAGCAAATCAAAAAACAATACACAGAGGAAAGAGAGGATTCGCAAGACATAAATGTCAAAGAAACATAATTATACTCATAATTCCAAATTGTGTGAAAAAGTTCAAGGAGAAAGGGAGATTTTTTTTCACAACACTGCAGATGACAATGTAGAAAATATAGCAGTTACCAGGGTCTGTGTTCTGCAGTCACCTTCCAAGCCCGTCCCTCCCCAGTGAGCAGTAAGTCTGGCTTCCCCAGTTATCACCATCAGTTGGGGAACAAAAGTTCGAAACATCTTCAATTGGTGAGAGCTGTTAGATACAGGTGTTAAAATTGTCAGAGGACTGCTTTCCTCTCTATTCCTATCCTTTTTTCTTCTGTGTGTATTTTGATGGAGTAGTTTTACTTGAGACAAGATCTTAATATATACCTCTGGCTGGCAGGGAACTCACTATATGGATCAGGTTGGCCTTGAACTTGCCTTTGCCTCTTGAGTGCTGGGACTTAGGCAAGTACCACCATGTCCAGCAATTGGATGTTCCGTGCGGTGCAGTGGCAGAATAGAAGTTACAGAGAGCTCCAGGCTCAAACTATCTCCATAGTGAGTCAATATCTGAAAAAAAAAAAAAAAAAAAAAAAAAAAAAAAAAAAAAAAAAAAAAAGAAAATTCAGAGGTCACACAGAATACATCCTTGAGCTGGGAGTGAGTCTGGTTCCTACAAACACCCACTGAAACAGAGAAAGTATGCTTCTGGACCTGTGTGCCACCATGTAGGTTAGACAATACCAAATTTGCCAGCCTCTCAGTGATGAAGACTTGCAAACTCTGTGGTTACAGCAGGAGCTGGCTATCACCAAAAGCATTTACTGGGTGATTCAGTGAAGTGGGATAAGCTACGCAGAAGGTCCTCCCGATGCCAGAAGCTTCTGTGAGTCATGTGTGCAGGGTTCAGGGTAATGGCATTCAACCATGGTGACAAGAAGTCCTCCTTTTCTGGGTTACGACATCTTCTTCCCCTACTGAAGTTTCCTTTTCTTAGAACCACCTGGGCCATCCTAACAGACCGAGAGACCCCTTCTTCCACCCAGATGGTTTCTGTGTGCTTTGTTGTCCTGTCTGTGATTTCCATCTTGCTTTTCCATCTTGTTTCTGTGCATTTTTTTTTCCTGGCCTTGTCTCAGGGATGAGGAGGAGGAGGAAGAAGAAGAACAGCCAGTCACGGAGCCTAATTCAGAGGAGGAGAGAGAGGACGATGCCCAATGTCAGGGCAAAGACAGGTACTGAGGGCTGGATCCACCTAGGCTCATACCAAGATCCAGAGGCTCCTTCCTCATGGACCATTTGCTGTTACCACTTCTTTCTGATCTCCTGTCCTTACCAGCTCACAAGGGCAACCCATCACATCCTTGTGCACAAGCTACTGAATGGCTACTTTTGTAGAAATACCCAAACACACTTTAATCTGAGGCCTGCACTTTGCACTCAAATCCTGTTTTTGTGACCATGACCACTATTTATGGGATCACATGGTTGGTTTTCTGAACACTCCTCCCTCTATCACCAAGGCGTTTACTCAACCAAATTGATGGTGATTAGAAAGGATCATTTTTACTAAGGAGGTTTCAGATCTTTCCAGAAAAGGTCATAGTAAGAATTCTACACATTCCTTTCTTAATTTTGCTAGTACAATATTAGCTAATTTGTCTGGGTAACTGCTTTGTTAACTATTCAAATATCATTTTGTACACATGGAAGGGAATAGTTTTCATTCTTGATAGCATAGAAACATACCCTGTACTCACATTTACACACAGGACACCCAACATAAGTCTACAGCCTTTCAGAGACTTTGCTATCATCTGCTCATCTCAGTAAAGTCCACTCTATCCTGGCTCATTGTTAGCAGATATGGGCATCTCACAGATGCCTTAACTTTTATAAACGCTTCTCACAAATAATTTGTTTATAAAGCAAGTATGCCCACAAGCAATTTCTTCTTCCACTATTCAAAAATGGTTTTGAATAATTTTCCTAATTTAAGTGATTGACACTGCAGTCGATATTTTCACTGGGAGAGTGGTGTTAAGTTAGAGCAAAATGTTTCTCTTGTCAACTTCAGAGTTCAGGGGATACTTAAGCAAGACGAATCATCTGTCTTATTTTTATATATATAAAAAGATCCTCATTTAATACTAGGTTACCCTCTTGTTCCTAAGTACTATAGAATCCTCTGGAAACTGACAAAATGGGGGTTGCTTACCCTTCCCCCCTTGGGAAGGCCTTCAAAGAAGCCAGCCAGCATAGAGAGAAAAGTGGAATGAGCTGATGGTGGAGAACTAGCCACACAGTTTAAAAGGAGAGAGGAAGGAGGATCATCAGAAAACGGCCCTGGCCCGTGGTGTGCCAGACTTGTGGGAAGTGGTGCGTCAGCAGGGGACCTGGAACAGGGCTAAGCTTCGAGGTCCCACCTTAGCATGAAAATGAGCCACGGGGAATTGTGTAGACTCAGCGAGTACACTGCAATGACTTTGGATGTGCTCGACTACCGTGTTCTGTCTCGCCCCGAAAATCTTGAACCCAAAGTTTCCACTCCTACACAATACATGGGAGGGCTGTCTGGGAAGGATGCTCTGCAGTGCCACCCCTGTTACCTGTGCAAACAGGTGACGAACTCTGAGTTTGACCCGAGAAAGGGCGCAGTTACCTTCTATTCCCAAACCTGCGTGACTGCCTGTCTGGAAGACAGGACTATGGTTTTGAGAAATGAAATTTCATGTAGGTTCTTACATTATAAATGTCAAGTGTCTAATTCCAGTCCTCTAAAGATGAATTTTTTTTAAATTTAAAAATGATTTCATTGACAAGCACTGCGTATATTTAAGGCAGCTGCATAACAATTTTGTGTATCTATATCCTGCATCGTGCCACAATCAAGTTAATAAGTGTATATACCATTCCCCATGATGGCCCTGTTTGGGGATGACAGTATAAAACTATAGCTATGGGCCTGCCTGAAGGAGTCTAGATGCTCAAGATTTAGTGCTAGGCCCTGGAAAAGGAGAAACAGGCAGAATTTTCTTCCTCATGTCATTGCCTCTCTGGCCTGGTACATTGCTCGCTTTCCCCATTCTCACATCTGTACCTGCACTGGGAAGGCTCTGAGAGCTGCCACTACAGCACACGCTTTTCAGCAGGAGAACGGATCCCCTTTGTGACTAAAACATGAAGTTTAAAATGAGAAATTTCATGGGCCAACCAGTGTGCCCTGAAGAGGAAATGGGGAGGATTCAGAAAGTGGGCTGAGAAGAACCTGTAGGGCATGGCAAATCTCCCGGCCCCTCTGTCCAGAAGCCACACTGTGGGAGAGATGCTTCTTTGCTCCCTGAATCCCTAACCCCTCAGGTGGCCCAGATGTTTTTGCTGATGGACTCTTCTTGTGTCTCAAAAAGCACAGGGCTGGACGTGTGTGGCGACCATATAGGTTTGATAATGCGTCCTTCTCTTTCTCCTAACCTTTGCTCCCCCTCTCTCAAATCTCTGTTCCCCTTTTCTCTGTCTCTGCCTGGCCTTTCTGGTCCAACAGTGAGGTCAGCTTTGCCTCCCTGCAGAGCTGCCCTGGGAAGGAAGCTTCTCCCCAGAGCTCTGCACTCCACGCAACCTCGAGTGCCACCTCCCAGGGAAGGTCGCTCCCAGCCAGCGCAGCAGCACGCAACCCTGCTCTTTGTGGGACCTCTGGGTCTGAGGCCAGCCGGTCTGCTCTCTTGCCACCTCCCAGCCCTGGCTTGGCTACTCGGCCCTCCACCACACCGAGGGCGTCTCCAACCATAGACAAGCTGCCCTACGTGCCCCACAGCCCCTTCCACCTCTTCTCCTACGACTTCGAAGATTCGCCCATCCTCGCCAAGGACAAGGGAGGAGACTCTCAGACGGAAAACAGGTAGCTTGGCCTGCAGCAAGGCCTGTGTGTGATTAACTCAGGGAGAAGGACACAACTCATTGTCTGTGTCCCACAACTTATCTTTTGCTGTGTTGCATGGACTCACTCAGATATAGAGCCACTATGGCTAAACTAAATGTCTGACCCCTGACTTAATGAGAACGAACAATTAAGTGAGATGGAAAAGAAAACATCACCCGTGTGAACTAAAGAGAGCTTTGGTTTTAAGGTAACTACTAATGCAGCTTTTAGAACTACAGTCTGTCAGGATCTGTGTGCTCACCCCATCATCCAGTATGGTTTTCTGGCCTGCAAGGTGAAGCAAATGCTGGACTCTCTCCGTGGAGAACAGCCAGTATGCTGCTCTTTCCTCCCACAGTATCCCTAGCCCCTCCCACAGTTCCCTTAGCCCCTCCCACTGAGCTGCTGCTGCTAACTTCTGGTTTTTCTCTTCTATTAAGTGGGCATCGTATCGTACTTTCTTTATATTTCCTGTAGCTTCCTGTTTTGTTTTTTGAGATATGCTTTTGTGTTTCCTAACGCTGCTCTTTGATGCCACATAATTATAGTTTGAACCAATTCCTGGAGTCTTAAGATGCTCACCTTCTCTAATTATGAACATTCAAGTAATATAGTAAGAAATCGTCTCGGTGGCAGACTGGAGGAAGGTGTGCAAAGCCAGACTCCATAGGGAAAATTTAACCGTGTGTGCCTGCCATGTAACTAACTGCCTTCACTATTCACTCAAGTGTTCTGCTGGGGTGGGGAATGGGAGATTTTATATCTATTTTTTTTTCTAACAGTTGTATTCTATTTTTAAGTTTTCTTTTATTATATTTATTGGTTGAATAGAGAATGTGTGGTCAGTTAAAGAATGACTTGTGTGCATCAGTTTTCTCCTTAATCAGAGAGGCATCAGACTCCTCTGTAATTTCCTGGGGATTGGGCTTGGGTCATCAGACTTGGCAGCAAGTGCCTTTACCCATTGAATCATTTCACCAGCCCCTAATAATTGTCTTTTAAGTGGTAAAATAAACAGGTAAAAATCCTTTCTAATAATACATTTCATTTAACTTACTATGTCCAAAACTTTGTATTCCTGTAATCCGTAGCCACAGTCTTTGATTGTGTTTATGTTCTCCATCTTAGAAGAATAACGATAGAGCAAACTTTGCTAAGCATTTATTATGAGTCAGGCTTTCTATTTCCCATGAAGTTGGTGCTTTGCAGTCTCACCTAGTCCTTAAGAAACAGGCTCCTGGAGAGGACAGGAACTTCACAAGGAGAACAACAGAACCAAAAAATCTGGGCACAGGAGTCTTTTCTGAGACTGATACTCCAACCAAGGACCATTCATGGAGATAACCTAGAACCCCTGCACAGATGTAGCCCATGGCAGTTCAGTCTCCAAATGGGTTCCATAGTAATGGGAACAGGGACTGTCTCTGACATGAACTGATTGGCCTGCTCTTTGATCACCTCCCTCTGAAGGGGGAGCAGCCTTATCAGGCCACAGAGGAAGACAATGCAGCCAGTCCTGATGAGACCTGATAGGCTAGGATCAGAAGATAGGGAAGGAGGACCTCCCCCATTAGTGGACTTGGGCAGGGACATAGGTGGAGAAGGGGGAGGAAGGGTGAGATTGGGAAGGGAGGAGGGAGAGAGCTACGGGAAATACAAAGTGAATAAACTGTAATTAATAAAAAAATAAAAATAAAATAAAAGAAGCCGAAAGAGAAAGAAAGAAAGAAAGAAAGAAAGAAAGAAAGAAAGAAAGGAAGGAAGGAAGGAAGGAAGAAAGGATCCATCACTAGCTCCTACTTGTGGTAAGAAACTGGTCCAAGTCCATCTGTGTGGAGAGATGGTTTCAGTACCAGGCAGCCTGTTCCAGGCTCTCCTCTGAGTTGTCCCACTGTAGCTCAATGGCTGTCCTCCCGGGCTTGTAACACTGCTGTGAGTATTCAGACAGAGTCTTGTCAACAGCTGTAAAGAGTTTACCAGAGCCTGTGATATGGAGACTGCCAAGCCTCAGTGACTGTCAAGAATTTTAACTTTGTTTCAAATGAAGTCTAATAAACCTTGACCACAGAAAGCTCTTCCCACCATGAAATGGCCAGTCTTCCAAAGTCTTCAGCCATCCCACTTAATAACTAAAGGGTTAATCTGTGACTGGCAACTTCTTTGGGTTACATACAATCTAGAAGAGTCTTGAAATTTCCATCAACATATTAAGTAGCTTGTCTAAAGTTTGTTTTTGTTTTGTTTTGTTTTTGTTTTTTAACATATGCACAAGTTGAAATAGTTTTGGAGAATATAACGGTCTCTGAATGGACATAGCTCCTCCTCCACCACCTCTTCCCCCTGCTCTTGTACCTTCAGTAATTCCTGCTGGACTGATGGCTTCCCAGATAGTTCCTTCCATTGGCACCTTGAAGGTTTGCCAGGCCCACGTGGATTCAGTCTGCTGAAAGATGTTTCTTCTCCTTTATAAAGGTGGGAGGCTATGGTAGAAGGAAAGGCAGGCCAGAGAAGGGGGCCAGTCAGAACTGCTCAGCTGGAGCCAGCTAAAGAAGCCATACTTAGAATAAATTCAAGACCTAGGAGGAGGGGGTATCGTGTCCATTTAGAGACCACCTTGAGTAATGCTTCATGCCTCACACCCCACATTCAAGTCTCCACACCACCTCTTCCTTGTTCTTACTCAGACCTCTGGGCTCCCTGTAGGCCTCTCCCAAGTCCCAAATCCTGACATTATGGTGATCTTGCACTGTTTTTCCACAGTGAGTCCAGCTGTGAGCCTTCTGCCTTCTCACACAATACATGTGTACAAGTTAAGGGCTCGCTAAAGCTTGGCCTGGAGGAAGATACTGGCAACTTCAGCTTTCCCAGCAAAGGATCAGCCTGTTGTGGTGATTCTGTACTTTCTGGGAATGATGTCAGTACCTGTTCTTTCCTGGATCCTTACTTCTTCCAGGCTTCATTAGCACATACAGTCCTTGGGAATGAGGAGAACAGAAACTTGTAAATCATCCAGTTGACAGTATTTGTGTGTTGTAAAACATAGTCACGTGCCTGAGTGAAGCCTGCCTTAGGTTAAGTAGGGAAAGGTAGCCATTAGTCTGATCAGTCTCAGGGTTGTTGGTGGGGCAAGTTGAGCTTTCTGATGTCCAGTTGCTGTGGGTTTGTGGGTCTGTGTGGCCATAGATCTGGCTAATCAGTAGCTGACTGCAATTGAAGAGGTTGTAATAGAGACCAACCCCTTAGTCATTATAGTGAAGCCTCCCCTCCTCACACACAAAATGCTGAACAGTGAATTATGATCCAGTCAGTTTGGCTGAAATTGAGAAGCAAAACTGGGCAGGCTCTGAGGCATTTGAATTAATTACTTGGCCATTAGAAAAACCAAAGGAGGGAAAAACACATTGTGCACGGTGTATTTCCATAGCGTCATTTAGACATAATTTTAGCAACATGATCCTGTGAAAACATTCAGCAGGATATCCACATGCAGTTGGCGTGTGAGTTTCAGTGGCCAGGGTAACATGCAAGTGTCCAGGCAGCTAGTGAGCAGCCAGGCGGGGAGCCTGTGTGGCAGCAGCATCCGGCTCTGGTTGGCTCTATTCATCCTGTTGCCACCTTCTCCCATTCCTGTGGCAGCACCTGATGCCCTGTCCTCACCTTCTCTCTCTGCTTTTCTGCCTTCTACTTGGCCTATGGTTTGTGAATCCTTCTGAAAAAAATTAAACCAGTGCTGACCTGGAGAAGCAATTAACCTACTAGACATGTAGAGATGGATTTTTTAAAGAAAAGAGAAAATCCTGCAATCTCAGAGAATCATGGGTTCAAAGCCAGCCTAAGAGACATAGGAAGACCTTGTCCTGAAATAAGAAATGAGAAAAAGATCTAAGGATGTAGCTCAGTGTTAGAGTATTCACCTACCATTTGTAAAATCCCAGGTTCGATCTCAGCATGACCTGAAAGCAGTTTGAGGGAGGAAGAAGAAGAGAAAAAAAGGGGAATCAGTCCCCAGAAACCAAGAACTGTGAAAGTGACATATTAGTAGAACAGAACAATGACCAACCCTGTGGTCTGAGTCTCAGTTGGGAGGGCCCGCATCTGAATGCACACACCTGACATGTGGTAACACACAGATAGATGAAGCAAGGGCCAAGCTGCCAGAGTGAGAGGCACAGACTAGAGTAGGGAAATATGAATATTTTCTATTGTAGTCATTTATTATTAACATTTGAAATTTTGTATCCATCTCCCACTTTTTAAAAGTAGATAGCCTATGAACAGAATTTTTAAATGATCTTTACTTTTGAAAATATTTTTTGCACAATGTGACTAAACTATATTATATCTTGTTGTTTCCATCCAGTCCATTGATCAACATTTCCCATGATGCCAATTATAAAATTGGTTATATTTTTAAGGTGGCAGAACAGTTCATCAATGAATAAGAATCCATGCTTCTTTGGCCATTCTTGCCTCATATCTGGTTGAATTATTACCATAAGCTAAATAATATACCATTGAGTATTTTCATATGTGATATCTTCTCATGTAAACACTAGAAATGTTGAAGTGGTTTTCTGGTGCTAACATCTCACAAGATATCCTTAAAGTCTACTTACTTTTCAGTTGATGGTAGTTCAGCCTACACTTCTCATGTCCAAGAAGATCTTCATATGTGTTCATCACAGTGACCCTCAGGGTCTTACACTTCCTAACACAATGTCCCTAAGCAGTTAAAGGAATGAGTTAGCCTTGCCTGTGACAAGATAAGTAGGGATCAAAGCTGTGTTACATGAATTCCAGCTTTATCTAAGAGCTCAGCTTATGATTTATTTCCTGGGAGTTGCCCTGAGTGATGACAGCTGCATATAAGAAGCTGCTGAAGGGCATCATTCCTGAGGACAGAAAGCTCCAGAATTCTACAAATCCTGACATCTGTTTGATAGAGGTGGCTGGGAAAAGATCAAAGTTCATTTTATTGTAGCCACTGCAGGTTTCAGTCAGGATAATAGATGGATGCCTATATCTCTAAGCAATAGGCGAGTCCAGAAGGCCATGCTATGGGATTATAGGATAGGAACAAGATGGATTCAAAAGAATCTATGGCAGAATTTGCAGTAATATGATGTTTTTTTCAGTCAAGCAAATGTTAGTTCTGCAGGTCTGTGATGGAATTCTAATTGTGCTATCACAAATAGCAAGGAAGAACCTCATAGCTCAGATGGACACAGTTTGGGTTCTTGATTTATGTTCACAATTAACTTTAATGTGCATTTATAAAATAATAGAACATGTGATGACTCCTCTGAAACCCATTGTTATGAATCCTGCTACCCAGTGGTTTTGGAGTTTGGAAGGCTTTAATGCAGTAAATCTCTGTAGCTTTTAATAACTATAATAAACTTTAAATAATCACTATTCATAATAGCATCTTCAGAAATATTTTTCTTGCAAAAAGCTAGATGGTTTGCTAAATCTTATTTATATTTATTGTTCACTTATTTTGTCTGTTTTTTTTTGTTGTTGTTGTTTGTTTGTTTTGTATCCAATCCAAACCTTTGTGTTTTTTAGATACAGTAACTTCAGCAACAACTCCTTCCAATCCTCCAGACCCTCATCTGGACCCAGTGTGTCCCCATCATCTACATCACCCTTCTCATCCCCACAGGATGCCAGGTGAGTTTGTGGGCATGGTGTTATCTCCCTTTGCTCAAGTGAGAAAATCAACTGTATTAAGAGTGATCAGAGGAGGCCAGTCATGGTAAGCCTGTTATCTTTGCACCTGGTAGATTGGAGCAGAAGTCAAGTTCAAGGTCATGTTCAGCTTTCTGGTAAATTTGAGGACAGCCTGGACTACATGGAACTCTATCTTAAAATAAACAAAGGGCCAGGAGGTGGTGGCAATGGTGCATTCCTTTAATCTCAGCACTGAGGAGGCAGAGGCAGGAGGATCTCTGAGTCTGGTCTACAGATCAAGTTCCAGGATAGCTAGGGATACACAGAGAATAAATAAATAAAAATACAGGAAAACAAAAAGAATGGTTAAAAGTATAAGTAAAAGGCACATTCTGAAGAATTTTCCTCTAGAAGATCAGTTTCTCTCTCAGCCACGTTATTTACTAAGCAGATATTTCATTTGAGATGATGTCCTGTTTTTGTTACAATGCCACCTCCTGTATACTTTCCACAGATAATATCTTCATCTAGGGATGGAGAGAGATGGCTTGGCCATTAAGAGCACTGGCTTTTCCCCCAGAGGATCTGGGTTTGATTTCTAGCACCCACCACCAACTGTCTGTAACTCCAGTTTCAGGGGATCCAATACTCCCTTCTGCCCTATGTGGGCGCCAAACCTGCATATGGTACATATGTATGTACACAAGAGAAACACTCATATACATAAAAAATAAAGTTAAACATTTCTTCTAAAATATGTAGGCATGGCTGTCTTGTGTTGCCCTTTAAAGATGGTTCTAAATACTACACGAGCTCTGCAATTTGTCTCAGAGATGTTGTTTTCAGCTTTGAATGACTAAATCTATGTAGATCAGAAGGAAGTGGGCCCACCGAGGTGCTATGTAATTAGTCTAAGACCTACCAAAAGAGAGAAGAATTGTATGGGTGCATGGAAGGAATTTACCTTGGCAAGCGAATTAGACCACCAGAAACTCACTGATTATTACTCCTGGAAGCCAGTGGTTATGCAAGGATGTGTTTACAAAGGAAAGGTAAGACCTGTAATTTTAGAACAATTAAAAGCAGTTACCCTTAATGGCAAGAGTGCAGAGTTGGAGAAGAGGTTTAGATTTCCAACTCACTCACTGGGAAGCTACTTACCCCTGAGGGTAAAATACTGATTACACCAACCCTTTGGAGGGTGATTTTGATGAGGAAAGAAAACTGGCCACACAAGAGTGCTGCAGGAAGTTGGTTGTCTGCAGCCAGGGCAGTGGTCAGGGAAAGGATGGTAGTACATCTCTGGGCTTCTAGACATGAATGGCTACAGCAGTCACTTGCCTCAATTACCATCTTTTTAAAAAGGGGGATCAGTACATTTATATTCTCTTTTGTGTATGTGGGAGTGTTTTACTGAGCATAGGAGGTTTGGCTTAGGTGTGGAACAAACAAAATCTTATAGTTACAGGAAGAAGCGGTGTCTAGTGGAGTTTGCCTCTCAGGCATACCTAACTCATGGCTCAGGATAGCTATTAATATATCCCAATACAAAACTGTAAACTTATCTAACAGTTTAAGAGATATTTGTGTGGGGAAAGGGAGGTGGGGTGTGTTATGTATGGGGCGTGTGTGTGTGTGTGTGTGTGTGTATGTGTGGGTGTGTTGTAACTTGATTCCTGTTCTTGTGCATGAACTTTGTAGATGACAACCTTGTGACACAATGTCTTACAAAATTAATGTATGTATGTTCTTAACCCATAGAGTAAGGCTCAGACACTCCTGGCCCATGACACTAAATCAATCCATATCAAACTCTCAGATTTCACAGCCAAGGATGACCCTAAATTGGGGCTACTTAGGCAAAGTCAGGACTTGGGGAAATCAGTTGATGATGCTGTCTTTAGCATAGGTTACAGTCTCCTTGAGATTAAGTAAATTACTTATCATCTTGGGGAGGTTTCAGTGGAGATTATCTGTGTCATATCAGATGTAGGGTTTGGGTACCCAGTGAGGAATGTTGAGTATGCCTGGCATTACAAGTTTTATGTTTGCTAGTTGACCAGTTCTTTTGGTGATAAAGCAGTTTCTGCCATTGTGGCCACCACAGTACCTGGGCCTGTCCATGGCAGAACCATGATAAGCATTGGCTGAAGAATCCAGTAAATCACCCAATCACCAGTTTGGGGGTACACCCAAACTGTTATAAGGGCAGGAGCTCCATGGGTCCAAAGCCCCAAGATTTAGAGATGTTACTCTCAGAACTTAAAAAGGGTGGCCCAGTGTGGTCTACTTCCCCAACTTCAGAAACCCCAGCCTCTAGCCCTCACGGAGCTGCAAGGTCTGGATCCATATTCCAAAAGTACTCACTTGAGCATCCCACTCTGGCCTGTCTATCTGAAACAAAGATTAAGACATGCTAGAAGGGGCTGGAGAGATGGCTCAGAGGTTAAAAGTACTGGGTGTTTTTCCAAAGGTCTTGAGTTCAATTTCCAGCAACCACCTGGTGGCTCACAACCATCTATAGTGAGATCTGGTGCCATCTTCTCACTTGTAGGCAGAACACTGTATAAATAATAAATAAATCTATCTTTAAAAAAAGACATGCTAAAAGAAAAGCATGTCAGGGTAGCAACTTCATAAACAATTCAGGATGAGGCATAAAAGGTGTGAGGCATCTAAGTGGCACTTGGGGAGCTATCCAACAGTGGCAGGAGCCATTTCCTAGGCTCCTTTTCTTGCTCATGGCACACTATTGCCACAGAAACTTGGTCAGCCTTGCTGCTGCCCACTGGCTAGTAACACAGATTCCTTTCTTTATATCTTCATATCCTTCTGGAAACCACTGTGTGAGGTTTTGAAATAGTGTGATAATGACTTGAAATGACAAATGTGAAGTTTTATTGTCCCAGGAATCCATTAAATCTGACTACTTCTTACTCTAGTATTGATAGCTTATTGTTTTATGACTGTAAAAATATATAGAAAGGTGATAGATGGGTTGATTGAATTATACTTGATAGATATAAAAATAGATGATAAATAGATAAATAAAAAGACAGATGGATGTTTGGTAGAGATAGATAAATAAAAGATAGATAACCAAGAGGCAGATAAGTAGATAAAAATACATAAATAGATTGATGACCAGTATGTGGGTAGATGATAGGATATAGGGAGAGTTAGGTGGACAGATGGATGGATAATAGGCAGGTAGAGAGATAATACATAGATGTTAGTAGATGCTGACTAATTAGAAGGACAAACAGAGAGAAGTTAGATGGATACATTGGACCACTGGATAACAATTCACATTTTTCCCACTGTTGCCTGAGTGTATTATATTCATTGCAATCACAAAAATGGACATTTTATTTGATTTATTGTTTGATTGCTGAATTCTTTGATTGTTGTTTTCAGTGCAATTGCATATCTATCAGTATTCTTTGCTCTGTTGAGAAACATAACTTTTTACTGAGACACATACTCAATAGAATTTATAAGATTTATTATTGATATCATATATATCCATGTGTGACTAAGAGTAAAAAGAAACAGCTCAGGAAATATACTTAAATATTATGAACAATAGTCTCGGTTTTGCAAGGAGAAAACCTGTATCTTCTGTTTGCAATCACCACCCCCAAAACCTAGTAAATTTAATGCCTGAACCCTACTCAAGTCTAGAACTTTAGAACTCTCATAATCTTGATTTGAAAATGAGACTGAATTTTCAAAGTCCTAGGAAAATCAAAGGACACCTCATCATGAACTTAAAGTTTTCCATTCCTCAGGCTTGTTTAGGAATGTTAACATGTTGGATGTTCATAAAACTTGGAATTAAAAAAAAAAAAAAAAATTAAAAAAAAAAAAAAAACTTGGAATTATACTGTATTAGTCAGGGTTCTCTAGAGAAACAAAGCTGATAGAATGAATCCACATGCTAAAAGGGCTTCATAGGAAAAGGTTATAGGCTATGGTCTGGTTAATCCAACAATGGCTGTCTCCTGACTAGAAGGCCAGGAATCTAGTGCATATGCAGGCTGTGAGGCTTGTCTTAGCTGGTTTTTGGTCTACACTGGAATCCCAAAGAAGTAGGTTCTAATACCAGTGAAGGAATACCTCGGCAGCAGGATAGATGGACTTGTCAGAGAGAGTAATGCCAAGCAGGCAAAAAGCAAAACCTTACTTCTTCCACATCCTTTTATGTTGGTTGCCACCAGGTGTGGCCCAGGCTTACTGTGGTTCTTCTGACCAAAGATGATCTGGATTTAGGGTAGGTTATCGTCCCACCTCCAACAATCCAATCAAGAAAACGTCCTCACAGGTGTGCCCAGATGCTTACATTTTCTTTAATTCCAGATGTAGTCAGGTTGATAACCAAGATTAGCCATCACAGATACATTGACCCAGGGAGTAAATACTGAAGAAAAAGGTTTATAAAATTAAATCAGCACAAGGATATTAAGGTAAATCCATCTCTAATTCTGTGACAGGGTCATTTAAAGCAGTCTTCTAGAAAGAGAGCACAGCCCTAATTTTCATGAAATTGGAAGTTAGATTGTGCCAAAACAAAACAAGAAAGCTGGAACTGTTTGAAAATATCCTCAAGGCTATAAGATGCAACTGTGTAATGAAATCAGACTTTTAAAAAATGCCTCAAAAAAAAAAAATGCCTCAATTTGGAAAATGTGCTTTTTGTGCAGAGAAATTCTAAATATTTTTTCTGAAAGACAACAAAATTAAAGGAATATTTGAACCATTCATTTCAAGTATTCAAAGAAACAAACAAACAACAACCACAATGAACGTTTGGGACCATAGGCTTTGGGATAAGCAGAACACTCATTTTTCTCCCTGCAGTGCTGTCTCCATCTTGTGGGTCTTTTCAGAAATGGTGGCAGGCGGCTGCTGGCTTGTGGTTAGACTAAGCACGTTGAGTGAGTGGACATGAGGGGTTAAAGGTAACTCAAGACAATCTGTCCTTATGGTTAGATTAGAGCCTTCGCTTAGGAGAGGCCTACACAGAACTGCTTAGTAGGAGGACCTTGGAGGATCCTTGGGGCCGGCTTGTAGGAAGGACTTCCTCTGGGCATGCTGACCACCGAGGGACCTAATGTATCATTAGGTCATTAGTATGAACTCTGTCTTCCTACTTGAGATGGTGCCATTGCGTACTGTAGGCAGGAGTTGCCTACCTGCTTTTCAGAATAATGTCCAGAAGCCGTGGATTCTCAGAATGTCCTGGTTATATGGTTGTCCCTGTAGAGGTTTTCCTTCTTCCTAGGAGAGGACAAACCCAGTAATGACATCCCCTTAAAAAGTTAGAAGGGATAATGAGGCAGGATGCTGTGTGGTGTGTGATCAGAGAGTCAGCACAGGATCCACCTTCCTAGGCAGGGGCATCCTATCCGCAGGCATCCTGCTATTATAGCATACCTCTCACTTATCTGTATAGCTGTCACTGTATACCCACTCAACAGAAACTCCCCATATCCCCTTTCCCCAGTCTCCTGGTAACCCCTGTTCTATAGTCTTCATTTGCATCTTTTGATGTTTTAGCTGTCTCATACAAGAGGGATTATGAAGGCTTGGGGATGTAGCTCAGTAATAAAATGCTTTTCTGCCACGTGAGAGGCCCGAGGTTAAGTCGCTAGTACTTCACAATAAATAGCTAAGCAAGCAAACAAACAAATCTCAAAAGAGCCATGTAGTGTTTTGTATGTTGTCTTTCATTGAATGACTGGTTAAATCGCACAGAACCCACTCATGCTAATTGTAAATAGCAATACTTAGTTGTTTTTAAATATTTCTCCATTGAATTTTCATATGTTATTTTCTTCCTCTGTTCATCATTCAGTCATCTGTTGAGGAACATATACCTTATGCCCATATGGTGACTGTTGTCAGTGATTCTATGATGAGACACATCTTTTTTTTTTTCAATTACACTTTATTCATTCTGCATCCCCCCCATAAGCCCCTCCCTCCTCCCCTCCCAATCCCACCCTCCCTCCTCCCTCTGCTTGCATGCCACTCCCCAAGTCCACTAATAGGGGAGGTTCTCCTCTCCTTTCTGATCTTAGTCTGTCAGTTCACATCAAAAGTGGCTGCATTGTCCTCTACTATGGCCTGGTAAGGCTGCTCCCCCCCAGAGGGAGGTGATCAAAGAACAGGCCAATCAGATTATGTCAGAGGCAGTCCCTCTTCACATTACTATGTAACCCAATTGGACTCTGAACTGCCCTGGGCTACATCTGTGCAGGGGTTCTGGGTTATCTCCATGAATAGTCCTTGGTTGGAGTATGAGTCTCTGGGAAGTTCCCTGTGTTCAAATTTTCCTGTTCTCTCCTTGTGGAGACCCTGTCCTTTCCAGCTCTTACTATTTCCCAGTTCTTACCTAAAATTCCATTCACTCTGCCCAACAGTTGCCCATCAGGCTCAGCATCTGCTTTGATAGTCTGAAGGGCAGAGGCTTTCAGAGGCCCTCTGTGGTAGGTTCCTAGGTTGTTTCCTGTACACCCATGAGAATGGCCAAGATCAAAAACTCAAGTGACAACACATGCTGGAGAGGTTGTGGAGAAAGGGGAACCCTTCTCCACTGCTGGTGGGAATGTAAACTTGTACAACCACTCTGGAAATCAATCTCGCGCTTTCTCAGACAACTAGGAATAGCGCTTCCTCAAGATCCAGCCATACCACTACTGGGCATATATCCAAAAGAGGCTCAAGTACACAAAAAGGACATTTCCTCAACCATGTTTGTAGCAGCTTTATTTGTAATAGCCAGAAGCTGGAAACAACCCAGATGCCCCTCAACTGAAGAATGGATGCAGAAATTGTGGTACATCTACACAATGGAATATTACTCAGCAATGAAAAATAAGGAAATCATGAAATTTGCAGGTAAATGGTGGGATCTGGAAAGGATCATCCTGAGTGAGTTGTCCCAGAAGCAAAAAGACACACATGGTATATACTCACTCATATAGACATACAACATAGGACAAACCCACTAAAACCTGTGCATCTAAAGAAACTAAGCAAGAGAGAGGACCCTAACTAAAATGTTCAATCCCCATCCGGAAAGGCAAAGAGGATGGACATCAGAAGAAGGAGACACATCTTTTTAAGATCCTGAATTTTAACTCTTTTGAGTATATGACCTCCAAAGTGGCGCTACTAGAGTGTAATGTGGATGAAGCTATTTTAAACTCACTGATTGTGACTTTACATGTGTACTGTATGAAATATTAAGTTTGGAAGGGAAGACAATGGTAGTGGTATTTCTTCCTGTCCTTGAGAAGGGACAATCCTAGTGATTCTGTACTTCTGAGACCAGTGTATATCTTTATATAATGATGCTGATGTTCTGGATCATTTACACAGATGTTCACATGCCATCCAAGCTTTCCCTTGCCTTGCCTTTTCTCTTGATAAGCCTGTCTCCGACCTCCTTCCATAGCAGTGTTTGGAGCTGAGGCATTCTTTTTAACAGCTCATCATACTGCTTTTCTCTGCATACTATTTCACCCCAGCCCACCCATATTAATGCTCCCCAGTCTTTTGCTGATGAGTGCTATGTAGTGTGTGTGTGGGGGGGGGTAGTTCTCAGAACATGTCATTTTGCACAAGTGTGATTATCTGAAGGATAATCCTAATATAATTCCTAAAAATGGATTTAGTAAATCAAAATAGCGATACATTCTCAGCACTTCGGGAGGTAAAGGCAAGAGGCTTTTGAATTAAAGATCATCCTCCGCTACATAGTGAATTTGAGGGTATTTTGGGCTACCTGAGATCCTGTCTCAAAAGGAGTTATACTTTTAAAATTTTGAGTTTTGAATTTTTTGTCAAAGTATGAGCCATAAAGACAGCATCAATTTTTATTTTCAATATAGTGGTGAGAAAGCCTAGTTTCCCATATCTTTGTCAAGAGGTAGTAATGTTAGTTCACAGGCAATCCTATTAGCCTGCCTTTAGTTAGGGTCCTGGCAACATCTTACATTATCACCTGGTACTACTGCCAGGTGTTGGGGGATAAAAAGGACTTGCCTGCCACCCCAGCTCTTTTGATCTCTCTGTTCTTCTGTCCCTGCACTCTCCCTGTCTCTCTCTCTCTCTCTGTATCTCTGTCTTTCTCTGTCTGTCTGTCTGTCTGTCTCTCTCCCTCTCTCTCTCGCTGTCATTGGTGGCCCCCCTTTCCCTCCCTGCATTCCCTTTCTTTCTCTTTTTCTCTGCCCTCACTTTATCCCTTTTCCCAAGCCCACAATAAACCTCCTTCATACCAGATCTGTTCTGTGGAGTGTAATCCCTCAGCATGGTGCCTCCACCGGCCCTGTATACAAGTAAATCTCTGCTTGCATAGTTGTACATCAGTAAATCTGTGACTTACTTGCATTGTGTTGAATGTTTTTCTTGTTTTCTATTTCTGGCTCATTGTCACTGTGTTTTTTCCGTTTTGAGTTGCAAAAGCACTTCATAAGCCACAATGGATCCTTTAAATTCTATCTATGAAGTTTTTGATGTTGCATTAGTTTAGGGAAGTATTTACCTTGGCTCACAGTTGAAGAAAATGGTCTATAACTTTGGAAAAGGCATGGCAGCATATGTAAGAGGCAACTAGCCATGTTCCATCTGTAGCCAAGAAGCAGAGTAACTTGCTTACTTTCTCCTTTTCTTTCAGTCTAGGTTCCCAGACCATAGATGGTACCTTCCATATTTAAGGTGGCTCTCTTCTTTATTAACTTAATGTAGAAACTGCCTCACAGGCATGCCCATAGGTTTATCTCCCAGGTGATTCTAGATTCTGTCACATTGACAATGGAACAGCTAGACACATTTACCTGCTAAATGTGCTAGGTATCACTCCCTACTGTCTTCTAGGTTTTGTGTTTCTATTGAAGAAATCTGTTTCTCTTGTGAGTCCTTCTAGCATTACTTTTTCTACATTTTTCATATCTAAAGAATTTACCCTGCCTGGAAATTACTTTGGCAGAGGAAGGGTCCCAACCTCAGTTTTTCTCCTTGTTCCAATACTGCGTTTGTCTTCCTTTCTTATTGTCAATAGGAAGGAAGGCAAGCTTGTTTATGTGTTGATGTCTGCAGCCCAGTTCCTGAGGAGTAGCTCCCATCTCCTCCGAAAGTCCATCTGCTTAGATCAGTTTTCTAGGTTATCAGGAGCTTCTTCCTTCCCGTGTTTGGTAACAGATGACTATAGAGCACTGCTTTGAAACAGGTCTGCTGTCAATTTTACCCTGCGCTATTGTAACGTTTTGAGAGATGATGGACGTTGCTGAAATAAAGGGCACAGTAATATTTGGGGGTGTGGGGAGCAGGCAGCTGGTCTAAGCAGCGGCTTCTGCTTCCGGCTCAGGCCCTTCATTGAATTCTTACTTCCTCTGACCCCTTGCGTCACGTGTACCACTGTGTGGTGACTATTCCATCCTGTGTGGTCCATCATTTCTGCTTTCATGTATTTCCTTCCCGTGTGGTTACTGCTGCTCTCCTTTTGCTCAGCCACTAGCCATGCCTTTTTGACTTGTATGTGTAGTTTGCTGGCACTGGTGTCTTCCTCATCCTGATTGCCTTCTGCAGATGGACTATCTGTTCTGCATGGGCCCCATGCTTGTGTCTTCTTTTCCTTGTCTGCTTTGGCTGGACTTCTTGTGCTGACCTTGCTAGTGTCTCCATGTGTTTCATTGTCCTCCTGGTCTGGGGTTTCAAGTCACCACTCTTTACAGAGATGTGATCTCTGTGCTTTTCTGCATCCCAAATACTAGCTGGCTGTGTTCTATCACTTGATCTGCTTAGAATTTTTTGTTGCTGTTGTTTTTAATTGTGTCAGTGGAGTTGAGATGTCTACTGTCCAATGGAGCATTTAAAAATTTAAACTGGTTGATCAACCTAGATAAAGAAAAAAAATTAAACTAAATATGGCTGAAAAAAAAAAAACCCAAATAGCATGGAATGCAGTGTAAAGGGCATCACCTTTCTTCATGATGACACCTAAAGTCACCTTAACAAAAAGAAAGCAATGCAGTAGAAGCTGTGCCATTCGGCTGAAGGAACTGTTTGCTCTTGGTGCTATGGGGTTCCCGTTTGCATGCCACTAGGACTTGATAACAATCTCATTACAAGCAATAAGAGGCTCTGGAAAGCAAAATGTGGACCTAATTAATCCATTGCATTTCATCCAAAGTGCACAAGAGGAGGAATGCAGGTCCCACTGATGGAGTAAGTTTATATAGGGTCTTGTAACCCCACATTATGACTTTGTGCTCTAGAGGCCCTGGGCTCTCGCTGCAGCAGCCCCTGACTAGCTCAAGAACTCCTGTCTTCAACAGGGACTGCAGGGTTTTGCTATCACATCTGTGTGGAATCTGACTGCTTATCATTACTGCTGTAGTTCAAGAATCAAATCATGCTGGGAATTGGGCACTGCCGTAGGCTACATCCCATTTCCTGTCTGAAATACAGCTCTGAGTGGGCGACTTTTCGTCCTTGGAAATCTTGACTGCCTCCTTGCTGTCTAGTGGCAGGCCCTGTGTCTTGCAGGTGGGAGCTCTCATATCTGGGTGCTATATGGAACTTCCAACCTGTTGCCATTAACATGTGCATTCTAACAGTACTTCAGCTCCAAGGAAATTATCTTATGAGTATACCAGGATGCCCTGAAGCTCCTCTTTCAAATTCATTGTTCTCTCCTCTCCTCATTTGATTCTTCTTTATAAACTAAGACCAAAGAAAATGATATTTGGCCTACAAAGTGTTCCTGACTTGTCCACGTTGAATGTATTTTGGATGTATACATTTATCCCTAGGCTTCTAAAGCAGGGCTCACTTACCTCCTGTGGTCTATGATCATGTACCTTGACCTTCAAAGCCATGTAGTAAAGATGGCTCACTTTCCTTGACCAGTCACTTTGTTAAGAGACTTGGAGAAAATATTAAGCAAAATGATAGCCTGGAGAACCAAGTCTTCATGTGACTTTCCAAGATTTTTTTAGTATGTATTTGCTGGGAGCATTTCATGCTGTTCCATGGTCTTGGCCTTCTGCCCTCGGTGCTCCACACTCCAGCAATATTCATTTATTTCTCTTGCTGTCCTTTCAGCTACGTGAGCTTTAGCCGAAGCCTTGCTTCCCAGTAGTCACAGTCCAACAACCAGCTCACGGCCTATACCTTTGCCAAATAACAAGTACATGCATAGTTTATAACCTCTGCTTCCTGTTTTCTTCCTTTGGACAGTGGGATTTGCATAGTTTTCCTCCCTCATTTACATAGAGGAAGTGGCAGTAACCTTAAGTATCCTATTATAATTATGTTTGTAAATGAGAGCAGAGTTTGTATATACACCGAGGCTTAGTATCACTGTTCAGAGAAAATACTGATGTGATCTTCACTTCATCAGAGGGACAGCTACTAAGCGCTATGAAGTAAGCCTTATGTGGTACTACCCTATTCTTCATGCTCTGGTTGTGGGACAAATAATTCGCAGTTGTCTCTGTTTACCACTGATATTATACAAAGACTGCAGATTAGAAAGAAGATTGCATACCATTTCCCATTTAGTAAATACACCCCAATGCTGGTACACTTTACCTTTCCCATGATTCCCTCCAACCTAGCAATGAGGCCCCTGAGCTTCTGGTTTGATTTTGGACATTCTGTGTGCAGGGAAAATAGTCCCACAAAGCCATTATTTGAATATAACAGCTACTTTCTGAGTGTGAGCTCTGTGCGTCGACATGTGACTCTACCGTCGTTGAAATCACACCTAGTCCTCAGCTTCCTAGGAACTACATGTTTATTACCAAAAAATGAGCCAACAAATACAGAGTTTCTATTGTCCTAACTACCATAAAGAAAGCTGGGCTAGGAAAAGACAGGCCATCCAGAGGAGGGATGCAAGGCCATGCAAGCAGGAAGAGCTGTCTTTCAGTGGGACACTGTTGAGGAGTGTGTGAAACTGAGCTGCCAGCATAAGATAAACTGGCAATTTTCCCTGAGATTTACTTGATGAAGGTAAGGGAAGACAGTCAAGGGAAGCTAAGGAAACAGAATGAGTCTGTGCAGTTCTTTTTTTTTTAATTAATTTTTATTTATATATTTATTTACTACAATTTATTCACTCTGTATCCCTGCTGCAGCCTGCTCCCTCATCTCCCAGTCCCACTTACCCTCCCTCTTCTCCCCCTAGGACCTTTCCCTAGTCCCCTGACAGGAGAGATCCTCCTCCCCTTCTTTCTGACCACCCTATCCTATGAGGTCTCGTCAGGACTGGCTGCATTGTCTTCCTCTGTGGCCTAACAAGACTATACAGTCCAGGGAGAAGTGATAAAAGAGCCAGCCACTGAGTTCGTGTCAGAGACAGCCCCTGTACCCCTTACTAGGGAACCCACTTGGAGACTGAGCAGCCAATGGGCTTCCTTTGAACATGGGGTCTAGGTCCTCTCCATGCATGGTCCTTGGTTGGAGTATCAGTCTCTGCAGGCCTCCCTGGGCCCAGGTATTTTGCCTCTGTTGTTCTCTTTGTGGAGTTCCCGTCCCCTCCTGGTCTTTCTATCTCCCTCTTCTTCCATAAGGATTCTGACTAAAGTTTGGCTATGAGTCTCAGTATCTCTTTATATACCCTGGTGGGTAGAGTCTTTCAGAGGTCCTCTGTGGAAGACTCCTGTCCTGTTCCTTGTCCTCTGCTACTTCTGATGTCTATCATGTTTGCCCTTCTGAATGAAGATTAAGCATCTTCTCTAGGGTCCTCCTTGTTGTTTAGCTTCTTTAGGACTATAGCTTTTAGTATATTTATCCTATATTACATGACTAATATCCACTTACAAGTGTGCCATTCTTTAGAACATGATTCTGGAAGAACTGGATGAGGTAGGAGATGGTGTAAAGTAAATCTGGTGGTCAGAGATGAGGCAAGTATGCAAATAAATAGAGTATTGGCCCCAAGTGGGAGACAGAGATGGGAAGGATGGACATCAGCCTGTCAACCTGTCAGCCTGTCAGCCAGACCTGCCAGACAGCTGGTGGCAGTCAGTGCTTCTGGGAACTGCCAGGAGAATGCAGAGTCATGAAGCCATGGGGACCTGGAGCCATGACAAGAGAGGACTGGCCTCCTTTGTGCTGAAGAACTCATGGTCTTGGACAGAAGGCTGGAAATTCAGAGGGAAGGAGAGAACAGGCAAGACTTGCTCTGTGCCAAGGTCATGGCCAGTAACAGCGGCCAGCAGATTGCTGAAGCCTGAGGACAGCCAGGGCCTAAAGGAATGGCTCTGAGCCGGCTCATGAGCCAGTCAGGTAATATGAGACTCCCTGGGGGACCCACCTCCCTAGCTCCCTGCTTAGACCCTCAATTCCCTCCCATGGCCTGGAAGCTCAGAGCTGTGTGGAAACAAGTGTGCAAACTGCTAAAGAAGAGAAAGCAAAAGGAGCCTGGAACTTACAGCCTAGCCCTCTGGACAGCAGGTGTTGCCGCAGTGGTGATGGAAGACAGTAGCATGTTCTTGGAATTAGCTCTGGGACTTGTTTATTCCATCCCGTTTTTCCTGGCTACGACCTGGCAAATGTGAAAGATTTTTACGTTTCCTAGTGTCAGATACTATAGCTTGAATGTTGAGTATCCACCAAAGGACCAAGTATTAATGGCCTGGTACTGTCAGGAGGCAGTTGAACCTTGTGAAGGTAGAGCCACTGAGAGAATGCTTTAGGTCACTGGGGACATATCCTCTAGAAGGACAGTGGATCCCTGATGCCTTCCTTTCTCTCTTCCCAACGACTGGTTCCCTGATACTCCACTCACATAAACGGTGGCACCAGAGAGGACAGGACAGTTTCTTCTCCCAAGTTATTTCCCACTCCCATGCTCCCCAGCTCTCAACTTGATAGCCTTTTTTCTTTTGATTATCATTATTACATATATATGCAACATATATTTATGTGTGTATGCGCAGTTACGTATAAATGAAATTTACTGAGTCCATTTTTGTTGTTCTGTGTGTATGGTTTCAAGGCTGACAACTCTGAATTTGGCAACAATAAGGGAGTTCATCCCTGGGAAAGCTAATTCTTCTCCCAGTAGTCATTAGCTACCTGCAGTTTTTTATTTAGGGGTAAGAGTCCCCAAAGTTTTCCCCTCTCCATCATGTCTACTTATATTGCCATTGTCCTCATCTTGTTTACATAGTCATTTCTAGGAGAGATTTTTCACAGCCAACTTCCTAGTGTTCTGGTGCTTACAGTATTTCCATCTCCTTTTGCGAGATGTCCCCCGAGCCACAAATACAAAAGCTGTGATGTAGATGTACCCATTGGGATTGGGCTCTCCACAATCCATTGATTTCCACATTGTGTCCAGTTGTGATTTTCTGTGGTGGTCCCCATTTGCTGTAAGAGAGGCTTCTCTGATGAAGGTTGGTAGCAATACTCATTTAAGGACAAGATTTAGAATATAGTAAAGGATTATATGGGTCTAGCAAAGTGGCAGTAGTAGACTCTTTTTTAAAGAGCATGTCTGATTGCATGCGGGTTGATGCCCCAGGTCCCGCCTCTGAGAGGGAGGTATTGGACGGGTCTGATGCTCTTTGGGTGGATGACACCTAAATGAACATCTGTACAAGGTCCCAATTTATTTCTAATATCAGAGATCAGACCTCTACTCTTGCCTGATGCGTCTAAAACAAAGGGGGGGAACTGTAGAGAGCTGCAGAATGCTATGCCTTGAAGATGGAGCTGGTTTCCGCCTTCCACCTTCCCGATGGTGAGTGCTCTCTGTCACGAACAACTCCACATTTGGCTAAGGCCGAGGATCTGGCTTGCTTCCATGTATGTGGACCTATCTGCATTGCCCCCGTGGCACGCCTGGGTTGGCTACCCAGAGGCTATTTAAGCTGTGGGCTGGCTTTCCCCGGGGTCCGAGGATTGTTCAATGTTCCTGAATAAACTGCATTGAAAAAAAAAATAAATAAAGTCCATGACCTCTCATGTCATGGGAAGCTGCTAGCTTTCCAGTATCCAAAATTACTTTCCTCCTGGCGAGTGGACCTTATATCCAATTAGACAGCTCTTGGTCGCCATTGATACATGAGTGCCATTTATTGTACCTTTATGCATATCTTGCATGCTGGCCATTGTCATGCTTCTATGAATTGCTTTTGGTAGGATGGCCATTTTCATATTATTTCTACCAATCCATGAACCAGGGATATCTTTCCATTTTTAAGTATCTCTCTTTCTTCAAATTTTGAAGTTTTTATTGTAGAGGTCATTTACCTCCATGGTTAGGTGTATATTTTAAGTATTTTGTTGTCTTGCATGTTATAAATAGAAGTTTGTCCATGATCTTTGTTGTCATATAGAAAGGCTATTGACTTTTAAATGTTAGTTTGTACCTGCTCCTTTGCTGAGATTGTTGTTTCTAGAAGTTTTCTGGTAGAATTTTTGGGTTCTGTTATGTATGATATCATCTGCAAATAGGGATAATTTGACTTAATTTCCTGTTTATATCCCCTTAATTTCCTTCCCTTGTCTTATTGCTCCAGTTGGTGCCTCCATCACTATTTTGAGAAAGGAGTGGTGGCAGCAGACTCCCTGTCTCATTCCTGATTTTATTAAGCTTGCTTTGAGTTTTTCTTCATTTAGGATAATGTCAGCTGTGGGTTTGCCATATATAATGCTTACTGTGTTGATGTGCGTTCCCTCTCATCAAACTCTTTTTAGAACTTTTATCATGAAAGTGTGTTGAATTCTGTATATATTGAAATGATCGAATGATTTTTATCTTTAAGTACACTTACATAATTTATATTTATTTACTTATGTATGTTGAACCAACCCTTTATTTCCAGGAGAAAGACAACGTGCCATTTTCAGTTTTTTATTCCTTTTCTCTCTTTCTGTTAATTTCTAGTCTATTTTTTCTTTCTTTTGATTACATTACATGAAATATGCTGGGTTTTGCGTTCTTTTTTTTATCTTAAGTTGGGGAATAAGTCATTGATTTTAGACCCCCAAAAACATGTCATTTAGCATGGGAAATTTCCCTGTGAGTGCTCTTTCAGCTCTATTCCTCAGTCTATTGCTTATATTTATCTCTGATAGTTCAGAATGTTTCTAAGTTTCTTCTTTATATTTTCTCATTACCCATGGGTTATTTTAAAGTGTTTCTTTAATTCATGAATACTTGTAGGTTTACAAACTTTTATTCAATATTGATGTTATTGAAATTACAAATAACATACATGTATATTCTTTAACTCTTTTAAACGTGGTGAGTTTTACCTCACAGCTCAGGCTATCTTCTCTCATAGAAAATTTTCTGAGATTGCTTGCGAAGAGTATGTTTCCTGATGTGGGATGGAATGTCCAATAAATGTCAGTTTGCATGCTGGGATTGATTTGGTGTTCTATGGCCTTAGTGATTATTCATCTGCATGTTCCATCAATTTCTGAAAAAATAGTGACAAAATTCCATCCTATAATTTTATATTTACTTATCTCTTATAGACTAATTTTTCTTTTAATGTCAAAGCTCATTTATTGGTACATAAATGTTTATAATTGTTACATCCTTCTGGTGACCGAGGTCTTTTATCATATTGAAATGGCTTGCTTTATCCCTGATAAAAATACTTTAATCATCAATCTATTTTTTCTATGCTTTCATTTGAATATAAATTAAGTTTTAGATTTAAGTGGGATTAGTGTAGGCAATTTACTGACTTTTAATTTTAATCTGACAGTCTCTGCCTGCTAAGTAGAGTGTTTAGACCATTTATATTTAATGTGATTATTGATTAAATTTATTTTAAGTATCGATTAATCGACTTTACATCATTACTATTATATTTGTTTAATCTGTACTTTTTTTCATTTACTTATCTCTGTCAATTTTTAGTGCCTATTTTTATTAGTCTGGGTGAGTCTTCTTTTTAGCATAATGTAAGTATTTCCAGGTAGATATTTCAATGTATGTGTTCATTATTCTAAAGACTTTTTTCTTTACAAACCCATGTAAACTAGATAATTCTTGGTGCAATTTAAACAAAAAAAAATTTCTAGTTTAAATAAAGTATGACTCTTTACCTCTCTCCCCCCAAAAAAACTATGTTGATGGAGTTCTTAGGGTACTTTCTGTCTCTTAGGTTACGTTCTTTCTTTCTTTCTGCCTCCCATTGATTTTGACAACAATTTACCACCTTCACTGTTGCTCTTTGTGAGGAATATCCATTTGCTAGAGCTGCTTTTGAGATTATCTTCTTGCCATTGATTTTTAGCAATTTGAATTTGATATGTATTGATATGGTTTCCTTGATATTTCTTGTTAATGAGATCCTTGGAACTGGTGGTCTATAATTCTTGTTATTTGAGACACTTTCAGTGTCTATTTCTTTAAAATTTTTTTCAGCTCTCCTTTCTTATGATCACTCTAATTGCATGTTGAATGACTTTCCCAAGCTTTACTGCTCTGTCGATGTTTTTCAAGCCCACTAATCAGTGTTCTACAGTGACGCTTTACTCTCTCAGCTGGGCTTTTATATCTATTGTAAGTGCCTAATCAAGTCCATGGGGTTTGGTTAGAATGGTTGTTTACACACACACACACACACACACACACACACACACACACACATATGCACACACACCCATAAATTTCTTTTCACACATTGGCACTTCTGAATCATAAATTTAACCTTGTTGGACATGCAGTATTTCTTCATTCCTGGGCTTTGTTGTATAATATACTTTTCCGAGGTCTTACACTTTTAGCTTTGTTAGCCCCATCTGTATTCAGCATAGGATTTTCCAGGACTAAGCCATGATACCTCTTAGAATTTGAAACTTGGTCTTGAATGGCTTGCTTGGCAGAAGACTATTGGGTATGGTGATGGATGAGTTTAGCAAGTAGATAAGATTATAGAGTAAGTTTTATTGTTCCCACATTTAGATTTTATTGGAGGCCACAAAAAACAAAAACAATCCCAGCATCTTCTGATGAGAAATAGGAGGAAATGTTCTCATGTCCCATCTTGTTTGGGTCAGTTCTAGTGCATGTAGGTAACATGTAAAATTAATTATTAAAAATAGCAGCCATGTGTTAACCTCCTGGCTGTCTTCCATGGTAATATTGGCCATGCTCATTTCGACAGGGAATCTAGGTCCAACTTGTTTTATGCAGGTGTTGATGATCAGCTGGGCTTTCTGGGCTTTCTAGCTGTCTAAGTCGAGCAATTGTCTAGTTCTTAGCTGAGTGGACAGGAGATCATACCACAAGGCGGGTTGTGTGGCCACCGCTCTCAGTCTTGCTTACACTGTGGTGCTTTGTGACACCCAAGGCTGACAGAGGTGTTAGCATCTGTGTGGAAACACTATTCAAGACTAGGCCTCCAAGTGATGCTTCTGTTACTGCTTTGAGCAGCACAAGCCATGTGATTGGCCTGGATTCAAGAGTCAGGGAAGTGAGTTTGTGAGCATGTAGGTGTGTCGGTGCATACGTGTGTGAATGTATGCCAGACAGGGGGTGCAGAAGGCAACTTTAAATGTCTTTCCTCGGGAACTGTCCATTCTGTGTTTTTGAAACAGGGTCTCCAACTGGCCTAGAGCTTGCTAAGTTGACTGGGCTGGCTGGTCAGCAAGCCCCAGAGATTTTCTGCTGGGTTGGGTCTGCTTCTGGTCTCTGAGTATCCAGCTCACTGGGCCTGAAGGAATGAAGCTTAGTCAGGAGGGTGGGTTATGTAGGATCTCAGTTGACGGTATGTGTGTGAGAAACAGCCTTCTCCAAGATGGTTTTCAGTGAAACAGCTCTCTTTATCGGGGATGGATAAGGGGTGAATAATTGGGCAGTGGGTAGAAGTATGTAGGGTAGATGTACATCATTGGCTAGGGCCAAGATGCTGGGCATGCTTCATTTGTGTGAAGAGGTATTCCAGGTGCTAGCAGGACATGTCCTTATAAGGGGGGAGGAAGTTTAACCTGAAACCTGGCCACCAGGCTACATAACTACCTCAAGAGTGTCAGAGGTGGGGGTCATACAAGCTATGTGTGCTAGGACCTGCAGGTTCAGAGCAAGGAGGGAACACTTACTCCTGCTAGTCTTAGGATGAGATTTTTTGGAGTTTGGACACGTCTCAACCTCACTCTTGCTCTGTACTGGTTCCCCCAAGTCTCACAGCTTTCTGGCCCAATTTTCCTTTTTTCTTCTTAAAGTCTGGAGTTTCAAGACCATTATACCATACCTGGCTTTTTTTAAATTGGAATTGAACTTTTATTTTAAATTAAGGAATTGAACTTAGTTCCTTGTACTTGTAAGGGTATCTCTTCACCAACTGAGCTATCTCCCCAGCCAAAGACTGCCGTGAGAAGAGAAACTGTACTGTTTGAGACTGTTTCTTGAAGATACTGTGCATCTATTCAGACTTACTCTGAAGTAAATAAACAAGACTGAGCTGCTGACTCGAGGCTTAAAGTCATCTCTTGGCTCAGCAGTTGCAGGCTAGCTGGCAGACTGAGACTGTCTTGCGTGGTTCTCAACTGTTTTAAAAACTGAAGCTAGTGTTCATCTCTCCTGTTTGTCTCAGCTTCATCTTTAGAAAGACTTCCAATTTCATGTTTAGTCTGTCTGCAGATTCTTAGATCAACACTGTGCCAACTCATCATCAAAAGGGAAGACTGCTGATGGCAAAGAATCCTCCACCCCCACTTCAGATCAAATCATCTCTGTTTCCTTCACTCAGCTCAGGCATTGGGCTGTTCTGTTAGGAGCTAAAAGACAGCCCAAACCACTCAAGGTCAAGAATGGACTGGTTGCCTCCCATTGTTGGCCAGACTGATTTTCTGCTGCAACGTAGAGACAGGGAAGTCTCAGAAAAAGAAGGGCTGACTGTTCCTATAGCATGGGGCAAAAGGACCTGTTTGTTTCTAAATCCAAGAAAATCATCCTCACTATCAAGTATATAATTTTGTCTCCTTCTGGAACCAATTCATTATAACTGATATTAATATAATGGAAATAATGTTAAATCCCTATGAGAAAAAGAGTGTCTGTTGAGTTTGTCTCCCCTGTTAAACAAAAACAAATGCCTGAGGCCAAATATCGGAAAGTAGAGGAAAATACTCCTCATTGCTAATTACCATGTAGGAGATTTCTGGGTCCCTGACAATAGAGCAGACTTCCAGAAGGAATGTGCCAGGATTCTTCAGCAAGGCTGAGATTTGGGAAAACACCATTGTTGTCAGGAAAACAGGAATACAAGTGATACTAGCCTAGATGGTGAAAGGACCGTTTATCTCAGGTCAGAGGATTCATGTGAAGACCAAGGCATGAGCCACTAGATGCTTTCCTGTCTTCCTGGAAGGGGTGGAGAAAAGCTACACAGATTCTAAAGCAAAGAGAAGGCACTCTATAGTCTGCTTTTTATATATAGTTCATTTTTTACTTAAATATTTAGGTTCTGTTTTCTGTGTTTGGTATGAGGTAGAGCTTTCTGCATTTTGTTTTATGACTGACATTAATATCAGCACCAGTGGCCCCACTGATGTGTGTTGGTGAGTCTGTTATGAGCTGGCTGTGTGTGTGTGTGTGTGTTTGTGTGTGAGAGTGAGTCTGTGTCCTAGGTGGTGACCTCCTTCCATTAGTCCGAATTTCAAGTATGTTTCAGTATTATGTTCACACCTGGCGGCTGTGCTTATTGAAATAGGCTTTGACATTGTCTGAGTTATTGCTCTGCTTTGTTCTTATTCAGAATGAGGATGATGGTGATGATGATGATGCAACTCAGATGCTCTGCAAAGATCTGAGACTCATTTTAAAATTCCCTACAAAAAATCCTTTTGAGATCATGATTTAGATATATATTAGCTTAAGAGAATTAAAACCTTGGTCCTATTTTTTTATTTTTGTGTATGAATTTGATATTGAAAATGTCTTCTGAAACAGAAAAATTTAGAAGTGTGTTAAATTTTTATAATTACTGAAGCCCCCTCCCCAATTTCTTTCCTTACTGTTTATTTTCAACTTAGTTGTATTATGTCCAGGAAGGGAGATCACATGACATGGATTCTAGCCATCCATCCCTTTATGATCTTAGTAGCACAATTTCAATTTTTAAATGATATTTGTGTATGTGAGAAGGGTGTGTTTTCTCTAATGTAGAGCCTCAGATTGATATATTGTATAAATTTATTACTTGCATTAATATCCTTAATGTCTATCAATCACCATGCAAGAGATTAAAGTAATCTCTTTCCTCTGTTCATTAGATTTACCTGCAGATAACATTTTAAAAATTGCAAAATAACTGCAGCTCAGAGAATACAGACTCTATACAGCATAGTGTGGCCTTGTAGGATAAAAACTAAATAAATTCTGTCTATGTCTCTGTGAGGGCTCATTAGTGCTCCCTCTCCCTCCCCCCATGAGCCTGGAGTACAGAACTTGGCTATAAAGATAGTGAATTGATCTGTACTTTCCCCACCACTTTTGGTCACTCACATTTATTAGTGAGGATGTCTTGGATCACTTGGCAGACTGTGTGACTTAGAATCCATCTTTCTCCAGCACTAAAGAGTCCCTATGGTGCAAGCATTTTATCCCTGAACTTAAATATGCCTCTGCCCACTCTGCGTCCTTGGATATGAGGCTGTATTTCAGAGGTGTTTGATATTTGGAAGGTTTAGTTGACAAGTGAAAACAACAGTTGCTTCACAGTGCGTTTTATTTCCGAGATACCGAGCTCATTCCCCAGCTCAGCCCCTTTAAAATGTTTTCATTTAGTTACCTAGTTTTCTCATCTCCCACCCATCCTCTTCCTTAACATTTCCTGTAATCCCCATAGCAGTGGCATCCCACTGAGTCCTCCGTGTTGAGAAAGGTTCAGTTCTTACATGAACTCTGGCCACAAGTGAGAGCCGGCCTTTGGCAAGCAGAATGTCTTTGGATGATTCTTTTGTTTTGTTTTTTCAAGACAGGGTTCCTCTGTGCAGCCCTGGCTGTCCTGGACTTGTTTTGTAGACTAGGCTGGCCTTGAACTCACAGAGCTGCAGTTGCCTCTGCCTCCCAAGTGCTGGGATTAAAGGCACAATCCACCACTCCAAGTTTCTTTGGATGATTAACACTGAAGAAAATTTCCTTAATTGTATTTGCTAAAAAGACATGTCATGTCTTTTCTGTCTGTCTGTCTCCTGAGCACCTTGTTTTAAGATGACATTGTTATTTTGAGATGTACACAGAGATGTTAGTACATGGTAAAATATATAAATAGAAAAGTATTTTAGACTGAAAGTTGATTCTATTTTATCAAAGTTTTTTTGTTTCATCTTGTTTTTGTTTGTTTGTTTGGTTGGTTGGTTTTTCAAGACAGGATTTCTCATTGTAGCTTTGGCTATCCTGCACTTGCTTTGTAGATCAGGCTGGGCTCCAACTCACAGAGATCCGCCTGCCTCTGCCTCCTCTAATGCTGGGATTATAGGCATGCACCACTGCACCTGGCTTTATCAAAGTTTTAATATGAACCAATTTTAAATGTAAGCATAAAGGTTTCTATCTATTGTATAAATATATGTACATACATGCAATACCTCTTCCTGGACTTCTGTTTATAGTAGTTCCCATGACTATGACTGATGATTGCTTATAAGTCAAGTGTATTTCTTGGTGTTTTATATACATTGTCATCTCCAGTCCTACAAGCATGTGAAACCATTTGCTCATCACCATTTATATACAAGGCTTCTGAAATGGAAAATCTTGAGGTGCCTAACAATCTAAACACCACAAGGGTGCTGGGTATTGGTATATCTTTCATGCAGGCCAAACTGGGCATTGATTCCTGCTTGCATGCTTTCCACTCTTTTCTTTCTCTCTCTCTCTCTCTCTCTCTGTGTGTGTGTGTGTGTGAGATAGATAGATAGATAGAGAGAGAGAGAGAGGAAGGGAGAGAACATTGGCACACACAATGTAGTATGCATGTGTATACATGCATGTTTTCCTACATGTATGTAGAGGAAGTACATATGTGCATGCATGGTGGTGGAAGCCTAAGCTGATGTTTAGAAACATCCCCTATGGCTCTTCTCCATTTACTCTTTGAGGCAGGGGCTCTCAATCAAACTCAAAGCTTGCAGCGATGACCAGTCTTGCTAGCCAGCTTGCTCTGGGAGGTCTCTGTCTGGAATTTATAGCTAGGCTACCATACTGTAACTCATGATTTACAATGGGTCCTAGGCATTTGAGCTCTGGTCCTCACATCCATATGGAAAGGGAGTTAACCACTGGGCCATCTCCCTAGCTCCCTGCTCTGTGCTTTTATCTACAGGCCACGCAACTAAAGCATAACTTGTTGTGTTTTTAGCTCATCACCAGGTAGTCTTCTTACATCCTCCTTCCGGCAGCACCAAGAATCGCTGGCAGCAGAGAGAGAGCGGAGGCGGCAAGAGAGAGAAGAAAGGCTGCAGAGGATAGAACGGGAAGAAAGGAACAAATTCAAGTAAGGACTTGAAGATTACTTTCACTGTGATTTGAACCATGAAGCACTTGGCTTACAGACTTCCTAAGTGGGTCAGGAAACAACACGTTCACTCCCAGTTCTGTCTGTATCTTTGAAGTGGAGTAAGATTCACCCGCAGAAGGCTGCTTAGAGGTCGTGTATGCTGCTTTCCTCTAGCCATGTGGCAGGAAGCACAAATAGCCAAATACAATTAGGGTGCTGGGCATCATTGGTTCACCATTAGTTAAAGTGGCCTTACCCAGGACATAATGCCTAATTGCCTCAATGTAATTTGCCATTTCTTCCTGAAGGGCCTCATCATGTTTTATTCATATCCTATTGGATGTCACAAAGAAAATCTTTCAGTTTGTTCTTTGCTCCCCGTAGTAACCACAGTCATTCTTGGCATTCATTTATATATGTTTGATGAAATTTATCTTATATAATATATATTGCCTCCTCCTGTGGGGGAATTTTTGTACCAGTTACTCCCAGCTCATAGTCCCTGATCTCCTTCTCTTTGTCTGCCTCCATGGATGTTTCCCTGGACATGGCCCACATCTTACCTCTCTGTCCCCATGCTGCTTCCCCTTTTGCCAGCTCCCCTGTTGTCTATCTTCCAGGTCCAGGCCCAGCTCCTTGCCCTCTCCTGCCTGGGCTCCACATGCCATGCTTTGCAGCATGTACAGCAGAGTCTTTCCTTACATGTTTCTTTCCTGCCCTTCTTTCCAAATCTGCTTTTCCAGTTCCCCCTTCCAATTTCCCCCCATCACACTTCTGTATCTTCACTCCTTCTTCTCATTATCCCTCCCATAGGATGTTCTCCCCCTTCCCTTCATGTTTCTCCCCATCTCTGCGTCCCATTTCCTCAGCTTAGTTTCTTTGTCAAATATTCTTCATTGATGCTCAGCTACATCATTAGAGGACATAAGACATAACCAGTAAGAAGGTACAGATTCAGTGACTTCTGGCTTCCTCAGAGGCCAAGAAGGACACGTGTCATTGGAGAAATAATCCAAGTAATTACAGAATTATAAAGCTGCTTACTGGCTGGTTGTTGCTTCATACAAACAGACACTCCAAGTCTCTAGGTGAAGGACTAAGCCTGGCTTTGTTGAGAGAGGACAAACAGGTTGCATGAACTAAACCAGCATCCTTTCTGTCACACTTGTATGGTATATCGTGAGCTGTCAGAATTCTACCAAATGATGCATGGAAACATCAACCTGTCTCCACCCTTTCTGAGGCAGTTCTAGAGGTTGTTTATAAAATCTGATTTCTCAAACCCCTGGGACAAGTTAAATACTTCCTGATTTATGGATCTCTGAGAAATCTCATATTTTACCACCAATTAGCAGCCAGGAATTTGTCTTAAAATATGTGGAAAATTTGGGGATTAAGTTATACATCCAAGGTCTTACCTAAAAATAGGGTACATGAAATGCTGCCTCAAACAAACAAACAAACAACAAGACCACCAGCACCAGAGAGAGCTGCAGGGGTAGGGAGGAATTGCTTATTAAGAACTTTACATGAAAACACGAAGACCCAACGTTAATCATTAGAACCTTTGTGATATGTCTGTCTGTGTTGGCATGCACTGTGGTCCCAGTGCTGGGGAGACAGAGACAGGAGGATTCCTTGTGAGGAGGCTTGCTGGCCAATCATCCTGGCTTACTTATTTAGGTGAGCTTTGAGCCTGTAAGTCACTCTGTCTCAGAGAGGGTAGGTGCTGGCTGAAGTGGGGCTGGGGAGAGACTGCTCAGTGGGTAAGGGTGCTTGCTGTATAGTACATGAGTACTTGAATTCAGATCCCAGCACTTATATAAAAAGTATGGAAGCATGCAAGTCTGTAAAGCATGTGCTCAGGTAGGGGTGAGGCTGGGGAAGACAAAGGTGTTACTGGGGGTTGCTACCTACCAGCCTAGCCTGACCCCATTTTCAACAAAAGACACTATCTCAAAGGAATAAGTTGGAGAGTGATGAAGCAGGGTACTCTACATCCTCTGCTGGCTTCTGTATACACAGACACACAGACACACACACACACACACACACTACCATAAAACCAAACAAGCTGTATCTTCTGACCTTCATGCATGCATTTGTGTATACACAAGCACACCAGCAGAGAGACAGAGAGACAGAGACATACACAGAGACAGAAAGACAAGGAACACATGAACAAGGAGCTCCCTGAGCTTCAGCCCGTCTCTGATTTGGACATGTCTAGCTCCTAGCATAAATGGCAAGCCCAGCGTTGAGAACTCCCTAGAGAGGGGATCCCCACTCAGGTCCCAGAATGGCTGCTAGGTCATGCACGCAAGACCTAATCTGACGCAGTTGAGAACAGTTGAGAATGGGAGCTAATACTGGTGCAACATCAGAAGGTACTTCAGAACCCACAGGTGAACCCAATCTGCTCAATTATCTGCAAACAAACAAAGCAGGAAGGAGTCTCATTTATAGAATTCAACCCTCAGAATCTTGCTATAGAGTTAAGATATACAGGTGCAATGCAAAACGGCTTGTCACAGAGAGTTAGGGAGGTTTTAATGCAAGGAAGGAAGATAATGAAAAGAACTACAGAAGGGACTTGGATGATGTCACCATCAGGCAGAGATTAAAGCAGCTATTGTGAATGTGTTCCAAGAGTAAGGGCAAACATATCTCTGCTACAAGTTATTCTTGGAAATACTTGATCTATATGATGAGCTATATTAGAATTCATTCCCCACATATTACAGTGGAATGACAAAGTAAGGCTTTTTACTAGTAGGACTGAAAAAAAGATTAATGGAAAATATGCTTGAAACAACTAAAAAGACAAGCCTTTGTGAAGATGTAAAGAAAAGCCAAATAGAAATACACATAACTGAAACATGGGAAAAAATAATGAATCCATTGGATGAGCCAAGCAGCCTACTTGAAATGAGAGGGGGCAGTGAGCAGTGAGGCCATTGGAAACGAAGTGTTAGGAAGAAAAAAAAAAGATGTCTTAAAAATCCTTGGAATATACCCAAATCCCTAGCAATTGTGTCAGTGGAGTCCCAGTAAAATAGAAAGATAGGTTGAGAATGTGTTGTCAAAGTCAAATCATGTCGTGCTCATATTAGCAAGCATGCAGAGCACTGGGGGCTGATACTGGCATCCTGTCTTCAGACATGGTTTATCACTGATTGTCACTTGTTATGTAAGAGCACAGAGAGCGCCAGGCAAGGTGGCCTCTGCCCACCAAGAACACTAGTCATCAGGACAGACTGGCCACAGGCGGACAATTAGTTACAGTAACCATGGAGCTACCGTTGAGAATGTGAATGGAGAGAGTTAAGTAGGGAAACACTGAAAGCCGAGTGTCTGTTCCCACCACCATGGCGGGGAGTACGCTGGCAGCCCACCTCTTGGTCTTGGTAAGTAAGTTGTTCATGCTTTTCGCACATCTCTGAGCTACCCTTTGGGTGCAGATGCTTTTGTGAATGGAGCTTTCAAGCTTCCTGGGTTAGAAAGTACTGTGTTTTCAGTATGAAAAGCAAGAAGCATGGATGCCTATACTTGGCACACCTGTGTCCTTGGTGTGTTCTCCCCAGTCTACACCTCCTTTAGTCTTTCTGATGTCACCTTATGTTCCTGTTTTTCTGACCTCCTTGTCATTTTATTGGAAAAAAAAAATCCTTTATATTTAGCACGTTGGAATTACAGCCTCTAAACTTTTAGCATTCAGCTATGACAGATTTTCCCTTTCTAAAGCAGAAGCAGGGCTCTGTGATATCCTTTTAGTAATTGCTTCATAATCTCATGAGCACTAAGTCTATTATTCTCTTTTTGTTTGTTCTGAACATTTCCACTAGTCGAGAATATCTAGACAAAAGAGAGGAGCAAAGACAAGCGAGAGAAGAAAGGTGCGTATCCGTCTTCTTCACTTGCTAATGGTGTTACGTGACTTTGCACGGTTAAGCAAGCATGCCGCGTTCCTTGATGCAGTCACTTCACCTGAGGCACCTTGGCATTGCACGTCTGGCTTTCGCAAACACCTGTCTCCTCACTTCATAGTTCAAGAAAACTCTGGATTTATGATAGAAACAACAACTGACTGAAATCAGGGGTGGAAAGAGGCATAGAGAGGCCATCATGGCAACATCTATGCTCCAAAACCCTTTTCCAAATGGGCACGTTATCACCACCGTTTTTCCGTATGTTAGGTCTTGCCACGTGTCACAGTGATGGAGATGTTTGGGAAACTTCATCACTGAATGATTTTTGTCATTGTGTGAATATCCTAGTTGAGCACTTAGACAACAGCAGGCATTAACTGCTCAGGGACTGTCATGCCATAAGTAATCCAGAACTGACCCGGACATCGTGATGCCTGCATCAGCCACACTTGTACCAGTGCTCTTGACCCTGGACTAGCTCTTACATAGTTCTTACTATGTACTTCCAGGTCACTCAGTCCACGGTAATTCAGTCAACCGATACTGTCCCCGGTGTCCGCAAGACCTTCCAGTTTTATAACCGATCCCTTCCCTCCCTCCTGAACTGCTCTCCTGGCCTGCATGGAGGGAGCCATTCCCAAGTAGCCCCTTCAGAGTTTGGCACACACAGTGGTCACTTATGAATAGGCTATCGAAGAAAGTGGGTAAAGGCACTTGCTGCCGAGGCTGAGAAGCCGAGTTTGATCCCCGGACACACACAAAGGAGAGAGAAACCAACTTCTGCAAGCTGTCCTCCGACTCCCATATCTCCATGTGCACACCATTCAACAGGCGCGCTCACGCGCACACACACACACAAATGCATATGCATGCATGCACACACACTGTAGTTAAAAAAATAATAAATGGCCTAACATGATGATAGCTTCAAGATGAAAACTCAGTCCATTAATCTCTTTTTTTAAGTTTAACTTTCTCATGTGTGTGAGTGTTTTGCCTGCGTGTATACCTGTGCACCGTGTGCATGCCTGGCACCCTTGGAGGCTAGAAGGGGATGTCAGATCCCCTAAGACTGGAGGTCCAGACTTGTTAGCTGCCGTTTAGGGGCAGAGACTAGAACCTTGGTTCTCTGGAAGAGCAGCCAGTGCTCTTAACTGCTGAGTCACATCTCCAGCCTGAGTTCATTAATTTAACTTCATTACAAACTGTATTAATTCATATATCCAGTTTGTGATCGTTTGAGGTAAACAAAGGACACCTGGAAATCCACAGGCAAAAGTTTTTACCCCTTGCCTCCCACTGCCTGCAGTTACTGACTCTGCCACCAGATGGCGATATAGTATGAAGACAGGAATGGGCTCCCTTCACGCCTTTTGTGCTGGAGCCTAGAGGGAGCCTAACCATTTGTATTGTGCCAATATGATGTGGAATTGTGCTAATGTTTTAGACACCATCAGCTAAATAGATCAGGACAGTCTGAGTCAGGCAACAGTGGAGACTGTCTGTGCTCAATTAAAAAATTAGATGCTTAAGTCAGCCTCATGAATAAAACATTGGTTTATTTCCAACATTCTATTAGATTATTGTCATCCTAATAACCAGCAGTGGACAGTAAATTCAGAGAGAAAGGTGCTGGTAAGAAAGAAGACACGTCCCTTCCTTTGATAAGTGACAGTTTCAGACAGTGAGAGGCATCTGCTCTTACTGAAATACTCTTGGTTTTTTGCCCGGGGTTAAGGAATTTCAAATTTTATATGTTTCGTTTTCTCTCCAGATTGTGTATTTTTGAGCTTCTGACAGTTGGCTGTCGGGCTATGTCTACCCAGGCAAGGCTGGGTGACTCCTGCAGGGAATGTTAGGTGCCGAGTCAAGGTCAGAGCTGGCTCAAGCTGAGCTGTTCTTTTTCCCCTTCTGGCTTCTGCTTATTCCTGGTATACTCATATTGAGGAGCTGTTATTCCCGTTCTCCCACTCCTGCTCTGCCCTTGGTCTCCTCTTCCGGGGCAGAACACCCCTCTACCTAGCATGTGGTCATCTCAGCAGGTGCAAGAGTGGGCCCTCCATGGCCTTGCTGTAGCCTTCTCCGACATGTTGCCTCTCAGTTTACATGAGGTTTAGTGAACAGAGTCCGGCATATCCCCACAGTCTGGGCTAGCTGGGTTTTTTTTTAGGTTTGGGTTTACTCGTTTGAAGACACGGGGGGTCACAGGAACAAAGTAACAGGGAATATTGGGGATACACTAGAAAACTGGAAGTTAGGCATGATGGTGGTTCAAGAGCCATGAGAAAGGATGCTGAGCGCTCCTGGGAGGCCCAGGAGATGTCGAAGAGCTTGGATTCAATGGGAGGGAGACCTGGGTAGGAGGACCAAAGGAAAAGTCATTGGTGAGTAGGGCTGGCTCATACAGGATGTGTAGAGCTCAATTAAGAGAGACTGAGCTGAAATTCTAGTCCTGCCCTGGGTACCCTGTGGGTGTCAGAGTTCATTCCAAAAGTTTATTTACACCACCACCCCCTGCCACGCACCGTGAGCTGCATGAGGGTGGGATATTTTTCTTGTTTATTATTAATTCCTTACTGCCTGTTACAGTCCACAGCACATGACAGGCACTTGACAAATGTTCACTAAACAAACGAAAAGATGAATGAATAAGTAAAGGCGGGAGGCATAGCAAAGGGAAATGGGGAGGCTTGATGGAGCAGAGGTGAGAGGTCGAATGTTGGACTTGGGCACCACAGACATGGCTCCGGGCTTTGTGTGGCAACCTCGTTGTGGTCTTATGGTTGGTGTTGCTTCCAAAGGCATCAGGGACACATGACAGTCATCTCATGAGCTGGTGACTCCCCAGACTGATTACGTTTGGGTCCCTAAGTGCGTGGCTTTAAGACTCACTTTGTTATGATAAGGTGTGGCTTCCTTCCCAGGAGGCTGGAAGTTCCTGTGTGTCCGGAGGGTCAAGCTGTGACATTTCTCACTACTATGAGCTGTGACCCTCATCTCTCCAATCATTGCAAACGCTGCGGGCGTTCTTCCAAGAAAATAATGCTCCTGACCACCACGGCCATCACCCTTATTAAATTAAAGATTGTGTAAGTTGGGGCTGGAAAGATGGCTCAGTGGTTTAAAGTACTTGTCACTTTCATAGAAGACCCAGGTTTGGTTCCTAGCATCCACATGATGGCTCACATCATCTATAACTCAAACTTTCCTCTCTGACCCCACCCCCTCAGCCTAGACACCAGGAACACATGTAGCTCATGTCTACGCACATAGGCAAATACTCATAAACCTAAAGTAAATCTTAAAAATTTATTTAAAGAGGGTATATGTGTACACTTAGCATATACTTAATCAGTATAGCCATTTCAGTGTATGGCTCAGTCATGTGAGGTGTATTCACATTGTTGTACAACCAGAAATCTCCTTGTATAAACCGAAACTGTAACCCTGGTAGCCAGTATTAGTATCCCCAGCCTTGCTCTCCTGTTGTCCCGTAAAGAGCCTCATTCCATGCGACAATTCTAGTTAAGTCTTCTGCCTCCTTCCCTGTGCCATGGATCTTTGGTGATGGCCTCTATGAAACCTGTACACACACAAGAACAGTCTTTGTGAACATCTGTCAGTCTCTTGGTAGAGAAACTGATCTGAACCCACTGACTGGCAGCCCCTGGCTGCCCACGGAGTATGGTGTGGAAGACCAAGACTGGGGATGGACCAGATAAGGTGAAAGGCCCAAATGGGTTGGCAGGAGCGTGTATAGGGCAAGATGTGGCTTTCTAGGGGGGAGCCACTGTTTTTGTTGTTGTTTGTTTTTTCTAAGAGAGGCCTTTCCTGTAAGAATATGATTGGGACTCTGGGTTTTCTCCTCTGGGATTCTGGGCAATCTGCTAATTACCATTAGCAGGGCAGTCAGAATAAAGTCTTTCTGAGCACAGCTCTGCCCTCTCTCTCTGAGGCAGCTCTCTCAGTACCAAGCATTGGGTGTTAGTATGCACATCCAGTGCTGGTTCTTGCCAGGAAAGCAGCTCACTGGCCAGTGAGATGGGGTACACGCAGCCCTAGGCCTCCTGACTGCAGGTGGGCTTCTGCAGGTGGGGGGAGGTGCTGGCAGCTTCCGCCCTGCATGCTTTGCCTGCTTCCCATCAGCAGACATGGGCAAGGCGCTGAGGGAAAGAACAAAGGATGATGCTCTCCCTGATCTCCCAAATCGTATTATCTGCTTGTTGAAAACAGACATACACATGTGAAGAGCTGACTAAATATGCCAGGCAGTAAATGTAAAATGCCATCGGAGCTGAATGGGCTACATATCCGACATGAGTTCAGAGGCAAGGCTGAGATTACTTGCAGCTGTGTTGGTCTGAGCCAGCTTCACAGCGGAAGAAGTCCATGCTGGCATAGCCGGAAGGGCAGCCTGCCTCTGTGTGTGTGTGAGTGTGAGTCTGTGTGTGTGTGTGTGTGTGTGCGTGCGTTGGAGAGAAGTGGGTGAAGGTGACAGAGTTGACCACACACTCCTAAACGGAGTTCCCGTTTCTTTGTGTGCACATGTGCCCTTGTGGGCAGGTCAGCGGTCAGCCTCAATGATGTTTCTTAGCGCTGTTCACCTTGGTTTTTGAGACAGCGTCTCTGCCCCAGTATGCTCGGCTGGCTGATCAGCAAGCCTCAGGGGTCTGCTCGTCTCTGACTTCCCAGCACCGAGATTACAAGGACGTGGCACCCTATCTGGCTGTTATACGTGGATGCCAGGGGGTCAAGCTCAGCTCTTAGTACTGGTAGGGAATGCACTTGACCAACCAACCCAGCTGCAGTCGCGTGGTATTTGATTACTTTAAAGACTTTAACTATGCCCTCTGCCTTTGTCATCCTGGTGAATGAGGAGTGTCACGTCCTGGTGGCCGGCAGAGGTGTTGTCTGTGAGGAAGCCCTAAGTCAGGGCACGGGCACAGAGGGATGGGTTTTGCATAAGCTGCAGCCCAGCCCGAGATGCTGGAGACCTGCCCCAGCCTAGCTCATGCATTATTTCTGTGTAGACATCTGGAAGAGGCACATATTTCAAAGTTATTTTGGTCTGATCTATAAAGTGCACTATGAGGAAGATGATTGGTAGCTGTTCTTAATAAACAGTTAGTGGGTTCTGCCTGCCTGCAATGCAAAACAGATGTATCTTTGTTCTTTTTAAACTGACTTTGATGAATAAACTGTATGTGACGTCAGGTCCAAGCTATTGGATGTCTGGGTCCTGCTCAGAAATATTTTAGAATATAAAAAAGTTTCCATGGGCTATGCTGGGAGAACAAAGTGAATCCCAGCTGCATTGCTGTTAGCACTGAAGCAGGTTCAGGAATTCCGAGAGGCTTCCGTCCAAGCAGCCCCCTTTTGGTATTTGGGGGCACTGTTTCTCTCTGCCACACCAAGAAACCCTCCCATTTCACAGCTGTGAACTCCACAGGGGTTCAGTTCTCAGCTGTCCCTGCCAGAGCCCTTTGCGGGTTATTATTTGCTAGTTTATTATTGTTAGTGTTTGTAGAACTGTGTCCTGAAAGGGGAATGAAGATCCTGCAGCAGTGAGCCGGGATCCGTTTTTGTGTGATGTTGCCATTTGTCCTCACTTGCTTGCTTATGAATGATGCAGGGTTCTTAATCACTAGCATCTTGGCTTTGCTGTGTGCTTTTGGCAGGCTGACCCTCCAGTCAGCCCTGCACTCTGCCCCATGCATCAGGAAACCAGCTCAATTTGCAGGTGTTTCGTCCATAAACAAGCGTCAGCCACGGGCTCCTCTTTCTTTTTACGGAAACCCTTTGGAATTTAACTTTCAGATACAAATACTTGGAACAGTTGGCAGCCGAGACGCACGAGAAGGAGCTGAGAAGCCGGAGTGTGAGCCGGGGCAGAGCTGACCTCTCCTTGGACCTGAGCTTGCCAGCAGCCCCTGCCTCACCTTCCCCGTCAAGCCAGACTCCTTCATCTGCAGACTCACAGGAGGCTCTCACAGTGCCCCCATCCCCGCCCACGCTTCAGTATCCCCAAGGTGAGTGCTGGGAGAATGGTGGGAAAGCTGACTGTCAGCACCAAACAGGCTTTCACAGGAGTCCAGCATGATACCAACATAGTACCAGGTAGTTAGTACTTCATGGTTTGGCTCTACCCAGCAAGGTGACCACTTTGGAATCTTCTTACCAAAAGCATGGTCTCATTTTAATTTGATGGGAATGGAACAAAATTAGAATATAGTAACAATAGATGAAAAATAATTTTTAACAAGTGAAAATTGCTGGCATGTAGCCCCCTCCCCGCCGTGTGTGTGTGTGTGTGTGTGTGTGTGTGTTTACACATGCCTGTACGTCCACAAGCTTAAGTAAAGAGACAGGCAGCTTCTTCTCCCTGGAAAAAACTTGTTTTCTCAGGGTTTTTATTTGTTTTTTGAAAATAAAAATTAAAAAACAAAGCAAAACACAACCTGGCAATATTGTTCATTTGTAGCCTTGAACCACAGCTTTCTTCCTGTCTGTTCTGTGCATTGCACTAGGGCTTTTTTTTTTTTTTTTTTTTTTTTCATGCTAATACAGAGCATGACTCCCAGCACTGGCACTTTGCACAATGTGTTCCCAGCGCCACCAGCCCTGCTGGGTTTCGCTGAGCGCTGAGGCTTGCAGCCTGATGCAATGGAGCCAGCCGAAGGCAGCTGAGGTACTAAGCTTTCAGCTCTGGGAGGGTTGGCTCACCATCACCCACAGCATCCTCCAGGCAAGGCCAGGCTCACTGACCTCAGCAGTACTGGGTGCAATGGAAAGACTGTCTCTCCAACTTTCTGCTGGCTCTCCCAGCCTCAGGGTCCACTGGGCAGGAGCAGGCTGACTGCCCCCCCCCAGCTCCTAGTTTTGCCTTATATTTAGTTATTCCTGGTTCCTGACCCCATGGAAGATTGTCCCGGCAGATGGCTCAGTCACAGATGAGTAAGTCCAGTCTGAAAAATACCAAGACTGAGTATAAGAAGGCAGGCCATCCTGTGAGGACTGTGAGCTTTCCAAACACTGCCTTCAGATCATTGTGTTATCTGTGTTTGGTATTTCCATGGGCAGTATAGAAACTTGCCTCTGGCAAAGTTGTGGTTCCATGCTTAATGTCATTTTTTTCCTTCTGTGAGGGAGGATTAGTAGAGATGAAGGGGATGTTTGACTGAAATCAAGCACAATGCCAGGCTTAAAACCCTGTGTGTGTGTGTGTGTGTGTGTGTGTGTGTGTGTATGTGTATGTGTGTATGTATCTAAATTTATGTACATCGATAAAACATCAAGTGCTGTTGCTGGCATGTCCCTGGGGGGGTATGAGTGTGTCTTTTAGGATGTAGGTGGGTGTGTCTCCTACACTGATTAATTGTAATCTAAGACAATGGGACCACAATGCATTCTGACTTCCTTGTTCTCATGTATAACTGAGTTTTAGATTGGAAATGAGGGTCTGGGGAGATGGCTGTCAGTAAAGTGTTTGCTGTGAAAACACAACAACCCTGAGTTTAGAACCCCAGTATGCACGAAAAAGTCAGATGTAATGGTTACACCTATACCCACAGTGTTGGGGGAGGTAGAGACAGACAGGTTCCTGGAGCCTCTAGCCAGCCAGCCCAGCCAAATGCTGAGCTCCATATTCAGCAGTAAATCCTGCTTCAAAATTCAAATGTAAAAGTGATCAAGGAAGACATCCAACATTGGCCACCCCCCCCACTTACATACAAACATACAAAGTTGTGCCTGTGATTATACATGAATTAGGAATGATAACAGTCTAGAAAGAATTCCATAAGAGAAAGATTGTTTATAAGAACTGCTGGGAGTTTCCTGCTGCTTTGGGGAATCTTTATGACAGAACTCCCAAGCTGAGGTAACAAAGGTTTAGCCCCTCCTGCCTTATTACTGTTCTTTGAAATACGCCAGAGCCTTCTATTACCAGTCTCTTCTTACTACCAGGTCCCAGTTTCAAATTTCCAAAGTAACTTTTTGCCTACCCCTAATATTTACAATGTCCCAACATCTGGAGGAAGAATAGCACACATAACCAAACATCCAGATGTTTGTCTTGCACCAAACACCTGGCACTGTTGTGTTCTACTTGTGCCAAGGGCTGACACGCTTTTTCATCCTTGGTCATTGCTGGATCATATGACCACAGTGTGCTTCACAGCTCTGTCATATTCTGCCTCTTCCTTTCCCAGCACTCTGCTCCTGTTAAATATCTGGTCACGTGTTTGGTTAAGAGCAGAGACAGCTTCATCTGTAGTTTCCTGAGGATCCAATGCAAGGGAAGATTCATGTTGGCTATCACTGATAGGCCTGGGAAAAGTCCATGATAGAGATGCACCCCATTATTTGAAAAGTCACAGTGGAACATGCTTTGTGTTGTGGCTCTAGTGTATGCCGTACCTTCAGTTTGCCTACCTTTTCCCAATATTTGCACAATATTTGCACAGCATTTCATAATTATACTGGTAAGAAAGGGGAAAAATTAGTATTTGTTGCAAACGTATGGATACTGCAAGAGATAGGTCACTTTGTGGCTACTTTTACTATGTTTGGCTTTAGCTTTTTGAAGCAGGGCCTCATGTAGGGTAGGTAGGTCTCAAGCCTCCCTACATAGCAAAGAATGGCCTTGATTTCCTGATCTTCTTGTCTCCACCTGAAGTGGCTGTTGCATGCATGGTCAAATCCAGCTTTCAATTACTGGCTTGGATTCTGGAGACCTTTTAAAAGCATAAGAGCCACATATGATGGCACAGACTTATAATCCCAAATACAGGAGAGGCAGAAGCAAGAGTATCAAAAGTTCAAAGCTAGTCTTGGCAGCATACTATGATCAAGGGCTATATAAAGCCCTGCCTCAAAGATACCAAAACAAAAGAGAGATAGGAAAGCACTGGAATTCCTTTTCATTCCCCTTGTAAAATACACACTTGAGAAGGGAAGACCTATTGGTTAAATATTAATAGCATTATGTATCATTCAGTGAGTTCTTCAGTCAAAATCAGTCTCAGCTAAATATGCTGTAACTATTCTGTAGATGATGCCACTGCCCTCTATCCTCAAGCCAGTGTATGCTGAAATTGTTTTTCCATCTGGCCCTTTTGCAGCTCACAGCAGATGTGTGTCCCCAAACTGCCTAGTCTTGGTTGTCATGGTCTGGGTATTTTTCCTCTTGTGTCAAACTTGCAAACCCAAGTGAGGTGATGACATCTATATGTACTCTTACTGGCACCATGCTGTAGTTAACTCAACCAGCCCGAGCTTTTGGTAAACATGGCAAAGCATCTCTCTTTAGTCATTGTTTTGATAGGCTGGTGTATTTCTGAGACCTGAGGGCTTGCATCGGAGTATGTGATAAGTTTATTTCCTGTTATTAGTCTGATGAAACCCACAGATGACTTAGAATCAACACTATTCTCACTGTTCCTTTTAGGATGAAAGTCTTTGATCTGATTTTTTTTTTTTTAAGTTTTAGAGAGACTTGAAAGGAATAGCATGCATACCTGAGAGTAAAAAGTCAGTAGAGTCAAGTGTGGTGCTTACACTCAGTTTTCAACTTGATGGGATCTAGAACCATCTATGGGACAGGCCTCTTCGAGTATCTCTGAGGGATCGTATGCATTAGGATGCCTTAACTTACAGTGGGAAGATCCACCTAGTGTGAGTGATACTATGCCACAGACTTTGGTCCTGAACTCAATAAAAGAGAAACAGAAAGCTGGACCTACCCTTCACTTCTCCCTGGTATAACTGTGGCTGGTGTGTGTGGCCTCGGATCCTGCCACCATGATTTCCCTAACACAATGGACTTCACTCTCAAACTGTGAGCCAAAAAAGCCCTCCCTTCCTTAAGTTGCTTGTGTCAGGCTTTTTGTCACAATGAGACAAGTAACTATCACACAAAGCCGTATCGCTGAATGAGTCACATCCTTGGAAGGCATTTCGTGGAAACAACATAAAGCAAAACTATTGTCCCTAAAGCCAGCTATTGGTGGCAGTCCCCTTGATGTATCCAGGCTTGATTACCCTTTCTGGGGTATGGGAAATGTGCTCCCACCATGCTCTTTTCCTCAAACACATAAGACCCTCCTGAGGCCAGATGGAGAGAAATTACTTTCTCACTGGAGGCTACTGTCAGAAGCTACTCTTCTCAGTGGAAGGAAGCATTTTATCCACAAGCCTTACTAGGGGAAAGTAGTGAAGACTGGGTCACCTCTGTTGTTTCTCACATATGCTCACTGAGATAAGACCGCAGAGGGTGCACCTGGAAATCTGGGCATACAACATAAAATGTATGTCAATAAAAATATTTTCAGCAACAGAGTTTTTCCTGCTACCAATAATTGGGCTTTAAGGTATTTCCAAAGCACTTACAGACTCTGAGGATATGAGATATGGCTAATCCGATTGCATATTCACCTGCGACCATTCGTTGAAATGACTGACAGTGGCTTACTGATACTCCTTCACTTGGGTCCAGGCATTTAAAGTGCTGGGAGTAAGAAAATTCCTCCAGCCCGTGGTTTCTGACACCTGGAAATAAAGTGTAAACATTCAGTTCTGTCGTGAAATGTCCAATCCATTTGAATGAGTGATCGTTTTTCACAAAGGCATCCATCCATCATCCTGTCTGCAGTCATCATTACTACCGATTAGCGTCACGGTCATCTTTTCTGTTGTGTGCTGTGTGAGTCTCCTTCAGGCTATAGGTACTGTCCTAGTTTACCTCATCTATGCAGCATGAGGTAGAAACATCTGCTGCCGCTTCCACCTGGCCTACCAGCTGTGGGGCAGTGCCAGCATCAGCCTCATACTTGCTGGCTGGTGAGCATGAAATTGTTGGATACCTTCAGCCCAGTGTTGTATTAATTGGCTAGAAGCTTGATTCCTGTGGCTGTGGGACTCAGGGCTGGCTGTGATTCCCCCTCATTCCTCAGGTGCCTAAAGCTACTTGATGCCATTTTGTTTCCTTTGACCAAATCCTTCAGGAGCTCCATCGAAGGCCGGGGCTCTGTTTCCTCTATTGTAGACCCTCACTTGGAAGTCTTTGCACCTACGTGGAGTTTACTGGGAAAGGCGAAATTGTTCGCAGTCACTTGTTGGAGAGGTTGATCGCTGTTCACCATGTTTTTCTTCTGCCATATTTTTCTCTTTGAGGTTTACTTCTTTTTCTTTCATATGTGTGAATGCTTTGCATGAATGTGTGCATGTGTAATATATGCCTGCAGGGCCTACAGAGCCCACATAGGGGAGTGGATTCTCTGAGCTGGAACTCCAGACAGCTGTAAAGTACCATGTGGGTGCTGGGAATTGAACCCAGCTCCTCTGCAAGAGCAGCGAGTGCTCTGAACCACCGAGCCATTTCTCCAGCCCCTTCGTGTGCCATATTTTTGGGCACACTGAAGTTTTGACTCTTTTGAAGTAGGTTATAAATCCTAAGTAAAGAGAAAGCACAAAACAACTTTGGGGAAACCGGTGAAGTGGGCACTTTCTGATCAACTCGGTGACCTCATAGAAACTGTTGTTTAAAACCGTGGAAGCTCTGAACTTTCCCTGTGTGACGAGGTGGGCTGCAACAACTTCAGAGATGCAGGAAGAAAGCAGAGAACTCCGAGGTCGGAGATGAGAACTTCATGCCTAGAGCAACAGAGGTAGCCAGAGAATCTTTGCTTGTGCCATTTTTCCCCATCCCTGGTTCCCATGGGTTAGTGGCACCTAGACATGTAACTGTGAGAAACCTGAAGAGGGAAGCTCAGAGCTTAGGGGCAGTAGGCATGTCTTTCCTTCATCCCAGACACACAAGATGGCGGACAGTGAAATGAATATTCCCAGTCATTCTCATGTTTCTATCCTTTTCCTCTTTCCCACTTCTGTTTCAGAAGAAGCGTTATCAGAGCTTCTGCTTGCCGGGCTGTAGAGACGTGGAATCCACAGGCAGTTGTTACTTAACATTGAAGGATAATGTTTTTAAACCAAACTTTACTATCAACTTTATATCCTAAGGTCTGCTTAGGGTAAGCAATAATAATAATAATAATAATAATAATAATATTAATAATTTGCTTGCTCTTATTTAATAAAGACAGTGTGAGGAGGAACATGAGGCCCTGATTACATTGGGCAGATACAAGGATATGAGTGCCTTTTATTCAAGGCAGGAACCTCAAGACTGATGCTTTCAGGTATAGTCATGAGGTTCTGTGAGCCAGGACGGTGAGGGTCTTTAGTCTTTCAGCCAATGGCCAAGACCTTCAAAGTAACAATAAGTGGAAATCTGAGGCCCCTCCTCCTGGCATCCTTCTCTGGCTCTCAGGACCTTAGTAGCTACAATGTTGTGTCCATCACTTCTCCTTTTCCTTGGGCATACCCTGCCCCATATAAACTGCCCTGCGTTTACACACAGTAATATAAAGGCTGAAGAAGAGCCGAGTAAGCATGCGTTGGCTTTACAGACTCTTACAATCCCTGAACTCAGGGATCCTGCAATGCAGTGGTGAGCCTGGGATAGACATGTGTCTTTTAAGACTTTCTGAACTGGAGCTTCTCTGAAAAGGCTGCCTTCACTCAGCAGAGACACTAGACGCTCCAGCAGCTATTTTTGATGCAACCTCTTTAAACCCTTCTGTGACTTCTAGATAATTCACAGAAGAAATGTGCTGTTTGCCTTCAGGGTCCTCTCCTTTTCTCACCATTTCCCCATCATCATGCCTTGTGTTTCTTGTAGCTGTGCTGCTATCTTCTCCCAGTTCCTCTGTGGTGGGGTTTTAAAGTTACTGCCAAGCCCACCCTTTTCACACTACCCTTTCATCCAACCCTCCCGTGCCCACTTCTGACTGCTCACGGCCACTGTGTGCTGAAAAATGTCCAGTCTGTGCCTCTACCCTTCTCCTTTTGGGTCCTGGGGCAAGTGTCTTCCACCTCCTCAGATACCTCCATCTGAAATTCCTTAAGACACTAAAACTTGCCAGGTGCCAGTCTGCGGACCTCCAGTGTGCAAGTGTCATGCATCAGTTGCCAATGTGCTATTTGGAGTATGACTAATCCATAGAAGTGAATGTGATCTGAGAGAGTCAGAGATTAGATGCGGGGACAGCACAGCCTATGAGTGCAAAGCCAGAACTTCATGTTGAGTTCCCCTGTTTCTAAGTGAGAAAATCTTGATGGTTGGAGCTAAATGTTACTTTTTAGAATGCATACATGTCTCTGTTCTTACATTAGTTTATGTGCACTGTATGCCTGTAAGTGTACACAGAAGCCAGAAAAGAACGTTGGATTCCCTGGAACTGGAGTTACAGAAGGTTTTGAACCACCGTGTGGGTGCTATGAACAAAACCTAAGTCCAAAAATAAATAAATAAATAAATAAATAAATAAATAAATAAACCCAGCCTAGTGCGGTTGACTGCTAAACCTTTGCTCCACCCCTGAAACATGCTACGTTTGTGAATCTTGCATAGCTAAGTTTGTACTCAACTAATGAAAGCATCCCTGTGAGCAGAGAGTCCATTTGGGGGTGATTTTATACTTTGGGAGGCATTTAGCAGTGTCTATGGACATCTTTTTTTTTTTTTTTTTTGGCATTGTGGGGGGGAGGGTATAGGTAGACTTAAGGCTCTCTAGTGAGAGGAAGCCAGAGGGCTACAAATCCTATAACACACAGGACTACTTCCCTTGACAAGGAATTGTTTGGCCCTAAATGCCCACAGTACTGGGGCAGAGAAAGCCTGCTTTAGATAAATCTTCGTGAGCAGCTCAGCGAGAGCTGGCCCAACACCAAAGGCAAAGTCTTAAGAATTTTCAAAGTTGTGAGTCTTTTCTCCTGGGACCTTTCTCAGATTTATGCGATTAAACCTCAAGTCTCAAGTCGATGGTGTTAGCTATTAGCTCTGAACTGGGGAGGTCCCTGGAATGTGCACTGTTTAAGCAGCTATTATAGAACTGGCTGGCCCAGCCCATGGTTTCATAAGACCTGCCTGAAAGCCAAGTTCTGGCAGAGACATCGAGACACCACCACAGACTGAAACTGATTGAAGCCACCCAGAGATTGATTGAATCTAGATGTTATAAGTGGACATTGGATTCCACTATTGGGGACATTGATGGAAGCAGCCACTGACACATCTGTGTCCACCGCACGCTGCTGAGTGTGTTTGGAAATATTACATATTTTGTCTTTGTGGTTCAGTCTCTTTCCACACGGTGGAACCTTTGTGTAACAGGTCATTCGGGCAGGTGTGTCTCGGTTAGAGGCCCCACACTGTTGTGGTGTGCTCTGCTTGTCAGTGAGGTCCTGTAGGAAGACCAAGTGGTCTAGACTCAGGAGAGACGTGTAGGCTGCTTATAGAGGTGTGGGGAGGTCCAGGAGCCATCAGAGGTGGTCAAACACCCTAAGGATGCATCAAGAGAAAGTAGGAAATGGTCCCACTGCTAGGCATGAAGGGCTGTGGTGAGCCATTGGTGCTAAGTAAAAGCTGTAAGCAAGGGTAGAAACGACAGGACTGAAAGGGTCCTGGCAACCTATGCCAGCCAGTCAGGTACATGGGGAATTGGTATACATCTCCTAGTGAGGTTGAGGGGGGCAGTCTCACAAAGGTGGGTGTTCCTGTATTCAGCTCACTGTGTAGTCTTGGGTGATTTGATTGCCCCCTCTAAAGATACTTTATCACCCCTTCTGTCAGGACATGCATCTTTATAGTATGGATGGAACAACTAATTGAGGTGACATTCATATGCTTCCTAGCATAACCTGTAGGTGGGAAGAATGCTTAATACAGGTTAACTTTCACTTTTTCTTCACTCTAGGCCAAGTGTGGCCCAACATGCTGCTGAGTTATTGGGGACCCATTGAGGAAGTGGTGTTGAGTTTTTTGGGGAACTGTCTCCTCTCTGCCTTTAGAATGCAGGAGGAGCCAGTGGCCATGCTGGGGTCGTTCCTTCCTTTTTCCTTCTCCATTGCTGTGATGTACATGATGTCATAGTCTTTGTATCTATGAGACCAGGAACAAAGTGCTCCCTTCATTTTCTGGTTTCTCATGTCCATGGAATCCCTAACCTCCCTTACCCCTGTAATATTTATTTCTCTGGTGCAAACAGATCCTTTGAAGGTCACTGATATGGGTCTGTGGGTAGAGAAGCCAGCTGCACAAACCTGATGACCTGAGTTTGATTCCTGGGATCCATGTATAAAGGTAGAAGGAGAGAAATGACTCCACAAAGTTGTCCTCAGACCTCCGTACTCTCTGTGACATGCATGCACATGCACACAGAAAGACACCAGTAGTAAATAAAACTAAAGGGAGAGATCTCTTGCGTGATGTCCAATGGCCTTGTGGTACCACGGACCCCTCTTTCCTGTTATTTCTTCACTTTGCATAAATGATACATCATCCCATCCTTTCAGTTTAAGGTTTCCCCCTCTTATATCCCCTTATAGCCACCTTGAAATCTGTTTTCAACCCTCAGAATCTGGTCAGCATGCTTCTGGCTAAACGTATTTTTTACTCTTTCCTAAGTGTGTCCTGGAGATGCTGAGCTGTGTCCATCTGCTCCCTTGGGCTGTGATCCAGCAAGACACATTCAGCTATGGACTCCTTGAATGTCTACGGCCCCTCCCTGCTATGTTTTCCTTTCACTCCTGCCTATGGCTTCTGCTGGAGAGAGTGAGGCTTCCTAGGACTTCTTTCAGCAGCCCCACCCACCCACACACATACATGCACATATTTTCAGATATAGACTGCATGTCCCCCTTCCAGCCAGGATGTGATGGCAAGTGCATGAGCCCTGGAGTCTCTGCCCTGGATGCCTGCTTTATTAAGAGCAGTGCCAGGGTCAGAGTGGGGTCCTGATGGATACATGCTAAAGAGGTAACACCCTACCTCTTCTGCCCAGCCACCTTGGCATAATGTCCCACTGTGATGTTCTGGACTTGTGTACGTGTATGAGTGTGCGCGTGTGCATGTGCATATTTGCAAGTTTTCTCTGCCTTATGTTTTGAGATAGACCCTCTCATGGAACCTGGAGCTTGCTGATTTGGCTAAGCTGACTAGCCAGATAGTTGTAGAGATCTATCCATCTCTTGTTTTCCCAGCGCTGGCTAACCAATGTGCAATGGTATGCCTGGCTTTTTATGTGGGTGCTGAAGGTATAAACTCAGATTCTCATGTTTGTGCAGCAAGAACTTTACTATCTGAGTCAGCCCCCTCTCTCAAGTCCTTTTTGGCACAGGGACTTATAGATCCCCATGAAAGCACCTTGCTACCCCTTCCCCAGGCACCCCCTTCCCAGAGCATCATGCTGTTGATATCAATACATGCATCACGTTGGTAGATGTTTGATATTGTATAGCAGGAGCTACATGGCTGGCATTGTGCTGTGCCCATGGGATAGGAGGACTCATGTGACTTATCATGAAGGATTTTAGGATCTCTTTCTCTCTGGCCCTGCACAGATAAAATTGGTGTCATAGTGCAGCTGCTTGGGCATCAGTGCTGATGTCATAACTGACACCACTGTTGGACTAGAGAAATGCTTGTTATCTACCAGTACTAGTAGGAGCTGGGTGGTAAAAACACCGTTTTCACCCCAGGTGCTGATGAAAACTTTTTTGCTTCTTGTAGACTACAGACTTCCATGCCTCCTCTGTTTCACAAGTCTCTGGGGTAGAGACCCTTCATAGAAAGAGTAACCCCAAAGAATGTCTGTGTGTTCGGAGGTGTTGATAGGAGAAATCCCAATTAGAGAGAATAAGAAAGGGAAGAAAGAACATTGCAGAATTTGTTATGGTTTCTCTGGGTTGTGGCAGGTGCCTCCTATAGCTTGACCAGGAGTGACAGGAACTTTGTGAGGCAACACTGCTTCTTGGACCAGATGGGGACTCTCAGGTGAAAGAAGAGAAAATGTGGCTCTTAAGGAACTTTTGTCCCAGCTGTGGCTGTCTTTAAGATGGCTAGAGAAGGTTCTACCATGAGCCTGCTGCTCCCTCCAGGTTTGCCTGCCCAGTGACCTCTTGTAGGTTCCTGTCCACACATGAGCCTGACCCTTGCAGACAGGGCTTTGTATCCTGGGTCCTTACTGGGAGATAAGCTTCCAAAGGCAGAGGGGTGATGAGGCTGGGCATCACTGTGGGTTTATTACATGCCCACAGGAACATGCTTCTATTCCTGTTTTCTGCTTCAATTCTTTTTAATTAATTACTTATATATATGTATGAGTGCTCTATCTGCATGTCTGCCTGCATGACAGAAGATGGCATCAAATCCCATCATAGATGGTTATGAGTCACCGTATGTTTGCTGGGAATTGAACTCGGGACCTCTAGAAGAGCAGCCAGAGCTCTTAATGCCTGAGCCAACTCCCCAGCCTTGCTGCCCTTATTCTTAATCCTTTGCTTGCTTTGCTTCACCTGGATGGATATGACCAATACTTAATATGCCCATAAATTAATCAGGATGTCCCCACGTGCCACAGTTTTATAGTCAGACCCTATGGACACTGAGTCATGTGTGCCAGGCAGAAGGTGACTTTGAAAATAACTACTTCCATACAGATCATGGTAGAATCATCACACCCCACGGCCAGTATTTGGAATCACATATTAATAGGCCAGGCTCCATGCAGTTAGATGCTGGCATATTGTGGTGACATGGTGTTGTATCTTTCCAAGAGTGTGTGGCTCATCTAGAGCCAGCACATCTATTAATACATCTGTCCAGACAACTTTTGGCCAACCGGGGGCTCAGTTGCTGTCTGAGTCCTGTGGGTTAAATGGGATGACACAGCACAGGTTGTCCACATCAATGGCAGCCAGGCAGCCAGCAGCCATGCAGATTCCCTCTTCTTTTGCTGAGTCTCCAGGGGCTGGTGAGTTGTCCTGGCTCACCCTGCTAGGGACAGAGCCACTGGAAGACACCCTTGTCCAGGTCCCCCACATGCTTGCCATGAATGCCCAAGTGCATGCCACATGCTAGGCTGTTGCAAACACATTTTTGTTTTGATGTGGCTATTCTGAAGTCAGTGTGCATGGACACATATGCTTTCTGTCAGCCCCATCATGATACCACTATTGCTCATATTCCACTTTCGCCAGGCTTGTAAAGCACACAGAGGTTTGTCTCTCTCTGCTAAAGTCTGTATCATCAAATGAAAAAGAAATTAACATGGAGATCCTTCCACACCCAAAAGGACTTCTCCCAAGTCTGTACTCAGTCTTTTCCCACGAGCCATGGTTTTGCTTTTGAGGGAATGTGCATGGCATGTCTGTTCTGGCATATGAACTCAAAGGACTGTGGATTTTTGCTTCCTTCTGTTGCTATCAGCTCTGACATCGTTGTCTGGGGACAGTCTCTGGGCTCAGAAGCAGGCTCCTATGCTAGGTTAGAGACCCCAGGGATGACTGCATGACAGGGCCTCAGCCAGGCAAGAGAATGGTACACACTATTCCACCCTCAATTCCTGCCTGATGGCACTATGGGGTCCACACAGGGTGTGTTCTCCGGAGGCTAGAAAGTACCCAGAATAAGAAATGGCTACCACTCTTCCCTTTCTATCCTCCCTCCACCCTTTCCTTCCTTCATCTTTCTACCCACCTCCCTGCTCCATTCTCAGAAGAACACAGGGGATGGGGATGGGGAGCTGTCCCCAGTCACTCCTGGCAGAATGACTTGCTAAGAAACTGATGATGGTTGGGCCTCTGCCCAGTGAGAGCTGTTTTCCTCCTTGTGGTAAAGGCAGTGCTTGGCTCACAGGCAGGCTGAGAGGCCAGCCCTGCATACCCTGTGGCCAGCTCTCCACCACCCCCCAACCCCTGGCCCAAAGGCAGTATGCGAGGGGTGGGGAGAAAGACAGACAGAGAGAGAGAGAGAGAGAGAGAGAGAGAGAGAGAGAGAGAGAGAGAGAGAGATGCCTGGTCCACTTGTTCCTGTGGGATCTGGATAGGTTTCTTCCAGTTCCTGCCTGAATGCCTTCATCAACTTGAGTAGGTGTGTGTGTGTGTGTGTGTGTGTGTGTGTGTGTGTGCGTGCGCGCATGTGTGCACACATTCCCTAGGCAGAATTCTAGCACTGTATCCTTGTCCAGCCCAGAGAAATGGCTGTCAGGAGTGACCCTGCTTCATCTGGTTTATCCAGATGTCATTTGGCTGGAGGGCTTTGTATTATCAGTCATTTTGTTACTCGTCCAAAGTTCACAGCTGAGAACTTTGCTTAGCAAACCAGGCATGAGCCATTTTCCTGTACCCTGGAGCAGCACATGGCTGGGAACGTGAGCATTTTACCTTGCCACTTACCCCACGTTTTTAGTCCTCATTGGCTTACACGTAGGACGCTGGCCTGAGTGGTTCTTTCATTTACGTTTTTTTGTTTGTTTGTTTGTTTGTTTTTGTTTTTAAACAGAATCCCACCGTGTAGCCCAGGCTGATGTGGAGCTCAGTGTATAGCTAATCACCGATACTCACTGATCCTCTTGCCTTCACTTCCGAAGTGCTAGGATTACAGGCATAAGCCGTCATACCCAGCACTTATTTTTAATGTTTAACTTCGTGTATGTGAATGTTTAGCCTGCACATATATATGCGCACCACATGCATGCCTCTTGGATATCCTGAAACTGCGTTTACGAATGGTGTGAGCCACCATGTGGGCAGTGGGAATTGAATCCAGAGCAAGCACGTCTAACCCATCAAGCCATCTTTTCAGCCCAATTCTTTAAAAAATATTTTTTTAATGAAGCAGAGTTGGAGTTTATTAAGAAGGAGGGTTATAGACTTAAGCATAGGCTTGAAGGGAGAAGAAGGAAAGATGCTTATGAAAAGGACAACTGTATGAACAAGAGTAGGCACAGGCTTTTTAAGAGTGAGACGCCAAGCGATTCCCTAATGGGCTAACTTCACATTTGGGTAAGCAGTATCCGAGAAGCCAATCCTGGGGTACTGGTCTCTCTGGGCTAGCCTCCAAATGCCAGAAAACGTGAGGCTGCAGCTTGACAGTCAGTTTGATTTACTGTTTGATTGGCCTTGCATTCATTCCATGCTGCTGCAAAAGGAATGACTCAACACATCTCTACTGAGAATAGAACCTGCATATTTTCTTGCAGCTTCCTAGCACAGCTCAGCTGGGTTCCTGTGGCTAGCTGGGCCCTGATCAGGAGACCTGAGATGATGCCTCCTTCAGGCTCACTCAGTGTAACCTTGCACTTGTAGATCAGGTCCCAGTTCGTTACTGGCTGCCAGCCAGAGTGCACTGCAAGCTTCCAGAGGTGACCTATGTTCCTGCCACCTGGCCCTTTCCATCTGGAATGCCAGTGGTACATGTGGGATCCTCAGGTTTCTAAGGCCTCTGATATCCTTTTGTATTGCTGTTTGGACATCTCCAGTTTCAGAGGCTCACCTTACTCAAGCTGGCATGCCTGGCTCATCTCCACATTTTAACATTCACTCACCCACACAGTCTTGTTCATAGCAGCAGACAGTTCAATAACCACGAGTCAGCTATCTTGGGGCTACTTTTAGACTTCACCCAGAGGAATCAAACCCAATTCTTGTGTGACCCCTGTCCCCCAAAGAACTGTGTTATCAATATAATCTCTACTCTTGTCCTCATTAGTAAACAGTAAGGAAGACGAGCCTGAGCTGGAGGCGGATGCTGGGCAGGGTGCTGATGAAGCCAACCTGGATGTAGCGTCTGCCCACAGAGGAGTGGAGAGCCAAGAAGAGCCAGTCCTAGAGCTAGAGCCTGAAGAAAGAGCCTCACTGAGTGAAAAAGAGAGGCAAAACGAGGAGGTGAACGAGAGGGACAACTGCTCTGCCTCCAGCATCTCATCCTCCAGCAGCACCTTGGAGAGAGAAGAGAAGGAGGACAAGCTGTCTGAGGACAGGGCGACTGGTAAATGAAACCCCTCCTCCGTGTATCAAGGCCCTGCTGTGCCAGAGCCTGGCCAAGGCTACCCTTCAAGGTGACCTGTGGGAACAGAGCTGTGTCCTCTGTCCCCACACTGACAGCCAGCAGCGTCTCACGAGAACACAGGCTCTGTGTCCTCCTTCCGTGCTGCAGGATCTCTCACTCCCATAGGCTGTGGAGAGAGTCCAGATGATAGGAATGAGCTATGGAAAAAAACTACTAGTTTCCTTTTATGTTTGCTTGTTTGTTTCAATGTTGATAATACCAAATTTGGCCCTTTCCCAGTTCTCATTGAAGTCTAGAGACATGTCATGTTGTTATCTATTCCCATAGAAGATTAGTTTGAAATTTAGTATGTAAAACCAGAATGGCCAGAAACTGAATGAGTACTTGTAAAACAGCATGGCTCATAGTGCATGAAGGCAAATTTGACATACTGGACCAGTGCAGACAGACTTTAGGTAGTTTTGCACATTGTACTTAGGCCCACTCTTTTTTTTTTCTTTTTTTTTCTTTATTCACTTTGTATCCCCACCGTGGTTCCCTCCCTCCTCCCGTCCCAATCCCTCCCTTCCTCCACCCTCTGCATGCATGTCCCTCCCCAAGTCCACTGATAGGGGAGGTCTTCCTGTCTTCTTTTCCTTCCTTCTAATCCTAGTAAATTAGGTCTCATCAGGAGAGGCTGCGTCGTCTTCTTCTGTGGCCTGGTAATGCTGCTTCCCCCTCAGGGGGAGGTAATTAAAGAGCAGGTCAATCAGTTCATGTCAGAGACAGTCCCTGTTCTTATTACAATGGAACCCACTTGGATACTGAACTGCCATGGGCTCCATCTGTGAAGGGGTCCTAGGTTATCTCCATGCATAGTTAGGCCCATTCTTAAATGTCACCTATGTGTTTTTTCCTCTGGAAATTCTTCATCTTTTCAGTATTACCCCTAGAATCCATCCAGTTCACTCATGACTGAGAACTTTACAGTTAGGGATCAAGCGGAATGCTAGGTTATATACCTGGCCCCTAAGGACCTCATTGTGTCTTTGGAGACTTGACTCACAGGGTTAGTCATACCTCCTGTGATGACACTGGGTTTGGTTTTCCCATCCATGACTTGTAAGCCATCAAGGTGGTAAAATGCAGCATTCCTTATCAGTGGAGGCTTGGACTATGCTCTAGCCACCATCAAGCCACATACCAGAGGACACACTCACGTCCATGCTCCCCTTGGCATTCCTTGCCATGAGTCAGGCAGGGTTTATTCTTGTTAAGTTACAAGATTGAGAATACAGTCTCAATCTTGTAGCCCAGAAGAGTTAATGAGTGAGCAAATGGATGACATTATTCCTTCTCCCAACAGATCTGTCAGTGGCTTACTCTAAAATAGTTATTGCTTATGTTTTTCCTAGTTATAACATACATACTACTGAATTTGATTTTGAATATTGCTTATCACTAGGATATAACAAGAAAGGAATCAAAATTTATAATCAGAAATTATAGAACTAAAAAAATCTTGTATCTGTTTAAATACATATGTGCTAAAAAATACTATTTAGTTTCCTCAAATTAATATTATAGTTATTTTCAAATTCTAGATGTTATTACTCAAATTTTACAGAATTATGAGTAGAAGGTAAGTTCTTAGTGACTTTTGTCCTACCTGATTTTTGTGCATATGAATAGCGTCATGAGTGTTACTCATCCTTTTTTGGCTCAATGTATCAAAAAGTTGGATTAGAAAAACTAAAACAGGGAACAGAACTTTCTTGGATCTGAGTGCGCACACTCTTCCAAAAAAGGACAACTTTGCAAACATGGAGCCTCTGAGCTCTCAGGAACCTACTGTTAGTTTTTCACAAAGAGCAAGTGGGATCTAAGTGTATACCCATTCTGATATGATGCTACAACCCTACAAAAACACAAAATCAGAAACCATAATATATAAGCAAAAGATCAACACAAGCCAGAAAATACCCAAACTTAGCAATATGGGACAAAATGTGTACAAAAATATTATTGAGTAACACTTTTCAAGAATGCTGACAGAGGAAAAGAAAAGTTAAGAAGCTATATGCAAATAATAATTATAAGTGGCTTATATTTATATCAAATAAAGTAGACTACAGTGCAAAGGAAGTTACCAAGGCCAAGGGGGACACTAAACAATGCACACAAGAATTAAATGAGTAAAGAAATAGGCAAGAAAACCAACATTTAAAAAACAACCCTCTGTTCTTGACCCTGTTGTCATAATAAGAAAAGCCAGCATTTCCCAAACAATTGAGAAAGAACGAGACTACTGCTTGGGAAAGACCTTCTTATCTGCTATCAAGGCCCAGTCCCTGTTTACAAAGAGAGCTGTGCTGGCCTGAGCTGGGATAGAGCAAGAGTGGAACATGAGAAAAGTGGTTAGGTTCTGGCTACGGTGTGAAGGTTCGTTGGCAGGATGCCTTGCTGTACTGTATGTAGAGGGTCGCAAAGCAGGTGCCAAGGATTGGAAGTAGTAGTAGGGTGGAGAGAGAGAGCAAGCCACTCCAAAAGCAGCTTGGGAAGGGCGGGGCTTCAGACCCATTTATGAATGGTTTTTAAAGCACTGAGACTAGACTGAGAGAGTGAGAGATGAGGTCTGAGGATGGTTAAAGGTCAAAGGTGAGGAAGAAGCCAAGAAGGATGAAAAGGCAAACAGAAAGAGGGAGACAAACCAGGTGAGTGTTAAGTCCAGAATGGAAGGCTGGGACACTGTGAATCCCACTGGGCACCTGGAAAGAAGCAGTTGCAAAGGAATGAACCAGCACAAGCTGCATTTCTATGGGTCCTAGGGAGATCAAGGGGGAAAACTGGAACAGTGAGTGAAACAGCTTTTAGAAGCAGTGCTATCTTAAAGGAAAGGATCAGAAGTTGAGAGTGAGATGGAGATGTAAAAGGAATCAAGAGAGGCTTTACGATGGGAGAAAAAGTGCATGTATTTCAGTGATAAAGGAAAGCCCTAGGAATGGGAGGGGCTGAAAGGTCATAGGAGGAGGGGCAGGAAAGCACTAGGGAGAGGTCTATGAAAGAAAGAAGCAGTGCAGAGAATCATCCAGTGGTTTCCTAATACAGTCCTACTTAGGAACAGTGATAGTCACAGGAGAAAGGCTGTGAGTTCTCATGCAGCTGGGAGGCTAGAGGTTGAATGGCAGACCTCTTCAACCTCATCTATTAAACTGGTATACTGCAGGCGCAAGACAACTCAGAGGATGAGCTGTGCAGGCAAGTAAAAGGAAAGAGGGGACATGGGGAGTCATTTCTGAAAAGGAGAGGAGACTTTTAGGTAGCACTAAGTCCCCTGGAGATGAGACCATTGTTGTGAACTGATGGCTTAGAGTCAGGGCAGAGATGTCCTTCTAGCACTTGCCCTGGACCAGGGGGACCTTCCTACCTTCCCTCATCTAGCTAGGACAGATATCCTTTAGCTATATATATGAAGGGATAGATTTTGACCACCTGCCATAGAAGAAGGGAAGGGAAGATGTTAGTGCAGGGGGGAAAGAGTCTGGGGAGCTGGACCGAGTCACCAGCTGTCTTTTTATGCTTTGATTTCCTTATCTTAGTGTTTTCTTTGGAGTTGCTCCTGTGTGTCCACCTGTTTTCATGCGTAACTGGTTTTCTTGTGAAATGAAGGTCCTATGCAATTTTCTTATCTCTTCCTTCACATGTCCTTTCAGGTTTGTGGTCCACCAGCCTTCAGGATGTGGGTGTAAATGGACAGTGTGGTGACATTCTTACCAGCAAAAGGTTCATGCTGGACATGCTGTATGCCCATAACAGAAAGTCCACAGATGACGAGGAGAAAGGTGATGGCGAGCCTGGGAGGTCTGTGCAGGAGGTGGAGGCAGTGGCCAGCCTCGCCACTAGGATATCCACTCTGCAGGCCAACTCGCAGGCCCCAGAGGAGAGCATCAAGAGGGTGGACATTGGCTGTTTGGACAACAGGGGCAGTGTGAAGGCATTTGCTGAGAAATTCAACAGTGGGGAACTGGGGAGGGGCTCCGTCTCTCCGGATGCAGAGTCTCACGACAAGGTCTCAGATACAACACCTGCACAGCTGAAGACTGAGTCTGATTACATCTGGGACCAACTCATGGCCAATCCTAGGGAGCTCAGAATCCAAGACATGGATTTCACCGACCTAGGGGAGGAGGATGATATTGATGTTCTGGATGTGGATCTTGGCCACCGGGAAGCCCCGGGGCCACCCCCACCACCCCCTCCCACCTTCCTGGGTTTGCCACCCCCACCCCCTCCACCCCTGTTGGACAGCGTGCCTCCCCCACCAGCCCCCGGTAATTTATTGGCTTCTCCTGTGTTCAACAGTCCTCAGAGCTTAGGGTGGTCCCAGGTACCCAGGGGTCAGCCAGCGTTCACCAAGAAAAAGAAGACTATCCGACTGTTCTGGAATGAAGTGCGGCCCTTTGAGTGGCCAAGTAAGAACAATCGCCGATGCAGGGAATTCCTGTGGTCAAAACTGGAGCCCATTAAGGTGGATACTTCCAGACTAGAGCACCTGTTTGAGTCCAAGTCTAAGGAGCTGTCTGTCACCAAGGTAGGCTGGGCCCTGGCATGTTTCTTTATTAGCAGAGGAGAAGAGCTGGAGAGGTTAATTCTTGGTGAAACATCCTGTCTTGTGTTGCTTTGGCTTTTCAGTAAGCAGTCTATGGGGCTTAGAGAGTCTAACTTTTCAGATAATATTCCTTGGATCAATGCTGTGTCAAAATGCAGAGTAGCACACCGGATTACACAGTAAAGACAAGCAAAAGGCTAATTCTGGGTGGCCGTGTAGCCCAGGAGCAATGGTAGAGCTGTACAAAGGAACCGAACTTGCTCACTTACCAGGTGCACTGAGTTAGAGACCTCAGTAGTGCTTTGAACTTAGCTGTAGCAACTCAGTGCTTCTGCAGGGGCAATAATTCAGTCTCTTTGGATAATCCTCCGAGAGCTGACATACTAAAACTGTCTATTTGGTAGCGACATATTTGCACCCCTAGAAGATTATATACGTGCTTAGGTTTCTTTTTTCTCTTGAATGTATGAGAACCCGCAGGCACCACTGTTGCAGTATTGTTAACACAGATGTTATATACAGTCATGCATGGGAGACACTATAAAATGACTGGACATAACACCATGCTCAGCAAATTCTGGTAGAGAAATTGCATAACAGATTATATTTCCCATGAGTAAGAGCTTTAAAAATGCCTCCATTTTATATCTCAACCCATTAAATGTATGTTTCAGGATATAATAGATTTTTTTTTAAAAAAAAGGCTAGACTCTCTCTCTCTCTCTCTCTCTCTCTCTTTTTAATTTGGGGTATGAGAAAGTGCTTTGTAAAGTCTGATGCAGACAAGAGTGCCCAACTGTTAGAGAGTGTGTCGTGACATAATTTATAAAGCTCATGCCTGAGAACTGTACGCCTGAGTCACAGAAGCAACTGCAACAATCTTTAACATGTTAAGTAAGTTTTTTATTTTTGTGTTGGGTCAGATTCATAGCTATCCTGGGCTACAGGTGGAAGAGGCATACAAGAGCTTATGACTGTGACTCAGTTCTATCCCCAGGTTGATTCAGCTATTCCTCATCAATTGAGCTGAGTATAAAGTTGCCTGAGCTGGGTTTCCAGATTAAGAGTCAGGTACCAATTCTGAAGACAAAACAATGTGTAGCATCCTCAGGACATGTTTTTGTTTTTCTAAGGAGGTACCGTAGCTGTTGCGAGATTCTGAAAGGCCACTGACTCAATTGGCCCCCTCCCCCTGCTACCTCCCTCCTTCATGCACTCACTTGGCTGACTGTGCTGCTGGCATCCTGCAGTGGCTCATCCCCTGGAAGTTGCTAGGGGAGGCTGCTTGTGGCCTCAGGACTGAGAATGGAAAGGGCGGCAGGTCAGTAGTGAAGGCGTGTTTAACTTCCTTTATGTTAAGATTAAGTTTCTGTGAGAAGACGTCACCCATGGGTCACTTCACCCATCTCCCTCTTTCTCTTGGTTTCACTATGGCTGACCTGGTTAGTGATAAGCTGTTGGCTCTGTCCTCTCAGTAGCCCAGAGCTCTATTCTTACCTGGAGTAAGTGATCACCTCTCAAAATACCACAAGGCCTTGCTAATGGATGAATGTGTGCCTAGGATTGGTAAAGCTGGAACATAAAGGAATAGTCAGTAATACACATTGGTGGGTTCAGCATCTTAAGATTTCAACAAACTGCAGATGAAATCATTTTTTTATATTCACTTTGTATCCCAGCTGTAGCCCCCTCCCTCATTCCCTCCTTCATCTCCTCCCATGCCCCTCCCCAAGAGGGGCCACAGAGGAGGACAGTGCAGCCAGTCCTGATGAGACCTGATAAGCTAGGGTCAGATGGAAGTGGAAGAGGTCCTCCCCTATCAGTGGAACCATTTTTTAAAAAGTGTGTATCTGTGCTGAACATTTAGAGAATGTTTCCTTGTCCTCATTTCTAAAACAATGCAGCAGCTAGTACATGGCATTTTTATTTTGCTAGGTAATAGTAATAATCCAGAGATTATTTCTCTAGAGGATTTCAAGGGTGATATACAAAATATATAAAAATCCATTTTATGTAAGGCATTTGAGAATTATTGTACTCTCTGGTGGTCCTATAACTAAACCCCTAGGGAGACAGAGGGACAAAACTAAAGTGAAACATTTATTAAATTGTTCCCAGAATGTTCTGCAATGAATCTTAGGAGCATATACCTTGGAGGGTTTTTGTTGTTGTTGTTGTCGTTTTTTTTTTTTGTTTGTTTGTTTGTTTGTTTTAAGAAAATATGAGCAGGAGCTAATTTGCAAAATGTTACAAAAAGTGAGAATGCAACTTAATATTAAAGCACCACACTGGAGAGGTGGATCCTTTTTGTATACGTTACCAGTTCAGATAAAACCAATTCCATGTCTGGTTTTGATCAGCGACCGTGATTTTCATACAGTCCAGCTGTAAACAGGCACTTCTGAACTCTGGCTCACGAGAAATTTTTCATTTAAACACAATAGTCTACTACAACAAAAAAATGAAATCAGCTTCGCAAAACAGCACGAAACAAAGGGAACTGGTTGTCCTTTCTATTGGAAAACCAGCACCAGACCAAAGTAATAGGGCACGGCTGTGATTATGCAGTCATGCCCACCCGAAGATTCATGCGCGAGAGCTGGTGCTGGGGGCACCACTTGTGAACATGAGAAGAACAAAAAGATGCCTTTCCTTTCTGGTTTCCTTTCAAAAATAGTTTGTGAAACAGAACCCACTTTCCTGACTTGGCAGCAAGTGTGTGTGTAGCTTTTTACAGGACCCTGCTCGTTGTGTTGTTTGGAGACAGAAACCCTGGGTCAAGCCTTTAAGGCTGTAGTTCTGCTGCTGCTCCGAGGTGTAGTGATATATGTTCAAGTGATTCCAGAGAACTACTTTAGGGCAGAGAGTCCCCAGAACGTCTGGGCTGGACAGAAGGAGCCTTGTGAAATGGCCTTCCCAATTGATTGTGTCCAACCAGGGCCTGGAAAACCCTCTACTCTCAAAGGGCACCTTCTTCATACCTCAGTTAACCACCAGACCAAGGCAAGTGTGAAGGAAGCAGGAGAATGGTTAGGAGAGGACCTGGTTTTGCTTTTGAAGACACCATGGTTCCTTGGGTTTATTTAGGGGTGGGTCTCCAGATGGATCTGCAGAAATTTGTTTAGCTCTGTATAAACTAATGTTTAACTATTTTTCCATTGCTGTAACAAAACACCATGATCAATAGAGGTTATACAAGAAAGATTTTATTTGGGCTTACAGTCGCAGAGAGGGTCAGAGTCCATGATGGCAGAGCAAAGGTATGGCAGTAGGAAGGGGAAGCTGAGGGCTCACATCTTGAAGTGTAAGCACAAAGCAGAGAGCAAACTAGGAATGGCTAGCTCCCAGTTACATGCCTCCTCTGGCAAGGCCACACTTCCTCAACTTACCCAAACAGCACCACTAAGTATGAACCAAGTATTCAAAAGCCTGTGGTCTCATTTAAACTACCCCATTCTGTTTACCCTGGCATGTCTTAGTACATCAAAAACCACTAATAGAGGCTTTTTAAAGAACCTTAGAGGTGATGATTTAATTGGCCAGGACAGAAGTCTCAACCTGGGTGAGACTTAGCAGGCCTGGAATTTATAGTATAGACCAGGCAAGCTTCAACTTTGCAGTCCACATTCCTGTCTGTTTCTCTCTGTGTCAGGATTACAAGTCTGCACAGCCTAGCCTGGGTGATTTTTAAATATCTGGGTGGTTGTGGAGTGGATCCGGAGCTTTTCAGTCCTGTCTTTAACATGACACATGGCCATAGCCTCTCAACCACCGTCCTCACAGTGACACCCTGGTCTGGCCTCTCCTCTGGGGAACAGACAAAGGCGCCTACACTTTATATTCATATCTGGGATACAGGGAAGTGTGTTATACCCTTTACAACTCCAGAAAACCCAAATTCTACCTCAAGATTAGAAGGACAACTTTTTATTCCTGTGTTAGTAACTGAGTCTTACTAAGTCCTCTGCTTATGGTCGTAGGAAAACATAGGATGCCCAATGTCCGTTAGTCTCAGCTATCAGAGGCTCAAAAACACAGGAAATCAATACTCCTTCCCCTTAACAGTAAGGCAAGCCTGTTCTGAAATTGAAAGACTTTTTTTTTTTTTTTAAATTTCATTCCCTCCTCTACCCATTTTTTAAAGACAAAGTCTTATTCTGAGCTCTAACTGGCCTTCAACTATTTAATTACCCTGGCGCAGCCTCCTGAGTACTGGGATTAAAGGCATGCACCACCATGCCAACTAAACATTTTATTCTTAACTGAAGAGTGTTTTGCCTTTATGTAGACTTGGCTTTTTTATTTGTTTGTTTGTTTATTTGTTTGTTTGTTTTTGTTGGAAAGCTTTGCTGTGTACTTCTTTATGACTCTTAGGGAAAGACTAGAAATATTCCAGCTTTCTCATCCTTGCAACATCTGCATCATTGCAACTTGTAACCTTGTAACTGTCAAGGGAGAGTTTTGAAAATATCCTGTGGTGTCATTCTTGGCGGGTGAGCAGGGAGTCCGGAGGCATGATTTACCATTTCTAGAATGGCCACGCTGAACCAGACCTAGACCCAGGGTCTCTGGCATTTGCTGCCAAGAGCCTCATGCACAGGCCAGTTGCCTTTCATGGAAGCACTCTCAGACTCAGCAGCATTCTCCAAGACTCAGGGAGTTCTCCAAATACAGCATATCCTAAGACGGGTTTCTATTTTCAATCACAGTTTCCTCAGGGGTGACAAGTTCAGGGTTTTCAATGTTCACTTCTTAAACATTTTTGATCCTCTCTTCCTAATAAAATGACTCTTAAAAAATTTCAAGAGTTAGCCCAAAACATAGCTCAGTAGTAAGAACAGTGCTTGCCTGCTGTATGCAAGGCTGTGATTTCTCTCAACAAGGAGGAAAAAAAAAAATCAAAGAGGTGATTTGTTGTGTCAGCATTTTAGCAAACTTTAAGCTTAATGAAAACTGTGTGCTGATTAAATGTGGCTTTCTGGCTTTTCTCATGTCGCCTGAATCTTCATCCTGCTAATTTCCAAAGCTGAATGACTGAGAGGCAAAGTAAGGGCCTTTCCCTAGGAATGTTGGCTGAAATCTGGGCATGATCACACTTTGGCCTCACTTCCTCCATAACTGTTCTAAAATCATTTGTTTTGGGGGTAATGGTTTGAGCTACTTTCAAACCCAGTTTCTACATCTCTAGACCTGAAAGCATTAGCCATCTGTCCCTCCACTAAGTGCCCTTTTCAGCTAAACCCAAGCATGGTTTAGCTACCCCAGAAATGTTCATTACCTTATCTCACTTTTTACCCTCTGGGAAGCCATCTGATACTCCGGCTTCTGGTTCTGGAGAGCGGATCCCTATTCAGTATAGCCAGCCTCTATTTGACTCTAGGGCTGCCGTTAACGGTCAAGGCCCACACCCTAAGCCTCAGCAGTCATCAGTCTCTGCGCAAGCAGCTGCCTCCTCTACTTTGCAGAAGTGCTTTTGTGCTTGTGTGCTGTCTTAAAGACCTTCAGCTCTGTCTTCCCGTTTCACCGGACCCTCACCCCTCTTGGCTTCTTTCCTGCCCATTCTCACTATGAGGTCTCTGTTCCTTAACCTCTGATTCTCTTTCATCAATCTTGGCTGTTTGGACACCTTAAGCTTTCCCTGCAGTGTTCTTGGTCAAGTGCAAAACAAATGAACAGAAAGCCTGAATGGCATCTAGGCCTGAGGCATGTCTCAGACACTGTCTTGGAGTAGGGATGCTAGGAGGAGCTATATAGTCTATCAAGGGAGAAAATGCTTAATAGGCTTCATGGAACTAAAACAGCCTGGAGCCATTTCAAGGTCCCTCCCTTCTTACATAAGCAAATCCCATTCTCCTTGAACCCTTCTGGACATGCTTGGAAAAGTAGCACGTTCTAACCCAGCCCTACAGCTATTTCCCTCAGAGTTCTGCAATGCCTACTGCATAAAAGCAGATGCAGCACAGAGATAGCCCTGCTTTTATGTCCAGCCATCCCACAGTTAAGCACTCTATGCCTGGAGCCTGGAGAGCAGATACTTTGTTTCAACATTCCTCCCACCTGGCCATTCTTGAAACTTGCTGAAGAGGAGGGCAGAGGTTGGCTGCCTTTAACCTTTAGTAAAAGAACTGAGACAGAAACCATCTTTCCTGTGGCCCAGAGCTGACCAATGGCATTTGAGGGCCCCTGGCCCTCCAGAGGGCATGTTCTTTTTAGTACTACAAGACAAGTTGTCATTTGAGAATTAGGCACCTTAAAAGCTACTTGGGAAATGGGAAAGTGAAGATGGGCGGTACTTAAACCTGTAAAGACAAGAAGCCAGTTGGAAAAGAGACTGTCAGTGCCCAAATGTGGCAGTGCAAGTCTGTTATCCCAGCCATCGGGACCCTGAGAGAAAAGGACCATGGGTTGGGGGCCAACCTGGTCTACTGAGTGAGTTATGAGACTCCCCTGTCTGTGAAATAAAGGCAGAGCAAACAAAACAGACTGTAAGCTCAGCTGCTACCTTGGCCACTTCTGCCTATGTTCAGGTTTTGATCTCACGGTCCACTGATATCTCGAGACTACTGCTGTCAGTAGAGGGAGACACATGCTGTATGGCAGTCAGGAAGAGAAGGTCTCCCTAGGTGTCGCTCTGGTCTTTCTCACCTGTGCCTCTGTCCCTGCTTCCTCCTTGACCTTTTCCTCAGGAGGAAGGCATCAGTGGATCCTCTGTAGGCCTGCTGTTTGTTTACTTGTTACAGTTGTCTTGACTTTGTTTGACTCTATTTCCTGTTTTGCTTACATGCTAGCTGTCACTCTGTCGTGTCAGACTTTGGTCCAGAGACTTCAGTCTTAGTGAGACAGACCAGCCGGGCTGTGCTGTAGGATCCTTTCCTGTGTCAGTGTGCTGCCCTGCTTTTTCACCCCTGCTGTCTCAGGGTACCAGCTGACTGGGGGAATAGTACGCAAAGCTCCATAACTAATCAGAAAGAGATTGTTAGTACTTAGCAAAAAGTTATTAGTGGCTGGAAAGATGGCTCAGTCGTTAAGAGCACTTGTTCTTTCAGAGGACCTGGATTCGTTTCCCAGCACTCACATGGTGGCTCACAAGCATTCGTAACTCCAGTTCCAGGGAATCCAGTGCCCTTGTCTGACTTCCAAAGATACCAGGCATGCACACAGTAGACGTACACACACATGCAGAGTTGGGAGAGCCTAGGAGTGTGTGTAGGACCAGTCTGTTTCTCCTCGGTAGCCCACAGCCATAGTGTTAGCCCCAGGTAGCTCATCTGCCCCTGGCTTCAGAGGAGCCATTGGAGGGCTCTTCCCTGCAGGGTGTGGTCAGAGGCACTCCCCCCTGCTGGCTTGTGAGGACCTTCAGGGTACCGCCTCATCTAAGCTCACTCCTGACAGCTCCTAGCCTGAGCAGAATGACTTGCCTCCAGACTTCCTCCCTTGGGCCTGGCAGGATTCCAGATACTCTTGAGGGCATAGTTGGAGAGTCCTTTCTTGCTGACCTGGTCTTTTCAACAAGTGGCAGCTGCCCTGCCATTAGAGTCCTTGCTTAGTGAGCACACGCCATCACTGGGTGCGTCTTCAAGAGAACCACCCTACTTTCCTCATCTCTGCCATCCTACAAGTGTTTCATTACACCAAACAGCCACCTTCCCAGATGCATTTGCATCAAGGGAAGCCCGAGCAGTTGTGGAGGTTTGCTGGACCAGTCTCGTCCCACTTCCCTTCACTGCCACCTACATATAACTTCCTGGCGGCTGAGGGGGAAAATGGAGACAACTTGTGTCATAGTGCTGGAGGTGACAAGCATTGGCTTAGCTCCTCACATCCTGTGTTTATCTGCCAGGGTGGCCATAATAAAACACCACATGCCAGGCTGGAGACATGGTTCCATCATTCCATGTGTTGTACTTCCAGATGACTTGAGTTCAATTCCTAGCACCCACATGGTGGCTCACAACCATCTGTAACTCCAGTTCCAGAGGATCTGACACTGTCTTTTAAACTTCACAGGCACCAGGCTTGTACATGGTACAAAAACATACATGTAGGCATACTATTCATACACATGAAATAAATCTAATTTTTAACTACTATATACTCGGTGATGTAAACAACAGAAATGTATTTCGTACAGTTCTGGAGGCCGTGGAGTTCAAGATGAAGATGCTGGCCAGGTTAATTTTGCCAAAGGCTTTCTTCCTGGCTTTTAAATGGCTTCTTTCTTGCTGTGTTTTTTTTAAGGACCCCAATTCTATTGGGAGCATTCCATTCTTACCACCTTATCTAAACCTCTGAAAGCTTTGACCTCTGCTACTAGATTCTATCTCTTTGGAAATTAGGGGACCAACAACTGAATTTGTGGAAGGAATACAAACATTGAGTTTCAAAGGTATACAAATTGAATTCCAGCCATATGCTAGACCTATGCTAGCCACAATTATGAGTGAGGCCCAGGGCCTGCCTCTGAAGAGCACCCATGCCCTTGGGAAAGCCACACCACAGTGTTCTGTGAGGATGCCAGGACACTTTTTGTTCTTTATTGTCCTCTTTGGGTCTGTTCCCTGCTTGTCACTCATCCCTTTTTATCAGCACATGCTTTTTCCTCCCTCTTATTTAGAGGCCCCATTCTGTCCTGGAGCAGGCAACTATATGAAAGTTAAGTGTACAGGAAAGATGGAGGCACTCTGCTCTGAAGAGTGCAGAGCATTTGAATAGTGAGGGAGGTCATGGGAAGATCCATGAGCCCAAGGGCTGACATACTAGCCACACTGAAGGTCCTTACCAGCCTGTCTCCCCAGCCTGTGTGTTCACTGCTGTGGACATGCTATATACACTGAGCTCCCAAGACACATCCTAACACCTCACTGCACACAAGAAAGGAATTCTAAAAGAATGGAGGGGGAAAAAATAGGTTTTGCTCTTGCACAAATATTTTCTCTATTGAAGGAAAATCAATGTTATTTTGTAATGTGCCTGCCTTGTGAAGTTCCATTACTGACCCAGGCTTGGAGGCTACTGAGTGCCTAAGCCTTGCTCTATCCTCCCCGCCCCCTTCCTGTGCTGAATGGCAGCCAGTTCCTCCCTGAGCCGAATCTGGGCCATTTGCTTTCACCTCTAAATAAGGAGTCAGTCTGCTTCTCATAATGAAGCCCAGGAAGGACCCAAGATGACATATTAATCTTTTGATTTTCCATGTTTTATCACCAAGAAAACGGCCGCAGATGGCAAAAGGCAGGAAATCATTGTTCTGGATTCCAAGAGGAGCAATGCCATCAACATCGGCCTGACCGTGCTGCCTCCTCCAAGGACGATTAAAATAGCCATTTTGAACTTTGATGAGTATGCCTTAAACAAAGAAGGGATTGAGGTAAGTTGAGTTCTGTGAAGAATTGTTAGCATTGTGAAATGTGCATCATATTATTGCATTCAATGTAACTCTGGGTGGTTTGTGATATTCTTTACTCATCTGGCCTCTGAAAGGTGTTGATGACTCTTGGATGTTTGTTCTGGGCTGGGGTGACAAGTCACTTTGCCAGTGAAGCTCAGAGATCTTGGCTTACTTATGGACCTCACCTCTAACCAAGCATAGCTTACCTCAGAATGGGAAAAGATCATTACTCTTAGATCTTCTTCCATGTCATGTCACATAGGTCTAGGAATGCTTATGAACTGTAGTCTTTTGTTAGGTGCTGACATCCACACAAAGGGCACTGTTTTGATCTCATAAAAAGATGTGATTTATGATAGGCAAGTATTCTACCACTGAGCTACAGCCCTAGCCAACACAAGGAGAGCAACAGAACCAAAAAATCTGGGCACAGGGTCTTTTCTGAGACTGATACTCCAAACAAGGACCATGCATGGAGATAACCTAGGGCAAAGAAGTAGCCCATGCAGCTCAGTGTCCAAAATGGTACCCCAGTAATAGGAACAGGGACCGTCTCTGGTATAAACTCATGGGTTAGCTCTTTGATCACCTCCACCTGATGGGGGAGGAGCCTTACCAGTCCACAGAGGAAGACAATGAAGCCAGTCCTGATGAGACCTGATAGACTAGGGTCAGATGGAAGTGAAGGAGGGCCTCCCCTATCATTGGACTGGGGGAGGGGCATAGGAGAAGAAGAGGCAGGGAGGGTGGGATTGGGAGGGGATGGGAGAGGGGGCTACAGCTGGGATACAAAGTGAATAAACTGTAATTAATATAAATTTTTTAAAAAAGATGTGATTTAGGGCTAGAGATATGGCTCACTTAGCATGAACATAGCCCAGGTTTGAATTCCTAACACTGCATAAAGTGGGTGTGGTGGCACTGGCCTGCAGTCTCAGTATTTGGTAAGTAGAGGCAAAAGGATCAGAAATACAAGACCATCCTCAGTTACATAGGGAGTTTTAGACCAGCTTTGGCTACATGAGACCTTGTGTCAAAAAAGAAAAAAAAGAGAGAGATTTGGTTGTTGTTGTGTCATTTAAGAACAGTGCAAGCCAACTGAGGTTTCCATGCTTGCTGATCTGTTAAAGGTAGAGAAAGGTGAATGGATAGATAGCCCAGTGGACAATATTTTTCTTGCTATGCAACAATTTCTGTCTGTCCACATAGTCACGCTGTCCCGCCTCTGTGGGATGGTGTCAGAATTAACAGGTGGATCCTCTTATAGTGATGGAAGAGGGCAAGAGCTACTGGACAGCCTACAGATTTGCACCAATGGGTGATATAACCTGGAAACACCTGGGTAAGGATGAGGAGTCTGGTGAATACCACATTGTGATAAAGACCCATCCTTCTATTGGCAAGAAACCTTCCACATCTGAGGCTTATTCATAAGCAGTCTTGTTTGGAAAACTTGAACATGGATAGAACCAGTGAAGCCTAACTCTAGAGGGAACACAAGCCTTTGGCAGAAAACTCCACAGAGAGGAAGGCTTGGACTGCAGTGCTAGACTCACCTAAAGCCCTGGGTAGAGGAGAAGGCAGTGAACACACAGTACATCCACAGTTTGGAGCTCAGCAGGTCAGGTATGCCTTTGGGCTTTGGGAAGAAGAGACAATTACAAGAAAAACTATCCACTGAAACAAGTACTTGGTTGAACAGACAGTATCCCTGCCAACTTCATGTTCATCCAGGAGGTGACCTCACTTGGAGAGACAGTTTTGTTAGGATGGGCCATCAGTCTTCTGACTGGTATTTTTATAAGAGGAAGGACATTTGGATATGGACTGATGAGAGCACCACCTGAACCGGAGAGCAGAGAGAGAGAGTCATGGAACAAAAGGCCATGTCATTGACAGAGGCAGAAATTAGAGTGACATGCTTACAAACCAAGGGATGCCAAGGATTGTGTTGATCATCAGAAGCTAAGAGGCAAGGAAACGTTCTCCTCTCCAGCCTTCAAAGAAAAAGCATGGGCCTCCTACTACCTCGATTTTTGGACCATATGAGAGAATCAATTTAGGTTGTTTTAAGCCACCTGATTTGAATAACATTGTTACTATGGCAGCAATAAGGCATGTAACTAATACATTAGATACTCGTGGTACCTACCCATCCCCCATACTGATCCACAACTGGAAATGTCTTTATATACTGTTAACCTCCCCTAGGGAGTGAAAGATTTCCAGCAAGAATCCCTGATGGCAGCTACCTCCATATGGAAGGACTGCCTATCCCTTTGCTGGTCTGGCATAACTGTGAAGACCATGGACTAAGCCCTCCTGTAGAATATCCAAAGCAGTATGCACCTCCTCTTCAGGACCACTGTTCCCAGCACCTGAGGGCTATAGAAGATCTACATTCATGTGCTGGGAAGGGCCCAGAGCTGGTTCTAGACTCTCCTGTTGTTCAAGAGTTAAAATGAGACTGAGAGGAAAATGCAATTGTCAACTTCCAGACCTTTGCTAATAAGATTTGCAGTTCATGCCTGCGGGCCTTCAGCCAGACCTTCTGCTTCCTGGAAGCACACATCATGTCGTGGCACTGCAGCTTCATAGGGCCATTGGAAAGCACAGAAACACAATTAGGATGTATTAAACGACATCCTGTGCCACTGCCTGGCAACCCGTGGTATGAATCTGGATTTGTCATACAAACCTGAGTAATTAACTCGATTAAGGAAGTGGTTTTCAGAAGAGTATTAAGCTAAAGGAAGTTATTTTAGGGTCATCTCTGGAGAGCATCAGTAATATTTTTTCCAGTAAAATGCATGAAATGATCACAAATAGGAGTGGGAAAACATTACTTTTTTTCCCCCTTTGCTTTTCTGATTTTTAGAGTATAGTCCAAGGCAGTGCAATACAGTGGTCTTTGATGACATTTAACTTGGCTCACTTTGGCTGTCAGACCCAGCAGCACCCTAGAAGAAGAAGAAGCAGAAATCTCCTTTAACCGTTTGTGCCATAGTATGATTCTAAAGAGTTTGTCTTGCCCAAGGCCTTAGCTGCTTCATGGGTGCTGGAAGTAGGTGAGTCTGCTCATGGAGCTATGTAGCTGGCTCAGGGAACCAGGATGCTCTGAAGATGAAACACAGCTGTTCTGTTCATAGTGCTTGCCTCTGCAGATGAGTATCCATGGATGTTGGGGCTCCTGCTTGGACATAAGGGGCAGGCCCTAAGCTCTGCTTGGGAGAACTTCAGCAAATTATTTAGCTCATTCTGGACACAATAATCTCTTGCACTAATGTGCTGCCTCAGAGAGCTTGTGAGAATGAAGTGAAACCACCAGAGTCCTTCTGGGGGGTTAGGTTTTAAGGTGCTCTATGAGGGTAATGCATTGATAGAATGCCATTTTATCCGTATATGCAAACTGGCCAAACTTTCCTAAGACCCTGCCGCTACACCAAATCCCTGCAGTATATTCTTCATCACCATGACCAGGGGTCTGTCAAAATGAACAAGTAGAATCATTACTCTTATGTCTTATCTGCAGGTAAATGAAGTGACCGAACTCAACCTAGCAATTAGATTCACAATAAAGGATATATTTGCATTGTTCTTCTTTGATGGCATTTTATGCTACCAAAATGAGTATAGTTATTGTAGTAATACAGGGACACTGTTTAGAACAGTGGTTCTCAACCTGTGAGTTATGACCTCCAACAACCCTCCATGTCCAAAGTTAAAGTTATGAAGTAGCAACAAAAATAATGATTTTGTGGTTGGGGGCATCGCCATAGTATGAGGGACTGTATTAAAGGCTGGCAGCATCACGAAGGTTGAGAACCACGGCTTAGAAGAAAGTCAGGTTATTACATTTTGATCTTGTTGAATGTTCCTTTCCCTACCAAACTAAGTGGTGATTTTAAAAAATCATTAAGGAACCTATGAATGTGGCAATAGTCTGACTTAAGCCCTGCTTCATGTTCATCTGTATCACTTCTGGTGGAAGAAAGGACCACCAGCTCACAGGGGGAAGCTCTGCTCTACTGTTCCACTGTCCTGCAGCCGTCTTTAGTGACAGTGATGTAAAGAAACAGGGATAGAACCCAGCAGATGGTGAGCCCACACTCTGCAGTGATGAGGAAATGGTTTGAATTAGAGAGGTGAAGAGCAAAGCAGGGGAGTTTGGTTCCTTCCTCAAAGGGACAAAGCAACAAAGCTTGCAGGAGCGTGGCTCCCGAAGTTCTAAAAGGTGTTGGCAAGCTTTTGTTTTGAAATTTCTGGTATGCCTAGAACAATTTAAGCATTATGAGAATTAAAGCGTACTTTTTTCCTAGGTACTTCGGGAACTAGTTGGGACCAATTGTAGATGTTTTCAGAGTGCTATCTGTTTGAATTGTTTGGATACGTTTTAAAACAAAACAAACAAACCAGAACAAAACAAAACACTGTTTTGTTGTCAGTGTGACCTAGAGATTTCTGACTAAATCTTTCCTGATACTCAGGTTCTGCCCATATCGCCTCACCCTGTTGCCACGATGAAAAACAACTTGGAAGGGAATGTATCTGAGTCTTTTCCTGGTGTTCCCTTCTGCTGCAGCCTCACTCTGACTGCAGCTTAGAATCTGTATCTTCAATATAGTTCTGCTTCTGAGGAGCTAACGCCAGCCCTCTCTTCCTGTTACCACTCATCAAGTTCAGGGCTGCTTCTGCCTAGATGCACTCTGATGCATCTTTGTGTTAGCATGTGCATATTTGATAGCTACTGTTAATTTTCTAGTTGGGATTTAAATTTTTGAGTCAATGTAGTATAAAGTTGACTGTTTTCGGTGGGCTGGTTTAGTGTTTTAAGAGTGTATCTGAATCCCTGCAAATCTGTATGGAAAGAATCGCACTTCCCTTGCTGTCCTGTAGACCCAGCCAGAGGGCAGGCAGAGGTACATTTTCTATCACTGTTTTTCTGGTTCTGGGACTGCCATGGCTTCTCGCTGTGCAGAGCCTGTAGAGACTGGCTTCTTTCACTCAATGTGACAGACAACCTTGAGACTTATCAAAGTCTCACAGGCTCTAGAGCAGTGGTTTTCAACCTTCTTAACGCTGTGAGCTGTCAGGGCAGTTCCTCATGCCATGGTGACTTCCAACATAAGATCAGCTACTTTGTTGTTACTTCATAACTGTAATTTTGCTGTTATGAACTGTAATGCAGATATCTGTGTATTCCGATGTTTTGGGTGATCCCATGAAAGGGGTCAACCTGGGGATTGAACAACCACTGCTCTAAAGCATTTTGATGTTACCACAGGACTATTCCATTTCCAGGATGTACCTCAATGTGTTTACCTGTTTATTAGCTAAAAATATTAAACTTGACACAGATTTGGGCCATTATGCAATAGGCAACTGCAAATGCTTTAATAGTTTCCTGTGACTATGTTTTCATTTTTCTAGAGTACATACCCAGGAATGGAATGGTAAGGTCATAGAGCAACCTCTATGTTGAGAAGTTACAGCTTATGTTTTCATTCTCTTTACAGTGGAAAAAATAACTAGGATATGGTTCACCTTATCAGCTTCTTATTGGAGAAATATTTTGCCTACCATGGGTCACAAAGACATTCTCTCATTTCTTTCCCAAATTTTTATGGCATTTCATTTTACTTTTAAACCCATTATCCACTTTGTGTTTCTTTTTGTATGAAGGGAAATTAAGTTGAGGTGTTTTTTTTTTTTTAATATGGAATCTAGTTGTTTGTATCCTTTCTTTGTTGAATAGTCTTTTACCTTTGTCTAACGGACCAATTTGTGTGCCCCATTTCCATAGTGTTCTGTCCTGTGAACATGGACAATTCTACCTTTTTCTTCTCTCTCTCTCTCTCTCTCTCTCTCTCTCTCTCTCTCTCTCCTCCAACCCTTCTCTCTGTCTCTGTATGTTTGTTGTGTGTATGTGTGGAGGGGAGAAAAGGTTTTCCATTCAGTGTTAAAAGAGGAATGATAAGGATAAATAAGAAATTTTCTTTTTAAAATGTAATGAATTAAGCATTTGAACCTATAAGAATCAATCGTATTCTAACATCTTTTGTCCTCTTGGTATTGTTCAATTGGCTTTTATCAGAAGGAAATAGAAATAGAAGGATATACTGTTTTCATTATTGAGTAGTATATGTAATGCTATGAGTTTTTTCTCAGTCAGACTTGTGTTTGATATTAAAGTATTGTCTCTCTATGAGTGTTGGTTAAAATTTACAATTACTACATAAGAGCCAATCTGACTTCTTTGTGAATGTTTAATTTTTGTGGTCATGAGCTCTTTTTTTTTTTAAGATTTATTTATTATTTATACAGCATTCTGCCTGTATGTGTGTCTGTATGCCAGAAGAGGGCACCAGATCTCATCATAGATGGTTATAATCCACCATGTGGTTGCTGGGAATTGAACTCAGGACCTTGGAAGAACGGCCAGTGCCCTTAACCGCTGAGCCATCCCTCCATCCCTAGTTCATGAGCTCTTGAACACATTCTTGACCCATGTTGCTGTATCTCATAGGGAGCAGGAAGCTATTCTCCAATATGCTATCTTCTTGTTCTCATTTATCATCCTCTGTTCTTCCCCTGAATACCCTTTACATTCAAGGCCTCGAAGCCCTGGAGCAGGATTCTTAGAGTTTACAGGCTATCCTAATATAACACCTGCCTATTCCTGCTTATGTTGTTCTTAACTACCTGCTTGGAAAATTTTAACAGAAATCTGAAAATACTTCAGGAGCAGAGGCCATTTCTAACAAAGAATTATTATGTCATCCTATCTTTCTAGAAAATTCTGACCATGATTCCAACTGAAGAGGAAAAGCAGAAAATCCAGGAAGCTCAGCTGGCCAATCCCGAAGTGCCCTTGGGCAGCGCTGAGCAGTTCCTCCTCACCCTCTCCTCCATCAGCGAGCTCTCAGCCCGGCTCCACCTGTGGGCATTTAAGATGGATTATGAAACCACAGAAAAGGTAGGCAGGTCACAGGAGCACCCCATATTCCAGGGCTGCCCAGTGGTTTTTACAGTCGGTGACTATTAAGCTGGCGGAGCCTCATTCTTCACAGAGTTTGGGGATGAGCCGATGGTAACGTGCAACTCACCCAGGGTGGTGTGCTAGGCATCTGTGCTAGGCGCTGAGTGTCTTTCTAACACCAGCCTCAGACACCAATTGTAGGTAGCAAATAAATGACTTTTTTAGTAACAGAGAAATTTTCAGACTGCATTTTCACCATAGAAAATATAGGAAAGCACAGTATGGGGGAAAAAAAAACCCTATCATTGTTCTACCTGATGATAATAACCCAAACTGGCACTGGTCATAGCAGTTGGCAGCTTCATGGGTACATTTGAGGGAGTATTAGTAGCTGCTTTCCTCATTGTTGTGGCCAAATGTCTGGCAGAAACCTGTAAGGGTAGAGAGTTTTGTTAGGGGCTCATGGTTTCAGAGGGTGAAGTCCTTGATGAAGGGAATGTCATGACGGTGATCGAAGCCACTCCATCCATGCTAGTAGCAGCAGCTACTTGAGGGAGCAGAGAGAAAATTGAATTATATGAGGACTAAAAAGACAGACACTGTAATGCGAGTCTGTGATGTCTGTGCTCCTGTGGGAAGACCCAGCAGAATCCCTGGAAGCTTGTAGGGACAGACACATGACAGGTTGTTCTTTGACTCACATACATATACACGGTCATGAGCGCGCGCGCGTGTGTGTGTGTGCGCACACACACACACACACACGGGGGAGGGAGGATTTAGATGGGGAAGGTACTGGGGACTCCTCTTAAATAGCAAGTGGAAGACACAACCATCCTTCTTGCACTATGGTGCGGTGTGTGACTTCCCTAGGGAGCCATGAATAAACATCTGTCTACCCCAGATAGCAACAGCAGACCAAAGAAATATTTCCACCCAAAGTCGAACTCGGTGAACCAGATTTTAGCAGGCTACTCACACGAGGGTGGTACTGGTCACTGTCAGGGAGCTACAGTGCTGTGAAGCCCATCCCAGCATGAGCATTCTGGGAGTGCCCTGCCCAATACCAATGTGCACAAAGCTGGAGGAGTATTCTTTTCCCCAGATGTTGTTACTACTTACGTAAATTGGGGAGAGGCCTCGTGAATCTTGTGTTTTAGGGGTTTCCTGAGACTTTTAAGTTTTCTAACTTCCTGAGTCTCCCAGTTAGAGGTAGTATTTTGATTTGGAAGGAGACAGTACACAACAGGTCACTGGACATGCTCTTGTGGGCTAAATAGGGGCCAGTGGAGATTGGGTGGAGAACTGTAAGGGGCTTGGTACCAGAGATGCTGAAGACCGGGTCCCAGGGGAGTTGACATGGTGCTGTACGGGAAAACAGCTGTGTGATAGTGAGTTTGGGAGGCCTGAGGGGGAAATTTCTAATACAAAATTCTGAAACTCAAATCCACAACAATCCACAACTTCTTGAGGGCCAAAATGATGCCACAATGAAAATTTCATATCTGACCTCCTGTGACAGGTCACAGATGAAGTAAAAAGTCATTAAAAGTATTGTTAAATATTGCATGAAATTACCTTCTGATTTAATGGGTTGTACCTTCTGTTGTAATGTGTGTGATATGATTCCTGAGTGAGGTTCATCCTCATACTTGGATACCATCTTATCAGGTATATTCAGATATTTCAAAGGAATTTTATCTATCTATCTATCTAGCTAGCTATCTACCTATCTTTATTTAACCCACTGTACATCTAAATGCATGGAATCAAGCAGGAATGAAGACATCCCTAACACTGCTGGGTGACTGGTGTAACTCAGTTTCGAACCATTTGGCACCCATAGGTGGTTCTAGCAAAGTAGGATGATGCGGGAGGAAATAATGTGTGACTAGCTGTGGTTGGGGACTGGCAAAGAGAAGGGCTAGCAAGGCACAGCTTCAGGAGAGATTAAGGTTGAACCTACCAGGAATCTGGACAAGTGAAAGACTTCATAGGTCGAGGCCAATGAGGCTGCAGGGCAGGCTAAATGTCTGAGGGGGTAGGAGAAATAAGAGCCATGGCTTTCAGATATGCCAAATCCAAAGCCTGGGGTAGTTATGAATGTTCCTCAGGAAAGATTCTTAAAGTATTTAAAATCTGGAGCTCTATGTTTTTTGTGTGTGTTAATATGGTTCTGGAAAGTGAACTTTGTCGATGACAATGCCATGTCACAATGTCAAAAGATTACTCACCTATGTGACTAACTTAGGCTAAGAGGTGGCCATTCTGGAGTGTCTAGAGGGGACAGGAGGTGACTGAGGTGGTCCAGAGACTGTGAGGACACAATATGTACAGTATTTTGCCTGCAAAGAAGGAAGACAAAGAGGAGCTTATAATGCTGGTAACGAGGGAGCATGGAAAGAAAGATGGCCTCAAAGTCAGCCATGCTATTGGGGAGAGTGATGAGAATGACTGAGGGCCCTGCTTGAGCTTGGATGGTGCATAGGACCAGCAATGAGAAAGCAAGGTCTTCACTCCAGCAAAAGCTTCACATGGTAGCATCTAGAGTAGACTGGCATGTGCTTTCTCTCTCTCTCTCTCTCTCTCTCTCTCTCTCTCTCTCTCTCTCTCAGTACTATTCATATCTAGGACCAAATGCCTGTCACACAAGCTTATCCATACTAGGGATTGTTGCTTACTGGCTATTATTTTAGATTACACAAACCTGGAATGGAAAAGGGGAATCCAAAATGTGTACTCTTTCTCATCTCCCTCTTTCTTTTTATCTGAAAGGAAGTGGCTGAACCGCTCTTGGACCTGAAGGAAGGAATAGACCAGTTGGAGAACAATAAGACTCTGGGCTTTATCCTGTCCACTCTCCTCGCCATTGGGAACTTTCTAAATGGAACTAATGTAAGACATGCCAGCCCTTACTCCCTAGGCACCTTTATCATAAAATCTCTGCCATCGTTTACTGATGGATCTGTACCTTCCATTCCCTGAAGCAGTGCAACAAGCAGCTTTCATGTTTTCTTGCTGAAAATTCAAAGCTTTCTGTCCTTGAAATATCAGGGTCATTCATTTGAATATATGAGCTCTTCTATAAGAAAGCTTGAAAAATAAGTACATAAAATAAGTTACAGAGTACAGCTAGTCTAAAAAAAATTAACATCAGGGAATTCTCATCCAGAGAGATTCTTTTTTCCTTTCTAAGCTTATCACTCAAATATTTAGGCTTATATACATACTGATATTCTTTTAAAGATTCGTTTTGTTTTTAATTGTGTGTGTGTGTTTGTGTGTGTGTGAGCATGCTCACATGAGTGCAGATGCCCATGAAAACTAGAGATTTTGGATGCCTTGGAGCTAGAGTTATCAGCTAAGCCATGAGCTATCTGCTGTAGGTGCTGTGATCCAACTTGTCCTCAGCAAAAGCTTTATGCTATTTTAATATCAAGCCATTTTCCCAGGCCTGATATTGCTTTTAAAAATCAAACTTTTGGTAGCTGCTGTTGGCCAGAATGTAGACATTCAGTAACGGTCAGAGGAAAAAGAAGCTGTTTCCATACAGGTGTCAAAGCCCTGTCAACGCCCTAGGAGGTGGCTCAGGGATGTGGGGAAAATGGCTGCTCTGCTTTCAGCAGCAGATAAGGAAGGAGTGTGTGGTCCACTGGCCTTGGAGAAACTAAACATTGGGCTACTGTAGTTGGACACTGATTCTAACCATCTTCACTGTTGAAAGAGCCTGTGTAATACTTGTTTTTCTCATGTCACCAAACAGGCCAAAGCATTTGAGTTAAGCTACCTCGAGAAGGTTCCAGAAGTCAAAGATACAGTGCACAAGCAGTCACTTCTCCACCACGTGTGCACCATGGTAGTGGAGAACTTCCCAGACAGCTCGGATCTGTACTCAGAGATTGGGGCCATCACCAGGTCAGCCAAGGTATGTCCATGGACTTGGAGGAGCTGGCCTTGTGGGCACCGCTGTTGGGTCTTCTGCGTCATCTCAGAGGCTTACAGCCTCTGTTAGTAAGCCATCCAGTGCCTCCCGCACAGCCTGCTCTGGCGCTCACAGTTATGATTCATTTCAGGCCATTTCTAATGAACTTTTAAGATCTTTTTCCTATCTCTGGTTCTTGGTTAGATTCTTTCCTGCTGAGGCATGTGAGGCAAGCCTGCCATGCAATCCTCACTCCTGTCCACTGGGGAGAGTGTCTCTTTCCATACTATTCTCTCCAACATTGAAAATCTTCAGCCTGCTTTAGGTAGGCAAGCAAGTCCAAAAGATGCCATCAGCCTCTTCCTGAGATTCCAGAATACCCAGGGTGAGATCTGGAGCCAGAAACCCAAGTATTCCTGGCCCCAGTGCTCAGAGATTGGCCGTTCCTATGATCTTACACACAGAGAACATTTTTATAGGGCTATAAACAGTATCTGGCTTTGGACCCTCAGCTGTAGGCTCTTAAAGTACAGAGTTAGTATCTTTGTGAGCATACGGCTGGTTAGGGAAGAGACCATTAGGTGCCTGCAAGGAAGGGGGGCCACAGAGGCAGAACAACACACCAAAGAACCCAAATACAACAGAGATGGGAGAAATGAACCCTATGGATGCATTGGAAGCTTGTGGTGGGCAGGCCTCCATAAACAGGGCACAGAAGCCAGACCTCTGTAGAGAAGGCTTCTGGAAATACCGTGGGCATGGCCGTGCGAATAGGAAGTATTAGGAGTATTAGGAGATGCCAGAGTCAAGCATGAGATGGGCTGGAGAGCAGAGTAGCCAAGAGGTGGAGTCAGGGCTGTGGAGGTCCCCTTGAAGGATCTCTCTTCTCTGCAGGGGACTGGCATGTGATCTGGTAGCAGGGAGCCTCCTTCACCAGTCCCAGGAGTTATGGTTTGGCTATTACCAGGTACACCAAGCCAGGTCCCTTAGCTGACTTCATAGTGTACCTGTCCTGAGGCAAAGAGAGGCATAGCCAGTGGTTTCCAGCCCTGACAGAACCCACAGAAGGCTTCTCAGAATAGTGTTCTCTAACAGGGATGTTTGCCACACTGATCTGTGGTAGGCAGTAGGCTGTGGCCTTTACCTGTACGGAGTGTCCTAAATAATGCAGAAAGCCCCTCAGGCGGGTCTGTAGTCACTGCTGTACCACCTCTGCAAGTCCTTCCTCAGAAGAAGGTTTTGTCAGGAATTCAAGACAAAGCCAGACTGTCTAGATCTCCTCTCTTTTGACCCTGTTTCCAGAACCACCCAGAACAAATGGGTTTTGTTTGGTTCTACAGAGCGTCTTCCCCACTGGAGCTGGCTAGTAACCACAGTGAACCTGACACAGAATTCCCAACACCAAGACAGATTTCAGTGGGCTGTTCTGGGTCCTCCTCAATACCAGGCCTTTCAGACATTTGCCTATCAGACATTTAGCTGTTGCTTAAATAATAGCTGAATAATGTACCCTTGCCGACATACTGATCACACAGGCCCAAAATGCCCACATCAGTTACTCTAGATGATGGCTGTTCCAGATCCCTTATGTCTTGCAACAGGAGACCAAAAGACCAAAGGCAGATATCTGCTGCCTTTTTCTAAACTTCAAAGCCTTTGTAGTTCCATAGCATTAAGCCCTTCTCAGGCCCTGCCCTGCTTTCTTGGCCTCAGGAATCCTCTGGACTCCCAGTCTTCCCATGGGTAAAGTTCCACTCTCACATCTGCCTTTGTTGACCTGATCCCTTCTCGTGTCTTGTGAGGGTGAACCTGCACATGGAAGATCAATCCTGCCAGTCCTGTCTTGGTCCTTCCCTCTAGGTTCTGCTTCTCTCTCTCTCTCTCCTGACCAGTGGCAGCTCACCTCCTTGATCTTTCAGATTCTGTCTGTCTCCCTTTCACACTCTCCCACTGCTGATCACTTCTTGTCCCCCTTAGTCCCTGCATTCAGTCCAGCCCATCTAGATCTTTTCCTGTCCCTTTCTATGTCTTTCCCATTCCTCATCTCATTCTACTAAATCTGGCCCTCAAGGGTATTTTTTTTTCCTGGACTATCCAACCCTCTGCATTACTGTAGAAAGGCTCACATGGGCGACTTTAGTCATTCCAAACTCTTTGCACTTCCCAGAATACTTGTTCATGCTCTCTCTCAAAAGTGCCTGTGCAGGTGTAGCTTATATTACCTCTCAGGACCTCATGCTTCTCCACCTCCACACACATGCAGGCCTCGAGGGTACTGTAGACCCCTCAGAGCTTGGCCTAAGGGATGACGTGGACTCACTTGCATCCTGCACTTGTCTTTGTGTTCTTCTTGTGCTATCTGGATTTCTGTGTACTTAGTACCCGAAATGGGGAGTGTTATGTACTAGGTACTCCTTGAGTGTTGGATGAATATATGAATGATGGATAGGTTCAGTTATTTTTCACATAAACTGTGAATTTCGGTGAAGAGAAGTCAGCTGCTGGCTGAGCATAACAGAGCCACCCATGACTGGGGGCAGTTCTTTAGTCTTCAGTAAAATATTAGCCCTGAAGAACGAGAGGACCCTAAAAAGGTTTATGAGACTTCGATTCAGCTCATCTTGTACTAGGTTCCTTTACTTCGTGTTTGAATTTACAGCTCCCAAATTTTCTCAGAACATTTCTTCCCAAACAAGGCAAGAAAAGGTGACTCGTGTATTGGGTTCACTTGGAGAACAGTTTTATCACTAAATAAATTGATGTGGAGACAATGAAAAATACACATGTGAATCATTTTTAGCCCATAAATATGTTTGTATTTCAAGATGTGAATTTGGTTTTGATGCTTGTTTCTTCCCAGAGGCACTTTGGGCTCCTGGCTTAGGCTGCTGTCCAGTTGTTTCACGCATTTGCTGTGTTCTCTCTCCTCCTGATTTTCAGGTTGACTTTGATCAACTTCAAGATAATTTATGTCAGATGGAGAGAAGATGCAAAGCTTCATGGGATCACCTCAAGGCAATTGCAAAACATGAAATGAAACCAGTTTTAAAACAACGAATGTCAGAGTTCCTAAAAGACTGTGCAGAGAGAATTATAATTTTAAAGATTGTCCATCGGAGGATAATTAACAGGTACATGTACTGAAGAGCTTACAGAAAATGAAAATCTGTTGTAGACAAGGATTAGAAGGTTAAATTTATAAAAACGTTACTGTGCAATCTAGGTGCATAGCAGGTATTTCTGTAGCATCAATTCCTAGATATCTATGTATGCAAAACAGTGTCATTGAATGTTTTAAATATATATATGTATATATATAATTTATTTCCTTTACATCCTGATTGTAACCCTGTCCCTCATCTCCTCTCTGTCCCACCCTCCCTCTCTTTCCCCCATTCCCCTCCCCTAGTCCTCAGAAATGGGCAGCCCTCCTCCCCTACCATCTGACCCCAGCCTAACAAGTCTCCTTAGTACTGCCTGCATCCTCGTCCCCTGGGCCTGGTCAGGCTGCCCCTTGAGAGGGATGTGATCAAAGAGCTGGCAGCAGAGTCCATGTCGCAGACAGCCCCTGCTCCCCTTACTAGAGAACCAACTAGGAAACTGAGCAGCCTATCGGCTATATCTGAGCAGGGAGTCTAGGTCCTCTCCATGCATAGTCCTTGGTTAGTGCATCAGTCTCCACAGTGCCCCCTGGGCCAAGATGTTTGGCTTTGCTGGTCTCCTTGTGGAGCTCCTGTCCCCTCCAGGTCCTTCTATCCACCCCCCAACATCCTTCTTCCAAAAAAAAAAAAAAAACAAAAACAAAAAAAACAAAAACAAAAAACTCCCTGCGCTCTGCCCAAAGTTTGGTTGTGAGTCTTAATTGGAAGGAATGCTAGGGATAGTTTAGTGCAAAAGTCTTCCTTGACCCAGGAATTACTTTTGTAAGATCTCTGGCAAATTGCTTCTTCTCTGCAGCTGCTGGAATCATCTTACCTACAAAGAGCCTATTCCTCTGTGAGGCTGCTCTTCCTTGTTAGAAAAGTTCTCTCATATCTGGTGCATACCCAGCCCTCTTGTTGTATGTTCTCCAGCTACTCTCCAGCCCTTGTACTTGAGAGGGGGCTGGACCCTTCCACAGGGTGCTCCTCTGCCCTGTGAGCCATCCTTAGGATCAGGTTAGGAGGCCCCTGGAGCAGTGCTTTACTTCCAAGAAAGCTTCTCCAGTCTAGTGGATCTAGTATGGCTCTGTGCTTATCTGTGCCTGGTCTTCCAGCCTTCCAGGCAAGCATGAGGCACTCTTTCATGAGGTGCCACTTCCTTTCATGCTTCATCACAGCATATGGACTCAAGAACATCTCCATCCTCCCCTCTTTTCTTCTTCTTCTTTTTCTTTCTTTCTTTTTAATATTAGTTACAGTTTATCAACTTTGTATCCCAGCTGTAGCCCCCTCCCTCATTCCCTCCCAACCCCACCCTCCCTCCCTTATCTCCTCCCTGCCCCTTTCCAAGTCCACTGATAGGGGAGGACCTCCTCCCCTTCCATCTGACCTAGCTTATCAGGTTTCTTCAGGACTGGATACAATGTCCTCCTCTGTGGTCTAGCAGGGCTGTTCCTCCCTTGGGGGTGGGGTTGGGGGAGGTCAAAGAGCTAGCCATTGAGGTCATGTCAGAAATAGTCCCTGTTCCCCTTACTAGGGTACCCACTTGGATACTGAGCTACCATGGGCTACATCCAAGCAGGGGTTCTAGGTTATATCTATACATGGTCCTTGGATGGAGAAACAGTCTCATAGAAGACCCCTGTGCCCAGACATATTTGGTCCTTGTGGAGCTCCTATCCTCTCCAGGTCTTACTAACTCCCCCTTCTTTCATATGATTCCCTGCACTCTGCCCAAAGTTTGGTTATGAGTCTCAGCATCTGCTTTGATACACTGTTAGAATCTTTCAGAGGCCCTCTGTGGTAGGCTCCTGTCCTGTTACTTGTTTTCTCCTACTTCCAATGTCCATCCCATTTGTCTTTCTAAGTGAGGATTGATCATCTGAACCCTAGGTCTATATTTGTAGCAGCTTTATTCATAATAGCCAGAACCTGGAAACAACCCAGATGTCCATCAACGGAGGAATGGATACAGAAATTGTGGTACTTTTACACAATGGAATACTACTCAACAATTAAAAGCAAGGAAATAATGAAATTTGCAGGCAAATGGTGGGATCTAGAAAAGATCATCCTGAGTAAGGTATCCCAGAAGCAGAAAGACACACACGGTATATACTCACCTATAAGTGGGTACTAGACCTACAAGATAGGATAAACATACTAAAATCTGTACACCTAAAGAAGATATACAAGAAAGAGGACCCTCTTTTCTTCTTTGTTTAGCTCCTCCTTTTATCATTCTTAAGCCCATGTAGGATTTTCTAAAACATGATGCTCATATCTTACTGTAGCCTACTCCTTCTCCTGTCATTTCCTGCTTTGATGAACATACTTCCTCAGGCTTTGTGTGATATATATGTGCCGAGTGTTTGTGTGTGTCTGTATGTGGAAGCTGGAGGTCAACATGATGTCTTTCTCAGTTGCTCTTTCCAGAGTCTCTCACTGAATACAGAACTCACTGATTGAACTTGATGAGCTAGCTAGCAAGCCTCCAAGATTCTCCTGTATTTGTCACCCCAGTGCCTACTCACTACCATGTCCCGCTTTTGTATGAGTGCTAGGACTCTGAACTCACTGAAGGTCTCACAGCAAATACTTTATGTACTGAGTGATCTCCCCAAACTCTCTTTCTTAGCCTTGATGGCAACTAGTAAGAAAAGGTCAGGGAGGGGATATAAAGTACTGGGCAGGACAGCAATTTTGGAAAAAAAAAATTTCTAGGTTGATGGCTACCCATTAATCAGGACTTTTGAAATTAAGCTGCTTAACTGTAAACCCCCTAAGTACACCTCATCCAACTACATTTCAATTGCATTATATTGCCTTTGTAGAGGAGAGTTTTATTAGGTATTTTGTCAAATTTCTTACTCAAATTACACTATGCTTTTGACATGGTTATAAAAGCTAAGGAAGAGGATGTGGGCAGGTTCGACCCTTTATTCTTTTTATTATGTAAGTGGGTACTCACCACCCACCCTTAAAATATGAAAAGAAACAATTTCCATTTGGGATGTTGTGAAACTAGAGAAGATTGATGAAAGTCTTACACAGGTTTTGTGTCTACTTTATTAACTATTTTATCTAGGATAGATTAAAAACTTGTTTCATTGATAAAGCCATTCCTTCTGATGTATTTGCTCAGATCGGTCCATCCAAAGTGGTCACATGGATGATGGTTGCTCTTGTCTGACTTGAGCTCATAGACCTTAACTATTACTCATCCTATAGAACTAATTAGGGCAAGAATCCATTGCGAAACTGGGTGGTCTGGAATTGAACCTTATTACTTTCTTCACCTCCTTAAACACTGACCAGAAGCATAGCCTAGGCCTAGTAGAGTAGTCTTTCATCCCATGTATTGGGAAATAGACAAAAAGGAGGGGGGGAGAAGGGGGACAAGGATGAGGAGGAGGAGAAAAAGAAAGAAAGAAAGAAAGAAAGAAAGAAAGAAAGAAAGAAAGAAAGAAAGAAAGAAAGAAAGATCTACCTTAAATTAGGGCCTTATACCTTATAGTGAGTAACACTGTCTTACCATGTAGATCAGCCTACATGTAAAGCTTCAGAGAGTTGCATATGGTTGAACAACTGTTGCTTCAGGCAATACTTGGCTTTCAAAACTGTCTGTCATAGAAAATCTTGGTTTGGTTGCTGGTACCTGCATATTTTCCTTTCATCTTATCCTTCTGCCCTAACAGCCTGACTTGCTCCATGGGTGATGTGTAAACACACTCATTCTCATGGACTTATTAGTTAGCATTTACTGTGAAAGGCACACAAGAAAAAGTAGGGGAGAGGTAGGAAGGAACCCTCCCTAGAAGGCCTAGTGAACTACAGCCTGGGCTGACATGATAGGCATAGGAGAAGGCAGAAGACAGGTAAACACCCAGGCCGGCTTCCCACCCCCTCAAGTCTATTCCTCCCGACGGAGCCCATCACCTCAGTAAATGGCTCACCAGATGAAAAGGCTCGTAATGGAAATAGATGAAGATGTCTTGTCTTACACTGCTAGTGAAGCGGAACTAGTCCCTCCATAGCCACAAGACCTGTATGTCTATAATCTAAAGGTTCTAGTTAACGCATCTCCTAAAGCTTTTATTTCCTTCAAGGCACATGCTTTGTCTTTCTGAACAAATGTATGGAGTCTTTCCTTAAAATGCATATCTGAATATTTTTTCAAGTATGAAGTCTATATACTTGTCCCTCCCTAGTTTGCAATATATGTCCTTAAGTCCTATTTTCAATTTATGCTTTAAGCTTTGACACACTAGGATCTAAAACAGTGTTCAGTGGTAGAAAATGAGGTCTTCTGAGTTGTGCTAATATAAAAGGGAGGAGTCAGACTGGTCATGTATAAAGAATGAGACAAATTATAGTTACTATCTGTGAGTGACAGGTTCCTATGTTGATTCTGCGTAGGCATGGCTGAGATAGTGATGTAAGACGATGCAGGACAGTATACTGCCCTCTTCTTAGAACCTCTATTTTACATTTTTATAAATAATGTCATTTGGCAGGAAGAGCCAGGAAGCTCAGGCTGGAGTAATACTGGGTTAGCAGTGACAAGAAGGTGCTGCTCTCTACAGGATGGTCTGGGAAGGCTCAATGGGGTTGATTTGACAGAGATCTGCAGGATGAAGAACATTTCCATTATAATCATCCATGCAGCTGTACATGGGAAAAATGTTCTAAGCATAGCAAATGCCTCATGCTGGATGCCTTGTCTGTCCTATGGCTCTTCCCTGTAGCTTGTTTTTGTTTGTTTGTGTTTTGTTTTGTTTTGCCCCTTTCCTGCAGGTCCTCATCTCTTTGGCCTTTGTGTCCCTTTGTAATTTCTATCTTGAATCATGATAACCAGGGGCCAAGGTGGCTGGGGTCACGACAGATTGGCAGAAAATGGGGCTGGCTGTTGGTGCTTGTGTGTGTATATATGTATTTTATGCATTTGTCTGTAGGTGAGCTTTGGGTTCTTACTCTCTGGCTGTTAAGAATGACACTGTTATGACATCTATGTAGATGTTTTTGGGTGCACACACATTTTCTTGTGTGAGTATATGCACAAGAGGAAAGCTGATAGGCTATGTGGGAAATGTCTAACTTTCTGAAGAGCTCTTCCACCTGCTTTCCATAGCAGTTGACCCTACTCTGCTCCCACCACTGCTGAAAGAGAATGGTAATTTCTCCAAGTCCTCACCAATGCTTGACTGTCTTTTTGAGATAGCCACATCAGTGGGTGTGAGGTGGTCTGTCATTTGTGGTTTTGATCTTCATTTCCCTGTCGACCAAGAGTACACATATTTTTTATGTACTTCTTGGCTATTTGTATATCTTGTTATAAGATAAGAAATTTCTGTTCAAATCCTTTACCCATCTTTCTGTTTCCTAGGCTTGGGTTGTGAGATGTCTCTGTATATCCTGGGCAGGGGTACCTTATCACATATGTGATTTGCAGATACTTTCTCCCATTCTGAAAGTTGCACTTTCACTATTGCTAATGTCTTTTGAAATACAAGAGTCCCCTTCCCTTTTGGTTTTTTGAGACAGGGTTTGTCTGTGTAGCCTTGGCTGTCCTGGACTCACTTTGTAGACCAGGCTGGCCTTGAACACAAAAATCTGCCTCCCGAATGCTGGGATTAAGGCATGCTCCACCATACCTGGCAAAATACAGAAGTTTTTAATTGTGGTAAAGTTCAGTTCATTCTTTTTCTACTAGTTGCTTATGTTTTTGGTTTTATATCTAAAAATACAGCTAATCCAAAGTCGTGGAAATTTATATTTTGTTCTCTTCTGAGGGCTTTCTTTTCTGTTGTTTGTTTTTTAGCATTTTCAGCCCCCTTTACCATAAAAACAATTTATACATTTTAGTCTGGTATGTTTTACAAAAGGAAAGCAAAGTGTTCTTTTAAAAACAAATCACATTCATAGCAAAACTGTACAAATCAAACTGATCAGAACCAAGAGATTTTATCTATCTACAGATAATGGTGTTATTTATGTAATACTCTTGATTCTACCAAAACATTTCCCCCTACTTTGTACTGTCTTATTCCTCACTTCCCTGGACCTAAAATTGTGTGCTTTACAAAAATAGAATCTAACAATTTTGTTTGTGATGGTATCTTGCTGTATAAGCCAGGCTTGCCTGACTCTCACAATTCCTCTGCCTCGGCAAGCAGGATTCAACATGCTCAGCTTGGAATTTTTAATTTATAAACATAGTAGCTGAAATAAGTTTTTATTTAAATTATTTGGTATGTCCTAGTTAAATTATGACTGTATATTTAATATTGCAAGAAAAATATTTCAAAATACTTAGTAAAAACTTTATAAGCATCTATTTAGAACCTATTTTTTTTTAATATATTATCCACATACATTCACAGTTTCTCAAGAACTAAGTAAGGGATTTTTTGTTAAACACTTCTCTGTTTTCATTCAGTTCTTATGTAATCTAGAAAGTGTGCTGTGCTTTCCTTAATATACAACTTGGTCATTTTTTTTTGGGAAAGCTTGACAGATCCATTTACAAATGTAAAGAAATAAGAAAGCAGTCTGAAATCTTATCACCCAGACTTATTATTAATGTCAACAGATGGAAATGTGAAATGATCTTGACTTTGTTTCCTTTTTACCCAAGAAGACTTTTAACTTCAGAGGCCCAGGAATGAAGAATACTCTCCCACAGAAAGCTGAGGTCAGGGATTCCTAATAGAAAAGTTCTACACAAGTAATTTTGGTTCCTTAAAGCAAAGCCATCACCATCACTGTCTTTTGCCTGCAGATTCCACTCATTTCTGCTCTTTATGGGTCATCCACCTTACGCAATTCGAGAGGTGAACATCAACAAGTTCTGCAGGATCATCAGTGAATTTGCCCTAGAGTATCGCACGACCAGGGAAAGGGTTCTACAGCAAAAACAGAAGCGCGCCAACCACAGAGAGAGAAACAAGACCAGAGGGAAGATGATCACCGATGTAAGTGTTAAGAATGCAGCTGCCTCATGTCATGGTTTTTGAAAGTAAGAGGAGTCATAAGTAGCCTCACAGTTTCGGATGGATGTGTTATTTTCTTCTTCCTGACCTTGAACAGCAATACACAAAAAAGTTTCATCTTTTACAGAGTGTTCTCAAACCGCTCTTCTACCATGTCAGTGGAAATCTGCTGTGTGACACAGGAGCACCAGGACAGTGAAGATTAAGATGGGGTGCTTGGAGAAGGAATGTGTAGTGTAGCCATGCTCGTGCTAGTTTATACTGATGGCATTTGACATTTGATGAAATGGGAGACAGTTGTATGCCAGGTGATACCGCCTAGCATAGAAAGGCAGATGTATTTATTGATGTTAATTCAGGCTTTTCATTCTTGTAACAATGTCATCAGTTACAGTCAGTCACACTATTTGGACCACTCAGTTTGTGAAGGTGAATTAACCAACTGATGTTACTGCCCTAAGACATAGTCCTTGTTGTGGTCACATAATTTGAGCCACAGAATGTTGGGGCTGGAAGATATCCCAGAGGACATTAAGTCTAGCAGAAGTTTCTCCGTAGTACCTGGGGTGGCTGTTGACACTTTTCCTCCGTATTTCTGGCTCTTTGTCTCCCCCCTCATCCCTGAGCCTACCTATGACTCAGTAGCATATCACACAGCCAGGGAAGGGATTTGGAAGCAGAAACAGCAACAGACTAACTACAGAAGTTATATAGGTGTGGCATGTTCTATAAGTGGAGTTGAGCAGGAAAATGCTGTAGACTGACAGAGGTACCCAGCACAAGGTCTCTTTCTGATGTGCTTTTATGAAACATGAAAGTCAAATGGGTATCTCATGGACTATTAACAACAAGCTGTAAGATTCATTTAGCAAAAAAAAAAAAAAAAAAAAAAGACATTTTTCTTGGAATCCCCCTTTCAGGCAATGCTCCCTTCTCCACTACTTATTTTTATTTGAATAGGCGTGAGGGAAGAGGGAATTGAAATGGTTAGATCATATTTGGAACCTGTTGGAGATCTCCTCAATGTGATTTTTTTTTATTATTGTTTGAACTAGTGCCCATGAATGTTTTCTACCTGTACAAGTACTCGACACCCCTGGGCCTCCCAAGAAGGGGAAGGAAGGAGTAAAGGGTTAAACCAACGGGACTGTCATCACACCAGGGGTTTAAGCCTCAGCTGAACTCAAGTCAGGCAGATGTCTCCGCAGGAGAAAGAAATCAATTAAGACCTTATGGAGGCTGCCATCTGTGGCCAGGGGAGTGTTCATAGTGCAGGCAAAACAGGGAATGTGGTTACCGCAAAGACTAAGCATTCCTGAGGCCTCTGACTTCCTGTGGATGCCCAGATGCTTTGACTATAAGATGCTTTGTACTTAAAAGGCAATTCTAAGACAAGCCACAGATTATCCGCCCCTTATCACCTACTTCTACCAAACCTCTCACTTCCTTGGACTTCTGTTGACTCTAGGGAACAACATACTGCTGTCTCCCAGAAGGAGCCTGATCTGTATCTCTTCACAACTCTGAGTGTTAGTTCTGTCAGCCAGGCTATTCTATCCATTAAAATCTGGTTGCCTTGGATCTTTGGCCTTCTGGGGTATTCAGAAAGCAAATTGGACCCACTTGGGCAAACTGTGACCTACATTTTGTTCCAAAGTGTTATTTTTAAAAGTCCTAAAAAGGGATCATTTATTTTTGTGGAAATTATACATATTGTAAGGCAAACAACACAAGTCCAATATGCTTATAGTTAGGAAAACACATTAAAATTTCTTGCCAAATTCCTGAGATTTTTTTTTAAATGGAGTCTACTAAGTTTTAAATTTGTCCTTCTTTGAGAACATTTGGCTCTCAGAGGTGGAAGTTTCTAGAGTGTGATTCAACAGTATTTAAATTTCTATTACAAATCTGGACAGTACAGATTTCTTCAATGTTAACTTTCAACCTTGTCCACATTAGGATAGGTCAAGGTAGTATTTGTATGGAAAGCCTGCCACCTTCTGGAATATTACAGTATTGTTAACTAAGGCCAGACAGACTTGGATTTGGCTAATTTTGAGACAGAAAGGGCTTGCTGTATGTCCAGTACAAGGGCGCCTGGACAGATGTGAGTACGATGAGAGGCAAGGTCACATGCCAGGGATGTTACAGTCTGATTAGAAAATGGCATACTCACTGCCGAAACCAAGGCCGCACACTAGATTTAGAGCTGTGGAGCCCAGAAAATTGGGGTTACTAGAGAATTCTGTAGAACGTCAGTTTTAATGTAGATTACAAAGTAAATAGGCTTATATGGTAGCAGCTTAAAGTGAGAAGTTTAGAGGAATTCTGGACACGGCCTTCTCTGTAAGGCTGTCCCTCCTCCACCTTCTTGTCTTCCGAGCATGCAATGGGCCCCTTTCCCACAACCCAGGAGTCCTTCCGTGAACGGCTCAGTATGGAACTCATTCTTCCTCTTTCTGTCCTAACCTGGTTCTAGATCAGTTGTAACTGTCTGAGGGGAACCCTGTAAGTATGCAGGCGGGGAAGCAAACTGCAAAGTGACAAGAATGAAAACTTGGTTAAGACTGACTTTGTCACCTTGGAGCAAAACTTTGGGGAGTCTGATATTAGGTAGTTTATTCCCAATAAATTTAAGGCCAGTAAAATCTGGAAAAGAGTTTCCTGATATAATACAATTTCCAATGCACAAGGAGTGTAATTACATTGAAACTCAAGGTACAGGTCATTTCCTGCAAAAAGATGGGTTTTAGAGATAGGTTTAAGGACATAGGAAAGGTTCTGGACTGGTCTTGGTCATACAAACAGCATAGAGGTCATTTGGGCTATTGCCAACCTCTAGTCCTGGTTGCTGGAGCTTAAAGAGCCTCTGGCTATACTGATAATGTAAGGGTCATTTAGACTGTTAGGTATCTCTGATTCTGGTTGTGGGAGCTTGGGGAGGCCCTGGCTATAAGGGTCATTTAGATTACTAGACACCTCTACTCCTGGCTGTAAGATCTGGCCTGGCCCAACATATAACACAGATAACTGGGCTTCCAGCTTTCTGGATGAGAAAACAGGTATTTTACATTTTTCCCATTGGAAAGAAAATCCTGTATCACTAAGATTGCCTCATCTTTGCTGACTTCTGTGCCCTCTAAGAACACTTCTGTCTTTTTCATCTTGTCTCATTCTGTCCTTTTCTGATAGACTGATGACGAGGATGACACTGAGGTATGACAATTCATGAATGTGAAAAACACTATATTTGCCCTTCTCCTGTGTGCTGTAGAGTAACCTAACATAGTCAGCATGAGGTGCTAGCACCATTTAGCACTTGAAACTGTGCATGGACATCTTCTGATTGGTTTTCATGTGATTGCTAACCATCTGAGCAGCTCTTGTCATGCTGTTTGTGCCAGAGAGGGAGGAACTAACTGCATTTTCGAGTGTCTCCAAGCCAGAACTAATCAGTACTCTACCACTAGAAGCAGGTTCGGTGAATCTTCTCCCTGAGGCTGAAAAAGTGGACAAAGAGTTCCCTTCCCTTCCATCCCCTTCTGTGCTTTTTACAACTCAAGCATGAGAGCTGGGTTCTAGCTTAGTTGTATATGTGCTGAGCAGGTGCATGTCTTTAATCCTGGCACTTGAGAGCCTAGGCCAGGAAAATTGTGAGTTTCAGGTCAGTGACATAAGAAAACAAACAGCAAAGCAAAAGTTCAGCACTCACTGAGTAAGCACAAGAGTCTGGGTTTGAACCAGAGCATCAAAAACAAAAGCAAGACCAAAACAGGGTAAATATATAGAGTATCCCAGAGTCAGGAAGAAATGGGAGCAGTGATGGTTGAGCCTGGGGACTAAGGAAGGAAAAGCATAGACAGTGTAGGTCACATATTTGTCACAGGTCTGTAGCAGTGACTGAGAAGCAACAACCTGGAGCTGATCTCAGTCCATGCTCACCTTCTTGTTATTCACACAGATACAGGCATTGTGTGCATATAAAACTCTCTGTAGAGATCTACAACACTTCTTGGAAACATTATGCCCTGTGTTTCTTTGAGAAAATCAACCCGGGTTTATAATGCTTGTTGCAACAAGCATCTACATTTTAAACTAAACTAAAAGTACAATTGCTGAACTAAGTTCCAGCTTAAATTTGTCTGGCATATTCTGCTCTGTGACCTGACACTCAACACATTTGAGACTTCTTGCAAGCCACTTATTCTGTTTGTTTGTTTGTTTGTTTGTTTTCATAAAAGTGAGATGAGGTTAGGTCTACATGAATCCTCAGCTTTCAAAATGAAGCTCAAGACAGTTGATGGGCAAGGAAATGTCAGGTCTTATCAGTTTGATAAGACTTTGTTTGATGTTTAGTTCTCCCAGGACTTAATGCCAATATCCTCTATAGCATCCACTCCTGTGCAGGATGGATGGGTGAAGTTCCTTCTTAGGCCAGCAGCTTCTCTTTCTGGCGATGGAGCTTCCTGTAGAGTGATAGTTGCCTTTTGTTGGCATTCTCCATGACTGACAGAACTCCAGACTATACTGAAGACACACACAAAAAGAGAAAGCAGAGGAGAGAGTGTTTCCCTCAAACGGACGCTTCTAGCTCCAGGCTTCTTTGACGAGTGTCCCTCACATCCTAATGTCACTTTGGTTTTGCAGTCTGGCAAGTTTTCTAGCAGTTCTCCAGCAGTGCCGAGCCAGCCCCAGGGCCTGAGCTATGCCGAGGATGCAGCCGAACACGAAAACATGAAGGCTGTGTTGAAAACCTCATCTCCTGCTGTGGAGGATGTTACCCCAGTGCTCGTCCGGACACGCAGCCGGGCAAGTCGAGGTAACTTCCAGTGGGTGGGACTTGTCTTCTTAGGTAGGGCATGCCATAGAAATGCTTTCCATTGTTGCACATGCCTATAATCCCCGCAGTCCAGGAGGCAGAAGCAGGCAGATCTCTGTGAGTCCGAGGCCAGCCTGGTCTACAAAGTGAGTCCAGACAGCCAAGGTTACACAGAGACTACCTGTCTCGAAAAACCAAAAGGCAAAAACAAACAAACAGAAAACAGAAGAGGAGGAGGAGGAGCAATGGTCTGCCTTGCACTGTGTAGGCTACTGCACCCAGAGAGTATATGTGAAGAACCATCAAGTCCCCAGGACTCTCAGTGCTTACTTAGCCACACATCCTGCTACAAAAGGCTAAATTGGTAGGTTGTAAAGATGATCCAGTGGAAGCCTTCTTAGGAGGGGGACTCCAGTACTGGGGACTGGGGACTTTTCAAATATATTTACTGGAGTGTGTGTGTGTGTGTGTGTGTGTGTGTATGAATGTAAGAAAGAGAGTGGGGTGGTTCTAGTATTGAACTCAGCTCACTAGGGTTTTTACCGTTGGAGCCATCTCAATGGCCTGCATTGTACAACTTTTAAAAGAAACTTGACATCTACTCTGCACTAGGATGAACCAAGAAAAAAAAAAGCATTTCCAGGTTTGTCCTATGTGGGTTCCTTTTCGCCCACTGATGAAGGGGCTTAGGGAGTGTCTTCAGAACTGTTTTACTGCTGTGAAGAGACACCATGACTAAAGCAACTATTAGAAGAGGAAGCCTTTGACTGGGGGCTTGCTTATAGCTTCAGAGGGTTAGTCCATGATCATCATGACAGGAAGCAGACAGACTTGGTGCTGGAGCAGAAGCTGAGGGCTTTATATCCCGATTCAAGGGTAACAGGCAAAGAGAGACAGAGAGATAGACTGGGCCTAGTGTGGGCCTTTGAAACCTCAACAAAGCCAGTGACACATGTCCTCCAACAAGGCCACACCTCCTTCCTAAATGATTCACCACCTGGGGACTAAGCTAATGAGGGCCAATCTTATTTACATCAGCACAGAAAGGGAGGTTGTTGAGTTTCTCTAGCCGCTCATCTGAAGACAGACTTCTACGTACCATGTACCAGAGAGTCACAAGTCATCAGTCCCTGTGTTATGACAAGAAATAAAAAGTAAAGTGAGTTAAAAGCCATTTAAACAGCATTACAGAGCTGTAAAAAGAAATGGAAGTAAACAAACAAGATTCTGTGTGAGCTGAGACTAACTCTGTAGGTCTGGTTAGACTGGCTGGCCAGGGAGCTTTCTACTTATCTCTGCCCCATACCAGGGATATGGTTACAGATAGAAGCTGCTAGGACCAGATTTTAAGTGGGGGCTGGGCATCCGAACTCTGGTCCTCATGCTTGTGCAGTAGGCACTTTATTGAGAGAGTTATCTCTACAGGCCCCCTGGACTGACTTCTTAATCAAAACTGCTGTCTGACCCAGGTAACTCAAGACATTGTTGTCTGTTGACAGAGGGAAGGGAGGAGATTCTGACAGCAACCTGCTGTCAGTCTCTGCATTGTCTCCTTTTTAAAATTTAGTTTTGTGTGCATATAGAATATATCATAGCATATATGTAGAAGAGGTCAGAGGACAATTTCTAGTAGTTTGTCTCTCTTTCTACCATGTAGATTCTTACCATGTGGATTTGGGGAAAGGAACTCAGATCATCAACTTAGCAGCAAGTTCCCTTACCAGCCAAGCCAACTCACTGGCCCTCTGCATTCATTCATGCACAAAAAAGAAAAACATGAAAACATGACTGGCAATCCAGAGGGAAAGTAGACAATAGTGATATAGCCCTGAGTCATCAACATATTGAAATATATGTTTAAGAACTTGAAATGGGGCTGTAGAGATGGCTCAGAGGGTAAGAGCACTGGCTGCTCTTTCAGAGGTCCTGATTTCAATTCCCAGCAACCACCTGATGGCTAACAAGCATCTAAAATGAAATCTGGTGCCCTCTTCTGGGTGCAGGTGTAAATGCAGGCAAACACTGTGTATATATAATAAATAAATCTTTAAAAAAAAAAAAAGAAAGAACTTGAAATGACCATTGCAAGTATTGCTTTTACAGAAAATAAATGAGCCTGGCAGTGGTGGCACATCCTTTTAATCCCAGCACTTGGGAGGCAGAGGTAGGCAGATCTCTGAGTTCAAGGCCAGCCTGGTCTACAGAGTGAGTTCCAGGATAACTAAGAAACTAAGGTTTCTTCACAGAGAAACCCTGTCTTGAAAAACCAAAACTAAAACAAAACAAAACAAAAAAACTAAATGAAAATGTACACAAGTGGGTTAAATAAAAGTGGATGATTTTACAGACGACTAGAATTTATAAGAAGAGTCAAACAGACTTCATGAAGCCACAAAATAAAATACCTGAAGAACGGACCATAGTGGTCAGGTTTAATAGCTGAATTTATTCTGAATAAAAAAAAATTGAATTAAAAAACAACATACTTGAAAGTATGCCAAGTGAAACATGTTGAGAACAGAGCAAGGCATAAGAGATAAAGGTGTATAGTGAAAGAATGACCCACCCATATGTCTAAAAAACAAGCAGAGGGGCCGGAGAGATGTCTCAGCTGTTCAGAGCACTGGCTGCTCTATCAAAGGACCTGGGTTCAATTCCCACCATCCACATGGCGGCTCACAGACATCTGTAACTCCATTCCCAGGGTATCCATACCCTCTTTTGGTTTCTTCAGACATCAGAAGCATGCATGCTACATAGACATACAGACAGACAAAACACCCCCCCACACACACATAAAAGAAACAAGCAGAATAAGTGTAGAAAGAAACATATCATAGGCACATTGCTAAAATCACACATAAAGGTAACATTTTTTATAACAAAGAAAAGATATACTACTTACCTATGGCCTGGCTGGCAGAAATGATAGTTCATTTTTCAACAGGGACTATGGAAGATGTATGCAAAACAAAAAAGGCAGATTGACATCTTTAAATGCTGGACAAGCTTCCCCTTTAGCTTTTATCCCTATGGAAACTATCTTTCAGAAATGAAAAGAAATGTTTTCTCTGTATTGAAACAATATCTCCAATTACATGACTTAGCCCCTGTAAACTGCTTATGGTTAGATTTTTTTAAGGGGGAACATAAACGTGTGTTTGCTTTCAAACAATTCCATAGCTTGATAAATGGAGTGAAGATAAAGTGATACTGTGCTGTCAAGGCCTAGAATGCTCTCTTCTACCACTATATGTAAATGTCTTGGAATAGTGTAGCGAATCTCCTGGTCCCTTAGATACATGAAAGGCCTTGGCAGTATTTCCCCAATGTCTTCATAGAGGTGCAGAGGTTCTCAGAACAGGAAGAATGGGAATAAATGGTGACCAGGTACCAAGGAGAGTGACCAAGAAAGGAGAAGATACAAAGCAGAAATCAATTCCCGAATAAGGTCTCCAGGTGAGAAAGTCATCTCAGAATAGCTTGATAGTGCTGGCCCAATGGCTAGAGGTAACCTTCAGCTTCTCTTAACTGCTATGTTAAAAGCAGATCACTGGGGATGTGTGGTTGGGAGATGTTGGTAATTCTCAGAAGGAAGGATCATTGAATACCTCCATTTCTTCCCAGTGCTCTGCACTGGATGGAGTCCTGTGTGGTTTGGGAAGGGGAGTTTAGATGTCAAGATAAGACACAGAATTTTTAAGTCAGTAGGTGAAAGGGAATCAGGAGATTGCTACGTGAAGGATAGTCTTCTGTTGGTGGCTCTGCTCTGAGGACAGAGTCATAGAGCCAATGTCATAGAGCCACTAAGAAAGCTAAGCAAAGTAGACTTGAAGAGCTGTGTCAGCAGTTACAACAGCCCTAGCACTTGAAGACATTGTCTTCAATCCCTTTCATGTTTACAGTAAGCATACAAACACATGCATAAACACTCACAGACATACACACACATATACACATATGTATGGACACATACATTCACATATACACTCGGGCATGAACACACATACACACACATGCATGGACACACACACACAAGAGTACTTGTGTTCACACATGCCCATAAAAATCATAGTTTACTAGACAGTGGTTTGCTCTTCCTAGCTAGTTCCATCAGCTTTTAGATCATTAATAGTTATGTACATTCATTCTTCAAAACTTTAAAAGTAACAGTATGAAAGAGGAGGTAAAATACATTTATTAACATATTAATGTTTATTTTTAAAGCATTTTAAAATCATTTACCTCCCTCAGAATTGACAGGTTAGCATTTCTTTGGCTCCAAGTGGGCCTTAGTCAGGCTGGATTTCAGTGGCTATAAATTTAAGAACTCTAACCTATAGACTTGTGAAACTGTACATCCATGACAAAGTTTAAGGTATAGAAATGAATGGTTTGGGATATTTCCTGGATCTTTCCCTCTGAAGAAACTCATCATTATCTAAGAGTTTTCACGAGGACTAGTCTGTAGATGTTAATTCACCATTGGTTTCTGACATTGCTTGGAAGCCCATGCTTTCTTCTAGTACATAGGCAGAAGCTACCTATAGGGAGATTTGGACTGTCCGAACACATATTTACAGAATCCATTCTCTTGTCAAGGAGCAGACAAGTATTTCAAAGACAAACTGTGCCAAGAGCTCTACTGCCCATTGAAGAGGGCAAACCCTTTCTGGTTTTTAGAGGTAATCCCAACATAAAGTGTATAAACTGTGACATGCCTGGCTTCTGTGACTTTGACTAAGTACATATAGCTATTGATGGAGAGCTGATTCAGCAGTTCCTTGGTGGCTCTCTGTACATTACTGAATGTGCCTTGCTAAATGTCACTGATGTGCTCTGCAGGGTGCGGCTTGGGTCATTTGCCCTCAGGTAACCATAGGTCCTTGCAGGTAGCAATGGCACACACAGGGGACAGGGAGAGTTAGATAAATGACAGAAACACAGCTATGAAGTAGGAAGATACAAAACAAATGTCCCAATTCAGGTTTCTATAGTACCTTCAGGATAGCCAACATGTGTGGGGACAGGGACAGGCCAGCATTCCAGGCATGTCACTAACTCTGAAGCTATCTGTGATCTTTGCTGGACTCTACTTCTGATGGATGTCAGCTACACAGAAAGACAATGACATCTTGCTTCTTTTCTCTTTGCTCTGAGCACATGTTCTCTAAACTTTCAGGGTCCACTAGTTCATGGAATATGGGAACCGATGAGTCACCTAGTGTCACTGATGATGCAGCTGATGAGATCATGGACCGCATCGTCAAGTCAGCCACCCAAGTGCCCAGTCAGCGAGTGGTGCCACGGGAGAGAAAGCGTTCCAGGGCCAACCGCAAATCTTGTGAGTGCCTTTTGGGAGGGTGGGGGTTGTTCCCTTGCCTTTCAATATGACCTGGAAGGTCAGGGACTCAGAAGAAGCTTGCATCGATGTTTAGTGGCTGCTTAAGTATGCCCACCTGCACTCCTTAGTGAGAAGAAAAGAAGTTTCTATTTAGCATCTGCCATTAAGAAGGGAGGGTGCTGCCATACTTGTCGGAAATACTTGCTGTGTGTGCCCTAGCCTCTGTCAGTTAATACTCTGTCTCTATGGAGGTCTCCAAGGCCACAGGAAGCCTCCAGTATGTGGCAGTAAGGCTTACTACCAAGTACTGCCCTAGATACCTTGCTAGAGGCTGTAGTTTTGATGCAACTTGTTATGTTGGGGTGGGGTGGAGGGCTCCCCTTAACTGAGGAGTAGAGGAGGAGGGCTAGGAAGGAGGTGGGACCAGGAGGAGAGGATGGAGGGGGCTATGACCAGGATATAAAATGAATAAATAAAAACAAAACAAAAGAATAAACAATGAATTTCTGGTTAAGTGGTTCCCAATGAAAATATCTTCACCCCCCCCCCAATTAATTTTCCTTATTCTAACTCAATTACATGTTCTTGTGTAGAACAAATTAACACTAGGCCTGAGGCTTTAAATTACTGCTCTTGGGAAAAACAAACACACAAATACCCAAACCAAACCAACAACAACAAAAATAGATGTTATAAGAAAGGACTCAAGTTTCTTGGTGAAACTTTTAGAATTCATGGGCTAACTCCTCTCCTAAAGACAGTTGAGGGTACCTACCTCAACTGTGTGCCCAGGTGAGCCATCACTACATCTAAGAGGGGAAGGCTGGACTAGAAGGTAGGATTATAATGGAAGGAAATCTGGATTCAGTTGGAACCCTTGGGCTGAGAGAGGGGGTTATAGGAAGACTCTGAAACATTCCACTTTACTGAATAGCTTTGTTTGTTTCATAATAAATCACCCTCCCAAATGGGAAGCTGGCATACAGAAGGGGACACTGGCTTTCCAGTTTCTCACCATGTCTGCTCTTGTGCTAGATACCCATCTGGCCCGGAGTGGAGAGAGTGGTGATGAGAATAGTTTGGAATGTTCAGATTCTTTGCCACATGCTTAAAAGAACCTTTGTTTAGGGGGTAGGAAAGAGCAGATTTAGGGGTACTTGCAGCAGACCCTTGAAATGGGGCTATGGCTTCTGGAGAAGGGATGTTGGGACTTGTTGGGGTCTGGCATGAGGAATGGAAAGATGCAAGGGGTTAGCCTTACTTTTCCTACACTGATCAGAAAGCTGCTTGGATTAACTGAGGAAATGGTCAATTTGGGATTAGGATAGAAGGTAGATCTATATATACCTTACAATCTTCAAATAACTACAGTGGGCCAAATATAATTTGTATCTTCAGGAAAATGTAATTAGCTTTTCATATGGCAGGATTTGCTTAAGAACAGACAGTTGCTACTTCATTCACCCTCATGCAGTTTCTTTTCACATAAAAATTGACCAATGCATATTGCCAAGCAAAACATGAGTCTATTCTATGTGAAATATGAACAACCTCCAGGGACCAAGAATATCCTCGGGAAGGTGGTGTGAATATCAACCTTTGTGAAACTTATATGACTTAAAGAAAGTGTCTACTAAATCTTCTCATAAGTTGGGTAGCTGGCTCCTTGGCATCTATTCCGAAAAGGCCACAGATTATCCCCATCTCTGTCCTTAAAGGTCCTTTGTCAAGTTAAGTCTGAGACCCATATCACTCATATTTTTCTTGCTTGTCAACCCTGGGCTCTGCCTAATACTTGGCTGCATAGGGCCCCAGGTTCTTGGTTACATCCTATCTTTGTTTTTTTTTTTTCCTCTCATAGCTTTGTAGTTCGGAGAGCTTGCTGAACCCTCTCTATGCGCTGCTTATTTTCCCTCTCTTGTATCATCAGAGTCAGGTTTCCCATGTTATGACCCTTTCAGCTCTGTTACATTCCATTCTAGGAATATGTTGAGCTTTCCACATACCATCTACACTTTCTACAGCCTGCACCCATTTTTTAGAAGCCATGTAAGGACATCACTTTCCTTCTTGCAATCCTGTCAGCCCAAGGTCTCTCCCAGGGTACTTTATTCAGCAAGAGCAGAATAGCCTTGGGTTCCCCTGGGCTCTTGGGAAGAAGTGTACTGATATATTGCATAATGTATGCGTTCTTACTAATACCTCCTTTTCTTCTTGTCTCTCTGCTCGTGACCTGTGGGAACCACTGCAGTACGAAGGACCTTGAAGAGTGGCTTGACTCCGGAAGAAGCCAGAGCCCTGGGCCTGGTTGGCACGTCTGAACTGCAGCTGTGACTTTTAGGCCTCCAGAAGTGTGTGAACAAAGGAGCAGCTCTGGCTACTCCCTTTCAGCAGGGTTAGGGAGACACGACCTGAACATCTGATGGTTCAGAACCAAGTGCTCATTACTGGGTGTTACACGGATTGCGTCACCGCTGTGCACTGACATGCGCCTCCAGGAATCTCCCGCATGTACTCTCTTCATCAAGTCAGCTGTGTTTCTCTTGTTTCCTTGATGCCTGGTTTATTAGTTCCAAGTGTGACACCTTTTCTAGGAAACAACAGTCCTTGTAAGAAACAAATCACTTCTGTCACGGTTGTTAAGATAACATGGGGCAATGTGATTAGACTCAGAGACTGGGTCTCCACAACAACAAAAATGTCCAGATATAAATGCCAATGTTGTACACAAAAGCAAGCACAGATTGTTTACCAGTTGTGGATTTTAGATGTACTAAATGTTTATACAAACTCATAAATGTATACCATGTTTCAACTACTAAATAAATAGAGATTAATGTCAGCATAAGAAACTTTTATTCTCATAAGCAGAGGCTCTGAAATGGCTACGCAGGCTCGTACCCTTTCCACTCAGCAAGGGCTCTTGCTTGAATGATCTTCAAATTCAGGTCCTATGGGTTGTATTTTGTTGACTGGGTAGCCACAACAGCATGTTCTTTGACACTCCTAATTTAATTAGGCAACGATCTGTCCTTGTTTCAGGAAGCTAGCTTTTGTCAACTTCCTTATGTTTTACCTTGCCCACGAGGCTTGGTATCTGTGATTCTAAAGCAGACTAGAGTAGCTTTTCACATATCTTAAACCATTCTGAAATGAATATTTTTGCCTTTTATGTGAAAATTCATTTTCTCAGAAAAATTACCAATCACCCAGATGAAGTAGAATTTAAAGTGCTGTCTATAGAGAATGTTATGGTTTTTATATTCACTTGTCTTAAGTACAAGTGGTCAAGACAGTGTTTAAGAGGGAATTAATTCAGGGATCTTAGCAATTTCAGAGTGTCACTGGGGCTTACAGTTGCCTAAGAAGGGACTTAGATTTTCAGAGATGCCTCCTGGGCTGGCCAGGTCTCCCCATGAAAATCCTATCTCCCAAATCAGCAAAAGGTAAACCATTACAGTAGCTGCTTTCAGAGGCTGGGCAAATGTTCCACTTTTCAAAACCTTTGTGCCGCTGTATCTGGGGTAGTGATTTGTAGATAACATGTAGCAGATGTTATCTATAAAAAGATACCATATTCATATCTACCCCTTTGAGTGAGCCCTCCCTAAGCCGTGGTGGGAGAGCACTCTGTCAAGCAGGCATTTGAGAGAGGCGACCTAATGGATGTGAGTACTCCGTGAGAGGCTGCAAATGTCAACCGGGTGTGTAGATTACAGACTAGAGAACTGATTTAATTGTCCCCTTGAAAAGGATACATAAGGTATTATAGTCATTACCCTTTTGTATGTGAATTATTTCCCATGTGGTTTACTAGCTTTGAGGGTACTGGCTTATTGCCTCAGCACTGAACTTTGGCGTGAACTATCTATCACATAGGACAGAGATGGATAAACACAGGGAGCTGCATTGTCATTCTGCTTGGTTAATGGATACTCAGTGCCCTTGTGGCGGCCCCTAGTGTTCTTCCGAATGATGATGCTTTAGCAATAGAAGGTCACATTCAGAAAGAGTGACTGGGAGAATATCATGTTAATTTTAGGGAAGCAAGTAAGGTTAACTAATTTCTTGCTTTGCAGCTAGTTAAGGATAGTCTCTTATTTTTGGCTTCATTTTGATTATTCTCACTGTATAATGGGCAGAGATGCCCACCAAAGTCTGTTGATGGGACTCAACCAGTGTACTGAGAACTACTGGAATCTTTATCTCTCTCCCTTGCCCTTCCCAAGACATTGTAATTGAGGTAGTCTAGAGTGTGGACAGGACATGAAAACACTTAAAACTTCATCTCATTTCCACCCCCTTATTTCTGAAGTGAGGATGATCTTGAAAGTTACTGAGTTACTGGGAATTATATTTTGTGTGTGTATTATATTCCTGTGTGTATCATGTGTGGAGATTACAGAGGACGATGTGAGGCATCTTCCTCTATAGCTCTCTACATCATTGTCATCATCGTCATCATTATCGTTATCAGCAGCAGCAGCAGCAGCAGCAGCAGCAGCAGCAGCAGCAGCAGCAATCATCAAGATAGTTTTGTTTGCTTTTTTCATTTAACCTAGACTTGCTGGCCAGTAAGCTCCAGGACCTGCCTGTCTCCAACCTGCCAGTGCTGAAGATACACCAGTAAGCAGCTAAGTCTGGCTTTTACATGGGTGATGGGGATCCAAACTCATCATGCTTGTATAGCAAATACTTTACTTACTGAGCCATTGCCCAAGTTCCATAAGGTCTGTCTTTCTGTCTGCCTTTGTTTCCTTCCTTTCTTCTTTCTTTTCTGTCAGTCTGAGTTTGTCTTTTTTGTTTTCTTTTTTCCTTCCCCCCTTCCTTACCTCCCTCCCTTCTTTTCATTTTTCTTCTCCCCGGGGTGAGCAGTAAAGAACTAAAGATAGTATATATGTGAATTATATGCTAATTTCTCTAAACAGAACTGTTTCTTCACCACTGATAAGCTAAAATCAGAGGAATGGCTGAATTTAGGTTTGCTCAGGAATCACAGGAATGTTGCCATCCAGGGCGTGTGCTATGGTGAACTAACTACAAAACACCACTAGGTGTATATGGAGGCTAGGCAAAGAGAAGTTGTTTTTTTTTTTTTTACTGCTGAGGACACTGCCTTCCCCCTCCCTCTCCACCACACAAACAAAACCATGTGAACTCTGTTACGCACAATGCAATTCAGAAAGGACTTCCACATGATGTATTTGGGGGAGCGGGGTTCAGTAGATGCAGCTTGTGAAGCAGGGGCATAATTTCCACATTAGGAGGCCAAGACTGTTCCTAGAGTCAGTTTGAAATCAGACCAGCCTTCCCTCTGGCCCCTTCATCACCTCACAATGTTGTTGTTGGAGACACTTGTGCCAGGGGGTGATATAGGAAATGATCACTGGTTCATCAGGTGCCCCTCTGGATGAAGAACAGTGATGGAAACCTGCCATGATCATTTCCTGCATATGGAAATCAAATAGAGCAGTGGTCCTCAACCATCCTAATGCTCTGACCTTTTAATCCAGTTGCCCATATTGTGGTGACTCCCAATCATAAATTCTCTCATTGTTACTTCAGAACTGTAATTGTGCTATGGTTATGAATCATAATCTGTGTTTTCTAATGGTCTTAGGTGACCCCTGTGAAAGGGTCCTTTGACTCCCAAAGGAGTCATGAGCCACAGGATGAGAAACATTGAACTCTAGTGACAGAACTTAATGCATCCAAAGTGGTTAAGTCAATTAGAATGAAAAGTAGAGTTGGATCTAAGACAGGAGGACATCAAGATCAGGATTATGTGGGCAAATTGGAGATTTCCAATGCGAACAAATACTTGTCTCTGTTTTCTTTGTCCTTTAAGTAATTATAAAACATAAAAGTAGGTAGAAAGATACAAATATGTAGTTCAAAAGCCAGAAAATATTCAGACCAGTGGGTTGTGTGTGTGTGTGTGTGTGTGTGTGTGTGTGTGTGTGTGGTACAGAGGACAACCCTAGGTATCATTCTTCAGGGTCTATCCACCTTCTTCTTTCTAAGAGAGCACCTCTCGTTGTCCTGCAATTCATCAGGCGACTAGGCTGGCCAAAGACCTCAAGGACAGGGGATCTAGCTCTGGGCCTGAAATCAAGTGGCCCAGTATTCCCCAGGAGCCTCCTCACTAGCTTCCCAGCCTTGCACAGGTTTCTGGGCTTCAGCTACCTGGTTGGGTTTGGGAGCACAATAGCTACCTGACGTTTGTCCCTGGCTTTGGATGTTTCTTAAAACATGTAACCGTCCTCGCAAAGCGTTTTGCTGAACACTGGGGCAGTCAGTAATTACAACTTTTCAGCTTCAAAGCAATTTGAGCCAAGATGGGAGAGTTTATTAAAATGAATAAAGACCTTCCATCAAGTGTTTCTATCCCATTTGTGCTTGCTGTAGAGTAGAGGTCATGCAGTCAAATGCTGATAGGTTTAGCAGGAATGAAAATGGAACACATAGAGTATGCTTGGTTTAGAGAAAGTATATACTGTTCACCGACTAACACTATTAGATTGCTCAGAAGCCACAGAAATGGTGCAGGCATACCAAGCTGGAGAGCACAGCCTTTGAAACATGCTCTGAGGCTGAAGGAAAGAGCTCAGTCAGTAAAGTGAAAATCCCACTCGCAGGAGGAGCACAGTTTAATCCTCTAAAGCCACCAAGAAGACATGGGGGCACCAACACTTGTAACCCCAATGATTAGGAGAGAGACAGAGAGAAATGAATGAATTATTGGGGTTCTTTGGCCAGCAAAGAGAAGTTTTTAGACAAAAGAAATGTGTAGGTTGCAGGGTTTTACTCTAGGGGGTGACATCAGCTTATAAGTGGAGAATGTCAGGTGGATATCTTTGCTCAAGTAGCTAGTTGTCTTCAGGATTACCAACTGTCTCTATGGAGTAGTCCTTGTGTGACCTAGGTAGCAAGCTGAAGCTGTGGTGTGTGTGCGTGTGTCTGTATACAACTGTAAAAACTAGAAGATGCATATGATTCCTTGGAATCAGAATTACTGTTGGATGTGAGCTATCTGATTGGGTGTTAGGAACTGAACTCTAGTCCTCTGTAAGAGCAGCTTGAGCCATCTCTTTAGGCCCTGTATTAGCAATTTTTAATTTAAGGCATTACATTGCTCTATAAGACCTTTACTAGCATTAAAGAGTGGTGCCTTACCTAAGTAAGATGTCATTGCTAATCTTTCAGATCATTACCACAAACACTCTTGTGCCTCTGTCTTCATATAAGTGCTGGGAAATGATGAGAGGCAATGTTATTTTGTTGAAGATACCTGATTTCTTTTTTTTTTTCCAGAACCGTAAGGATTTATTTTATGTTTAAAAAGTAACACGGTCAGAGAGAATTTGGAGTGAAGAGAATGTGCATTAGAATGGGAAGGCTGAAGACCTAGTTTTTCTTTCTTCTAAGTTCACTGCTGAACACAATGCAGGGAGGATGAGTAAGGGAACAAGTAGCAGCCTACTCATGGAGCTCGAGCTCTCAAGTGGCTTTTACATCATCTATGGTTCTCAAAATGGTAATTTATACCCATGGCCCCTTGAAGTGAAGGAGCATTACTGACAAACATTACTGACTCACAGCATCTCTGGGGCCTCAGGTACTAACCTCTGAAATCTAAAATTCCTTTATAAGGAGGATCCTTTGTAGGTATGGGCAGATCATTCTACAGTGTTCAGTATGCCTCAAATGCAATTACAAGTGTCCTTATCTATAAAATCTGTACACCTAAAGAAACTAATCAAAGGGGAAGGACTCTGGCTAAAATGCTCAATCCCCATCCCGAAAGGCAAAGAAGATGGACATCAGAAAAAGAAGAAAACAGGAAACAAGCTAAGAACCTGCCACAGAGGGCCTCTGAAAGGCTCTGCCCTGCAGACTATCAAAGCAGACACTGAGACTTATGGCCAACTGTTGGGCGGTATGCATGGAATCTTATGTAAGGAGTGGGAAATAGTAAGATCTGGAGAGGACAGGAACCCCACAAAGAGAGCAACAGAACCAGAAAATTTGAACACAGGGGTCTTCCCAGAGACTTATACTCCCAACCAAGTACCAGGCATGGAGATATCCTAGAACCCCTGCACAGATGTAGCCCATGGCAGTTCAGTGTCCAAGTGGGTTCCATAGTAATGGGAACAGTAATGGAACATGTCTCTTATATGAACTGATTGGCCTGCTCTTTGATCACCTCCCCCTGAGGGGGGAGCAGCCTTACCAGGCCACAGAAGATGACAATGCAGCCACTCCTGATGAGATCTGATAGACTAGAATCAGAAGGAAGGAGAGGAAGACCTCCCCTATCAGCAGACTTGGAGAGGGACATGCGTGGAGAAGGGGGGAGGGAAGGTAGGATTAGGAGGGGAGGAGGGAAGGGTTTATGGGGGGATACAAAGTGAATAAAGTGTAATTAATAAAAATTAAAACAAAAAAACTCAAAAAAATTTTTAATGCAAAAAAAAAAAAAAAGAGAGAGCCAGAAGTGATTTCAGAAACACAGAAGAGAAGGCAAAGTGAGAGCAGCAAGGATTGAAATGACGTGCACCCAAACCAAGCTGGAGAAAGCAGGGACAGATTCTCCAGGACAACCTCCCAAGCACAGCCCCAATGAGAACTGAATTTTGGCCTTATTAAACTGATATGGAACTTCTGGGATCCAGAACTATGTAAGGGTAAATTTATGTTCTATTAAGCCATCAAGTTTGTTGTAACTTGTTATGGCAGAGCTAAAAAAAAAAAAAAGGTACAACCATACAAATATGCACTGAGGGCCAATTGTGGAGTTAAGTGTGTGCCAGGGCTAGGTAATCAGCTAGGAAAAGAAAAGCCATGATCCTTCTCCTTAGGAGGCATAACAGAAGCTGTGGGAGTCCGTCATCAAATTAAATTTCAGTTACCCACCATTCTATAGTTATTTCTAGTTTTGATTAGAAATTGTTTTATCAGAGCGATAACTACTCCACAACAGTAACAAATTGCTTAAAGAATGAAATGTCTTTGCAATTTTAAAAGGAAGCTAATGGCTTTGAAATAGAGAGTGAAGATATGTATTAAAATAGATCATCAATTTTGTCAAAAATCATCTGGTAGAGCAATTGGTTCTGTTGGTTAGGTAATTCATGGGGAGAAAATGGACTTTCTGAATGCTTTTTTAAAAGCTGTTGCTTATTGAAAGCATCTCCATGTGTGTACTTGATTTGCATTATTTAACAGCTTTACAGCCCTTCCATAAGTTTTCATTTTATATCTGAAGAAACAGAGGATCAACGATGTTGAATTTTTCCTAGATACAGGAGAAGAAGTGGCACATCCTGGCATATCTCATGAGTTACTTTTTGTCCCTTTAGAGCTTTATCAAGACAACTTTGGTGGGATGCCCAGTTTGCAAGGCTTCTGAGTACAAAATATGTGGTGCATAAAAGACTAGGGGCACACGTGGCTTCATGTGTAATGTTATGATATGGTTTTCTGACTCAGTCTCTAAACTGAACTAAAGGTATCCAGACTCTAAAATAAGGCAGTTACTGTCTTCCCAATTTTAAAAGGTTAAGCATTTTCATATTTTTCTCATTTATTCTTATTTGTCCTAAAATATGACACATTTGGCTTAACACAAAATTATGTATCACTAACCTTAAATTTTATATATTAATGGTTCTTGGGACTCCATAATGATTAGGATGGCTATCCAGAGTAGCACAAATCCCACTGCTCAACATCCGCTGGAACCACACAGGTAAGATGGCCTAAGTTCAGTGAAAGGTGCTGCCATATACTGTTCTCTCCAAAGGTGAGCTGGGGTTTAATTAAGCTCTGGGTAGAGGCGGACCAGAGCTGAACCATAGGAGGAAACTACAGGTATAAAGTCACAGGAGAGTACCAAACTGGTGTCTTGGAAGGAAAGACTGAGTGGCTTAGGAGAGCACAGGTGCTAGCAGAAAGTAATAGCTAGAAAGCAGGCTCACATTATAAAGGAAGGACAGGAAAAAAAAGCAACTACCTTTTCTGAGCACCAATGCTATTCACTAACTCATTTACATAATGGAGGCTCTGTAGGTTTACAAGAGAATGCTTGGCTGGTGTTCACTACAGGCTCACCTATTTGAGCACTTGTTCCCTGATCAGTGGTGGTGTTTGGGGAGGCCTTGCTGGAGGAAACACATTACTAGGGGTGGGCTTTGAGAGTAATACAGTTTAGCCTCATCCTGCTTCCAGTTCTCTCGGCAGCATGTTTGCAGCTGAAGATATGATGGCTCAGCTTCCTGCTCTGGTTGCCTGCTGCAAAGGCAGCAATGCCTCTCCTGCCATTATGGACTCTCCCTTTGGAACTGTAAGCCAAAAATACTTTCTTCTACATGCTGCTTTTGGTTATGGTATTTTATTGTAGCAAAAGGAAGGTAACAGGATGGGAAAACAGGATCTAGTGGGGCAGACTGAAGCCAAAGAAGGGAATTTATCAACACATTCCAAAAGTAAGAGCGTAGCCAACATGGTTTGCTACCTATCTGTAGTCCATTCAGCTCTAAACTGTCATAATTACATTGAACAAATGATGCTACCAGGGACTCTGTGTGAATAACTTCTGCAGTGAACTGAGAAAGGTAAATGCATTACAGAGCAACTATTAAAACCTAAGGCAAGACATATAGCTTAAAAATTAACCAGTTGCAATTATTTACTACAAGAGCCCCTTTTCTCTTAGAAGAGGCATTTCTCTGGGGAAGTGACCTATGCAATCACACATATACAGGTGGTCTTCACACTTAATTTACTGTTCTGCTTAATTCTGACCTTGTGTTTTCTCTATGATGAGACAAATGAGAGTACACAGGAGCAGAGATGCGTGTGTCTCCACTGCTCCTTTGGTGCTTCATTTGTGCTAAATAATTCGAATCAAATGCAGGTATTCAAGGGTCCCACAAATGCCAACCACAGGATACCTACTACACAGAGAGAAGGTGACTGCTTCTAACCTTAACAAAGCAGCAGTCAGATGATGGTCTGGTACTGTTGGATTTTCCTTGAATTGTTGCACATTTTTAAGTGCTCAGGTGCAATGAAGTAAATAATTTAAAAGGTTTAAATTATTTCCTAAGTTAGGGATGAGCCAACAGTCACATCATCGTTAAAGCTATGTTAGGAGACAGTTGCCGAGTCCAGCCATCTTGCTGGCGAGGCCAAACCTGAGTTCATGTTCCCAGGCCCCAGAACTAACTCCTACCCTGCTACTTCAGGTGTTTCATGTTTGGCTGTTAACCAGTAAACAATGTAAAGAGGGACATAAGTCAGAACAGACAATACATTTATGATTGGAGTATGTGCACCTTGCCGGCTCCTTTGTTCCCTTATCATTCTGAATTCTGGGCCATAAGTTCAGGTGACCTGACTATAAAGCTGAGTCAAGGATCCTGAAAACAGGTGACCCAGACAAGGCCCAGTCACCAATATTTACTTCCTTGCCCAACCCCTTATGTCAAAATATGATTGGACAATGCTACAGTCTGTCCTGCTCCCCCTCACTTTGGTGTTCCATCCTTTAAAACTACTGTACAATTTCTCTTCAGGGATGCAGTTCAGCTCGTGAGGCTGTTCTATACCCCTGGCTGATCAGTAGCAGCCTGAACACAATAAAATTTTGTTATTTGCTTACTTATTTACTACAATGAACATTCAAAGTCACAGTTCCCAATTTTGTGCTGTTGTCTCTTGACTGGTCAGTTTTTGCTGCCTAATTCAAATAAAGGTCTGGTTTTGCTGGACTTGTGATTGCTTGGGTTGTTTTGGTTTTTCGGACCCCAACATTTGGTGTCTGGGAACCAAACACCTACCCACTTGAACCCCAAAGCCGAATCAGCAGTACCGGGAACTGGTTTTTAGTCATCTGGAAACATATAGAAGTAAGTCTGTATTCTGGTTTCTGGTTGGTACTCCTGTTCTGGAGACCCAAGAAAGGAGAAACTGGATGCAGTATTGCTCCTAGGTTCAGAGATGGACTGGAGATGTCCTGTCCCATCACTAGTTCCCAATAAGGGAACATATGGTTCTGGCATGCTGGTCTGTCAGTTTGTGTCTATAGTTTAATTTAGTGTTAAGGGTGACCTGACATAGTTACATCATCATAAAACATATAAGTTTTTTTTTTTCCCCACATTGAACAATGGCTGGTTTTCAAGCTGATCAAAAGGTAATGTTCACCAAGAGATAATAAATGATGCTGTTTTTAACATTTTTCCATTAGAAGTGGCTAGGCATGGTGGTACATGCCCAGACTTCAGCATTGGGAAAATGGAGGCAGAACAATTGCAAAGTTGAAACATAAGCTAAATTATGGTTGTATATCAGCATGTTTTAAAACAACAGAATATACTGCTAACATGAAGCTCTATGTACTCCCAAATGCACTGGAGCACTTACATTGCACTATCTAAACTATTAAAAAATGCAAATGAAGCCAGAGTCTCTCATAATCCTTGATGACTGACTCTTCTTAGTCTTCCTGAAGGAACGGAAAGTGGTAGGTGGAAAGCTGATGATCCCACCCCATTTCTGAGTATCCTTATAGTGAATAACAAAAATGAAAAATTTTTTCAAATATTTTTATTCCTTCTTTATGTGTGTGCATAGGTGCCCGTGGAGGCTAGAAAGGGCACTGAGCCTCCTGGAATTGGAGTTACAGGTGGCAAGAGTACTAGAAAGTGAACTTGGGTCCTCTGCATGAGCAGTACATGCTCTCAACTTCTAGGCTATCTTTCCAGCCCCAGAACAAGAATTTTAAATTTTCAGTAAATATTCAAAGTGATGTTGGGAAGTACCAGTAGAGAACAATAGGGACTAGTGGGTAGAGGCAGCATAAAGAAGAAACCTAGACAATCACCATGATAGAAAGGTAAGAAAGAATAAGTTGGCCAATTGCAAATGGAGGGTGCAGTCTGTCCCTCCTCAGAACTCATTATTCTACCTCTGGAATATCAGTACAAAAACTGCAGCACAAAAATCGCAGCCATCAAGAACATTGGGGCTGGGGGGGGTAACTTCTGCCCACTGCCAGGACTGCAGAGGAAGGAATCAGATATTCTTCACTAAAAGTAATACCCTTCTTCACAGAAATTGTTATATGCCTAATATTGGATACAAGATAAATCTGTGGGTTGGCTCAGTGTCTTACTTTCATGTTTCTATGAGAAAATACCTTTGAACAGGACACTTACTTACAAAGACCTCTTGGCATTTTACACTATTCTAGGCTTAGACTAGACGAAGTTGGCAGAGAGAGCTCCCAATTGTGAATAAACAAAATAGCTGGAAATTCTTAGGAACAGACTGGCTTTTTCTATAAACAAATGCCCAGGGGATATAACAGATAAAATATAGCAAAAGATGATTTTGGCAAATGTAGAAATATTAATACAAAGCCGGAAACAAAACTCCTTATAGGAAACTGATGGTATTTTGTGGTGAATTTAAAAAAAATGACTCAAGTGAGATGTGTTTGTGGTATAAGTTGTTAAAAAATGCAAGTCTGTGTCTTTGAAACTGTTTTCTCAAAGCATACAGCCCATGAAACTAAGGAATCAACATTATTTCATCTGAAGAACAGTATGAAAATGTCTGCATGAATTCCATCTAAAACTCTTGTATGACAGAAAATATTCCCACCTCTGTGCTGTCCAATATGGAATCCACTGTCATGTGTATTCTAGAAATGTGGCTACTGTAACTGAGGGTGTGAAATTTTCATAATTGAGGTGGTCACATGACTAGTCATTATTGATGCTTCATGAATCAAGCCATGGATTTATTTGGGGTGCACTTCTCTAATTATTGCTAACAAATTAAGGACTGGGTACAGACATAAGAAAGCTCTAGGTTCATCTGAAAGTTTTAGCTGGTTTTGGAGACAGGGTTGGCACAAACTACAGAGGAAAGGACCCTTGGGGAGAATTCAGTGCGGTCTTCCCAACTCCTTCCAAATGATTGTGGGAGTAAAGGCCCAAGACTTTGGTCACTCAGGAGAATGTCTACAGTCACAAAGTGTTTAAGGGTCAGGCCACCCCAGGGCATCTGTGCATCTGCTATTACCACTGTGAGGTTGATGGAAGGCTTATTTTCGGACAGGGTTTCCAGAGCCTGAGGAAGGCTTAGTGGTAGGAGTAGGCAAGGGCCCAGGCCCCTTCTGGCCAGTAGCAGGCTGCACAGGCCCTTTCTTTTTGGGGATTAGGATCTTGTTCTTGCTCTTGAACACTTTGCTGGGGTCCAGCTTGTTCACAAAGGCGTCGGGCTCTTCTGTGAGTAGGTTTGTGTTGTAGGTGATGGGTTTGTACATGCTGAACCATTGCTGTAAGGCACAAGGGAGAGTCACAGTTTGAAGGAAAAACGGGCAAAGAGGAGAGAGGACAGATATCATAAACTGACCATCACTAACACATAGGGTTTTTGTTGTTTGTTTTTGAGTGGTCAACTGGTAAAGCGCATGTGATAATTTTAAGAATCAAAAAGCTATGAAATCTAAAACATTTCTGGTCCAGTACAATTTTGGTACATTCTAGTGATGTAATACTCAATTTATACACATTTTAATGAAAAACTGCCTTGAAAATCTATGAGTTCTTCACTTAACATTAAGTAATGAATGACCTCATCATCCCTTAGTAAAGCTCATATAGTGCCTCTAATAAATGACCTTTGAGAACTAAAAAGCCAAATATACTTTTTGGCATCTTAGAACATTGTCCTCCTGCTTGTCATTATAGCAGATGGTGCCCATTATGGATATCCAGAGCACCATCCCTCCAGGTATTGGAATAGAGGCCAGTGCAGATTTTCCTAAGGGAAGCTGTGTGCTGGTACTCTATACCTGCAATTGCTTAGAAAGTGATGGGGTGGGCAGGAGGACAGCCACATGTTTTTGCCATTGTGTGATCAAAACAACTTCATGGAACATGGAAGCTGTTCTTACAAAAATGTGAGAAGAATGAGGGCATCTAGTAAAGCTACAATGGAATGTAGTTCCCAATTTCTCATTGATTAAGCACTATAAGAAATCACTATGACTTCTCTTTAGACCAGACCAGTTCATTCCATTTGAAAGTTCTAGCCATCACTTGGTGTTTTCAAGGCAGCTCTGAAATGATGCCCAAATCTGTGACACACAGGAGAAGACAGCTCTATGGGTAGTGATATGGAAACACCTTCACAATGGAGTGCTAAATGAATAATATGAAAGTGCAAAATTGCTACGTATGTGTTGGCAAAAAGATACAAAGAAAAAATGCTATTAGTGCCTTACAAGAAGGACATACACACTGACAACTGTGCCAATGGGGAGGTAGAGCAGAGAGAAATTAGAGAGTTATCAATCCTTCTAAGAGCCTAACTTTTGGCTGTCAATCCAAAAACAGAACTTAACTTGACCCAAGTCCTCAGTGACATTTAATTATAAATAACACCCCAGTAGATCCTGATTATTTAATTAGATCCAAATCATGTGAAGCTATCCTGTTTATTAAAAATATGGGTTCTACCCCCCCCCTTTTTTTTTTACTGCAGCTGGGGAATTTGGAATGTAACCATTTCCATACAAGACTCACGACATCAGATTGTGAGATGGTAGGATTACTCTGCTTACCTTAGCCTGTGGGCTAATGCCATAGCGGGTGAAGGCATACTGCCACTGGGGCAGGCCCAAGTGGGTGATGAGCAGGCGGTAGTAGGCAGTGAAGGTATCTGTGAGAAAATGCCAGTATAATGCTCTGTCTAGGAACCAGATCTCAGTGGCATGAGCTAATCCTAAAATAGCAAATTAGAAAGGGACAGCTTAATACATTTTCCCTTTTAAGTAAACTATAATACATTGGTGGTTAAGAGAAAGTTATCAATATACATTGAGAGTAGAGGGGATTGAAAATATAAAACTTCCCTCTTTTCCCCTTCTAGCCTTCCTGTCCTGCTCTTTCATGGCTGCTTTTATCCATTTAGTTGATACTTCCTGATTGATCATTCCATAAATCTCTCTGCTAGCTTTGGCCATGTGGCAGTTCATTAAGGCTAACTTAGCAGATGCTCCAGTTCTGTGTGGGCTCAGCACTCCCTCCTCTTTTTTGATGGAAATAAAATGAATGGATCAGTCTTTTACAAAGAGATCTCTTAGTTAAAAGTGGTATGAAAAACAAAACAAGACAAAAAAACAATGTAAAAGAATCCATACCAGTAGTTCTCAACCTTTCCAATTCTATCCCCAACCATAAAATTATTTTTGTTGTTACTTCTTAACTATAATTTTGCTATTGTTACGGATCATAATGTAAATTTCTGTTTTTTCTCATGGTCTTAGTGACCCCTGTGAAAGGGTCATTCAACCAAAGGGGCTGAAACTCAAAGGTTGAAAACTGCTGGTCTTTACCACCTCACTCTTGCAATCCTGCTCGTTTGATATCCTATCCGAGGTCAGCTAACCCAGTCACTATTTTACACCTGTTTATGACCTTCCGTTTCTATTACCTTTAGCCGATTGTGGCTTATCAGCTTTCTAAATAGCTAAAGGCTTCTCATTTACTCTCTTCCTTTTCCAAAACTACCAGCCCATTTTCATTTTTACCCTGCCATTCTAGTGAACAGCTTTGACCAACTTTTTAGTCATTTTTGCTTGGCTTTCTCAGCTGTACGTGAGAGAAAATGGCTGACATTCAGACTCCATCTCATCCCTCAGGCAAATCACTCATCATTAAAGTGAAACTGTCATTACCACAAATCATCTGAACTTTTTCACAATATGGCTTTTAAGCCATTTGTCCCTCTGCTTGGCTGGCCCTTCTACCCCTTCCTAATGTCTAATTCCAATAATTTTTCCTAACACAGCTCTAAAGTTTTTTGCTCTAACACTTCTACCTGGGAATGATCTCTCCTCTCCAGAGGTGATTTCTAATGTCTATGCCTCTTCCTAGCACCATATAGGTCAGAAGAGTGCTTAGCTGTGTTTAGCTCTAGATTCAGCCCCTAGACAACTGCTATTATGGAACAGGTGGTAGTTTCTGTTTAGGTGGGCATAGTCTCTTATTTAGCTGACTCCTGACCCTTTTCTTGGTTTTCACGTGGAGTCTTGAGAATAGTAATTTAGGTTCCTATTGTTCTTTCCTGGCCTATAGACAGAAATATAAAAAAGAGGTAACATATTTCCTGAATGCTTATCTAATACATGACCCTTTTCTCATTTATCTGTCCCACTGACTGTGTCAAAGTGACTTGTACAAGGAGATGGAATATAGAGGTTAGCTTAGTGGGAGATGCTCAGAGAGGACCAAAGGGGTCGAGTCAGCACAAAGAAGAGACCTGGAAGCATCTCAGGGAACATTTTTTTCACTAATGGCTGACAGACAAGTTCAGGAAAGACCACATCTTTATTGCAGATCATGCTTTGGAAATGATCTTTACCAGGTTTCCCATTTTTGTAGACAAGGCAAACTTTCCCATTCCCATTGCACGAATCCAGCTCAAATATTGCACTGCGATTATCAAAGTGAGGCTTCTCTGGCTGGTCTTCATTGTCTGTAAACCCAGAAATCAATAGTAATGTTCAAACAAACTCAACTCAGACACAGCACTATACATGTTGCAAAGATGAAAAAAAGGTGAAGAATTCTATGCCCAAAATGCCCTGGGTTTCACTGATGATCAGGCTTTCTTACCACCAACAGAAATGGACAGACAGCCTGGGGGAAGATGACATAAGGAAAGAACACTGAACTTCTTGATAATGGAGCCATATAAAGGCAGAGAAATATGCATGTGATGCTGATGGAAGCATCTTCTGTTCCCTAGATTTACTGTGTAAAAATAGGACATCATATGCACCTCTTTCTTAAAATCTACACAGTAACCCCATGTGGGAAGCCCTAGTCATGTACATCCTTCTAGTGGTTGCTGCATGGTCTATGGGAGTGGATGATTCATAATTTATCCCACCCCCATTGATACATATTCATCTTATCACCCTCTGATAATACCAAAATGTCAGTTTTGGATTTGTTCTAATTAATTTATTTTTTCCCATTAGAACTATTTTACTGCCTGGTAATCTTTGATTGGATGCCAGAAATTATTAACCTTGCACTGTTGAGTGCTAAATGTCTTCTACTTCTGTAAATATTCTAGAGCTTTGTTTTTAAGACAGTTAAATTACTTTGGCTTTACTTTTAGGATTTACTTTTAGGATTTCTCAGGCAGAATCTGTGTCTGGTGGTACAACCTTAATATTAACACTTGGGAGGTGCAGCCAGGAGGGTCGAGTTCAGGGTCACCCTCAGCTACATAATAAGTTCAAGTTCAGCCTGGGTTACATGGGACCCTGCCAGAAAAGAAAAACTATGAAGAAGTTGGGCAGGATCAATGGGATTATACTCTGTTGTTAACAGAAGTATCTGAATGCTATTTCAAGTCTGCATTATCAGTCTTCAGTTCCTTTCAAAAGCTTTCCCTTGGTGTTAATTCCATCAACAGAAGCACACTGCTTTAAAGGCTGTACCTGAAGCAACACTCTGGAGAGAAAACTTTGATTTCTTCATGTTACTTATAATTTAGGTTGGTTCTTGGGGTTGAGTTTCTTCAGGTACCTAAATATTTTTTTAGTAAAATTTACTTTCTGAGAATGTATAAAAACAACAGAAGGCCATGAGTAATGCTGCCTCTTTTTTTTTTTTTTTATATAAAAGCCTTTTAAGCCTATAATTCATCTACCTAACACTTTTTGTTTGTATCTGCCAGGATACTGAGATTAAATATCTAGGCTCAGGCCTTCTCTTCCTACCTCATCACTGTGTCCTAGCCCTCAAACCAGGTGGACACCCACTGCCCAACCACAGGCAATGCTTGCCAGAAGAAAAGGTAGGTTGCCTGTGGACCTCCCCAACTCTATTACCCTAGACTCAATTCTCAGGGTCTGAGGTAGGTCTGTAGGCCCTAGTACTACAACAGAACTGCAACCAGCTGCAGCATCCACTCCTCCGTATCCATGACTCCTATGGATCCTCAGACCATCTCCCCTTGACCTCTCAGTCCCCTGGCCTCCAATACCAGCAAGAATTCCTCCTACCCTGCCCTGTGAACATACCAACTAAGCATGCCAATAAAACGGGAAACACTTAGCCGACACACATTCTCTGAAAATCGGAGAGGAAACAGAAACCAAGAAAACTCCCACCCAACCAAGACAAGTCCATAAATCAGCATCTAGACCAATAATCACCTCAAACCCAGATGCCCTGACACCAGCAAAAGGACACAATCAATACATCCAGGGCAATATGTCACCAGCTATCATACCACAGCAGGTATGACATAACTGAAGCAAAAGAAAAGCTTCTTAAACCAACTATATGAAGATAACAGTCCTTAAAGAGGAAATGAATAAATCCCTATAGCCAAGAAAACACAAACAATTGGAGGAAATGAATAAATCCCTCAAAGAAAACCAAGGAAAAAAAACAATGAACAAACAATTGAAGGAAACAAATAGAACCATTTAAGACTTGAAAATGGAAATAGAAGCAATGAAGAAAACACAAACTGAGGAAATCCCGGAAATGAAAAATTTAGAAATGCAAACAGGAACTACAGAATTTGACAAACTTATGCCATCATCATTATTATAGATTCACTAATACAAGAGAATACAAGAGAGAATCTCAGGCATTAAAGATACTATAAAAAATGGATATATTGGTCAAAGGAAAATTTAAATATAAAGAATTCTTGACCTATAAAACATCCAGGAAATTTGAGAAACTATGATGAAAAGACCATACCTATTCCTATAATAAAATAGAGGAATGAGAAAAATAACAGCTCAAAGGCCCAGAAATATTTTCAATATAATCATAAAAGAAAAATTTTCCTAACCAAAAGAAAGAGATGGCTATAAAAGTATATGAAACATATAGAACACTAAATAAACTGGACCAGGAGAAAAGTCCCCTCACCACATAATAATTACAACAGCAAACAATACAGAATAAATAAGGACTAGTAAAAGCTTCAAAGGTAAAAGACCAAATAAAATATAAAGACATGCCTAACAGGATTATACCTGACTTCTCAACGGAAAATAATTAGGATCAATTTAGTATAATTTTGGGGTTTAACATTTCCTGTGAACTCTGGCTGCTTTAATGGACGGACAATTTACACTGAGCTTCACTTCATGAGAAGAGATGTTTCTTCTAGTTCAAGCTGTCTCCTTGACTATAGCATTTCACAGCACCAATCCAAGTAGTAGGGCTTTTATGGGTCATCTTATAACCCAATACATTTACTTTGTATACTCAGGACATTCATTCATTCCTTTGTTAGATTTTCATTTCTTTTGTTCCCCACTAACCACTAAATGTTTCTCACTATTTTCTAATTTCCATTACTGAACAAAGAAATTTGATTTGATTATCATTCCTTCACAAGTACTTATTATTTTTCCTAAAAGCTTGTCATCCTCTCCCCACCAACTAGGGTGTACAAAAGCCTGTGGTGATTTGCGAGTAAAAAGAAAACTGGCCCCATGGACCGTGTGGCCTTGGAGTAGGTGTGGTTTTGTTGGAGGAACTACATGATTACTACAGGGTGTGCTTTGAGGTCTCAGAAGCTGAAGACAGTTCGTTTCCTGCTGCCTGCTGATCCAGATGTAGAACTCTTAGCTCCTCAATCCAGCACCATGTCCAGCTGCATGGTGCCATGTTTTCCACCATGACAATAATGGTGTAAATCTATGAAACTGCAAGCAAATCCAATTAAATGTTTTCCTTTATAAGAGTTCCAGAAAGACATACATAGTATATATTCACTTATAAGTGGATAATAACCATATAATACAGAATAAATATACTAAAACCCACAGACCTAAAGAAGCTAAATAACATGGAGTACCCTAATTCTCATGCAGAACGGCAAATAGAATAGACAACAGAACCAGGTGAAGAGAGGGAACAAAACAGGAGCCTACCACAGATGTCCTCTGAAAGACTTCATCTCACAGGGGATCTAAGCAGATGCTAAGACTCACAGTCAAACTTTGGGCAGACTACAGGGGGTCTTATGGAAGAGTAGGGGCATAGAAGAACCCAGAGCAGACAGGAGCTTCACAAGGAGAACAACAGAGTCAGATAATCTAGGCCCAGGAGGTCCTGCTGAGACTGATGTACCAACCAAGGACCATGCATGGAGAGGACCTAGAACCCCTACTCAGATGTAGTTGATAGGCAGCTTAGTCTCCACGTTCCCTAGTAAGGGGAGCACGGACTGTCTCTGACATGGACTGTTATCTGCTTGTTAATCATTTCCCCCTGGTGGGGTGGCCTTACCAGGCCACAAAGGAAGAAGATACAGGTAGTCTTGATGAGACTTGATAGGCTAGGGTTAGATGCTAGGGGAGGAAGGCTCCCCATTTCTGTGGACTAGGGAAGGCGAAAAGGGAAGAAGAGGAAGGGCGGAAGGGGAAAAAGGGGCCTACAATCAAGAAATAAAGTGAATAAATTATTTTTTAAAGTATTAAAAAAAGGTAAAAAAAAAAAATTGCCTTGGACGTGATGTCTTTGCATAGCAATAGAAACCCTAAGACAGTACTTCTTTTTCTTTCCTCCCGTTTTTTCTAATTTGAATGAATCCTTTCAATCTGTAGATAGATTTTCTTCTAGTGATCAAAAAGAATTCAGATTTATTTAATTTATGTTTATTAGTATTTTTTACTGAGTGTATATTGTGCACCATGCACATGCCCTGGTATCTGCAGAGTTCAGAAGACATTAGATCCCTGAGAACTGTAGCTAAGGATGGTTGTGAGCTAGTGTGTAAGTGTCAGGTTCCCTATAACTGATAAGCCCTAGCCCCAAGACTTATTTATTTCCCTTGTGCATGTAGCTGTATAGTTTTATGTGCACCACATGAATGCAGGTGCCTGCAGGGTCCAGAGAACATTTGAATCCTGGGAACTGGAGTTACAGATGGTTATTAATTGCCTGATGTGGATACTGGGAGCCTGGGTTGTCTGTAAGACCATTCTTAACTGCTATTGAGGCATTTCTCTAACCCAGTACATTTTCTATTTTTTAAAATTTAATTTATTTATATAGTTATTTATTACAATTTATTTGTTTTGAATCTCTGCTGCAGCCCCCTTCCTTGTCTCCTCCCAGTCCTACCCACCCTACATCTTCTCCCCATATGTCCCTTCCCTAGTTCCCTGATAGGGGAGGACCTCCTCCCCTTCTATCCAACCCTAGCTTATCAGGTCTCATTAAGGCTGGTTGTATCATCTTCCTCTGTGGCCTGGCAAGGCTGCACCCCCCAGGGGGAGGTGATCAAAGAGTCAGCCACTGAATTCATGTCAGAGACAGCCCCTGTACCCCTTATTAGGGAAACCAATTGGAAACTGAGCAGCCAATGGGCTTCCTTTGAATAGGGGTTCTAGGTCCTTGAAGTATCAGTCTCTGCAGGCCTCCCTGGGCCCAGGTATTTGGCTCTGTTGTTCTCCTTATGGAGTTCCTGTCCCCTCCTGGTCTTTCTATCTCCCTCTTCTTCCATAAGGATTCTGGCACTCTGCCCAAAGTTTGGCTATGAGTCCCAGTATCTCTTTTGATACCCTGGTGGGTAGAGTCTTTCAGAGGTCCTCTGTGGAAGGCTCCTGTCCTGTTCCTTGTCTTCTCCTACTTCCGATGTCTATCCTGTTTGCCTTTCTAAATGAGGATTAAGCTTCTTCCCTAGGGTCCTTCTTGTTGTTTAGCTTCTTTAGTACTATAGATTTTAGTTGTTTATCCTATATTATATGGCTAACAACCACTTATAAGTGAGTATGTATCATATGTGTTTTTCTGCTTCTGGATTACCTCACTCAGGATGATCTTTTCTAGTTCCTACCATTTGCCTGCAAACTTCATGATTTTCTTGTTTTTAATAGCTAAGCAATAAAATCTACAGTTATCTCAGAATAAAAAGTCATTCTTTTTTTTTTAAGGGATGGAAAAAGGCCATCTTTCTACTTCATTTTATTTCTGTGACTGTTAGAGTGCTGTATTAGAATAAAATTCAGTTTATCTAGTCTGATACTAATAAAAAATAAATACTGACATAAATAGGGCTGAAGGAAAGCTCATTCTTCAATAAGATTTCCACTGTAATAATAAATATAAAACCATTTTGGAAAATATAAAGTAGCCATTAGAGTACCACGCAATAGTGGATGGGGTGAAACTGAAAAGCTTCTGTAAAGTAAAGGACACTGTCATCAGAACAAAATGACAGCCTACAGACTGGGAAAAGATTTTCACCTACCCTACGTCTGACAGAGGGCTAATATCCAGAATATATAAAGAACTGAAGAAGTTAAAGACCAACAAACCAAGTAATCCAATTAAAAAATGGTACAACCACATAAACAAACTGAAGGAGAACACCACATGATCATCTCCTTAGATGCAGAAAAAGTATTCGCCAAAATCCAACACCCATTCATGGTTAAGGTCTTGGAGAGAGATCAGGGATACAAGGCACATACCTAAATATAGCAAAGTCAATATGCAGCAAGCCTATAGCCAACATCAAACTTAATGGAGAGAAACTTAAATCAATCCCATTGAAATCAGGGACAAGGCAAGGCTGCCCCCGTCTCCATATCTCTTCAACATAGGACTTGAAATCCTAGCTAAAGCAATAAGACAACTAAAGGAGATCAAGGGGATAAAAACCAGAAAGGAAGAAGTCAAAGTATCACTATTTGCAGATGATATGATAGTATACATGAGCGACCCCAAAAATTCAACCAGAGAACCCCTCCAGCTGATAAACACCTTCAGCAAAGTGGCTGATACAAAATCAACTAAAAAAAAAAATCAGAAGCCCTTCTGTATACCAAAGACAAAAGGGCTGAGAAAAAAATTAGGGATACAACACCCTTTACAAATAGCCACTAATAACATAAAAGTACGTTGGTGTGACTCTAACCAAGCAAGTAAAAGAACTGTTTGATAAAAACTTCAAATCTCTGAAGAAAGAAATTGAAGAAGATATTAGAAGATGGAAAGATCTCCCGTGCTCATAGATTGGTAGGATTAACATAGTGAAAATGGCCATTCTTCCAAAAGCAATTTACAGATTCAATGCAATTTCCATCAAAATACCAACACAATTCTTTACAGACCTCGAAAGAAAAATTCTCAACTTCATATGGAGAAACAAAAAAACCTCAGAATTTCTAAAATGATCCTGTACAGATTGTCTGGAAGTATCTCCATCCCTGATCTCAAGCTGTACTACAGAGTAATAGTAATAAAAACTGCATAGTATCGGCATTGAAACAGAATAGTGGGTCAATGGAACAGAATAGAAGACCCAGAAATAAACCCACACACCTATGGATACTTGATTTTTGACAAAGAAGCCAAAACCATTCAATGGAAAAAAGACAGTATCTTCAACAAATGGTCCAACTGAATGTCTACATGCAGAAAAATGAAAATAGACCCTCATTTATCATCCCGCACAAGTGGATGAAAGACCTCAACATAAAACCAGAGACATTAAATTGGTAAGAAGAAAAAGTAGGGAAGACCCTAGAACTTATTGGCACGGGAGACTACTTCCTGAACAGAACACCAACAGCATAGGCTCTAAGAGCAACAATAAATAAATGGGACCTCATGAAACTGAAAATCTTCTGTAAAGCAAAAGACACTGTCATCAAAACAAAATGACAGCCTACATACAGACTGGGAAAGGATCTTCACTAATCCTATATCTGACAGAGGGCTAATATTTGGTATATATAAAGAACTCAAGAAATTAAAAAAAAAAACAAATCAAGTAATTCAATTAAAAAATGGGGTACGGAGCTAAACAGAGAACTCTCTGTAGAGGATTGTAGAATGGCAGAAAAACACTTACAATTAGGAATAGTGATTCCTCAAGATCCAGCTATACCACTCCTAGGCATATATCCAAAAGATGCTCAAGTACACAAGGACCTTTGTTCAACCATGTTTCTAGCAGCTTTATTTGTAATAGCCAGAACCTGAAAACAACCCAGATGTCAATGGAGGAATGGATACAGAAATTGTGGTACTTTTACACAATGGAATACTACTCAGCAATTAAAAACAAGGAAATCATGAAATTTGCAGGCAAATGGTGGGACCTAGAAAAGATCATCCTGAGTGAGGTATCCCAGAAGCAAAAAGACACACATGGTATATACTCACTTAAAAGTGGATACTAGACCTATAAGATAAGATAGTGTAAACACACTAAAATCTGTACACCTAAAGAAACTATACAAGAAGGAGGACCCAGGGTAAGAAGATCAATCCTTACTTAGAAAGACAAATACGATGGACATTGGAAGTAGGAGAAAGCGAGAAGCAGGGTAGGAGCCTACCATAGAGGGCTTCTGAAAGACTCTACATAGCAGTGTATCAAAGCAGATGCTGAGACTCATAACCAAACTTTGGGCAGAGTGCAGGGAATCATATGAAAGAACGGGGAGTTAGCAAGACCTGGAGAGGACAGGAGCTCCACAAGGACCAAATATATCTGGGCACAGGGGCCTGTCTGAGACTGATATTCCAACCAGTGACCATGCACGGATATAATGTAGAACCCCTGTTTGGATGTAGCCCATGGCAGCTCAGTATCCAATTGGCTTCCCTAGTAAGGGGAACAGGAACTGTCTCTAGCATGAACCCCATGGCTAGCTCTTTGACCTCCCTAGCCTGCCCGTGGGAGGAACAGCCCAGCGAGGCCACAGAGGAGGACATTGTAGCCAGTCCTGGTGAGACCTGAGTAAGCTAGGGTCAGATGGACGGGGAGGAGGACCTCCCCTATAAGTGGACTTAAAGAGGGGCAAGGAGGAGATGGGGAAGGGAGAGTTGGATTGGGAGGGAATGAGGAAGGGGGCTACAGCTGGGACACAAAGTAAATAAACTGTAATTAATATAAAAATAAATTAAAAACATTTAAAAAATGGGGTACAGCACTAAACAGAATTCTCAACAGAGGAATACTGAATGGCAGAGAAACACTTAAAGAAATGCTCAGCATCTTAATCATTTGGAAAATGCAAATCAAAATGACCTTGAGATTTCACTCACAGCCATCAGAATGGCAAAGATCAAAAAGCTCAAGGATGATGCATGCTGGAGAGGATATGGAGAAAGGGGGACCCTCCTCCATTGCTGGTGGGAATGTAACCTTGTACAACCACTTTGGAAATCAATCTAGCGCTATTTCAGAAAATTAGGAACAGTGCTCTCTCAAGATCCAGCTATACTACTCTTAGGAATATACTCAAAAGATGGCCCACCATTCAATAAGGACATTTTGCTCAAGTATGTTCATAGCAGCTCTATTCATAATAGCCAGAATCTGGAAACAACCTAGAAGTCCCTCAAGGGAGGAATGGATACAGAAGTATGGTACATTTACACAGTGGATACATTTTCTTTTACTAGTGTTTATTTAATGCCTGTCTTTCTTAGGCCCTATAATAAGACTGAAGTCTAGTTGTTAGAAGACTACTATAAAATGCAGGGACCCAGCAGAAACTAGAAAGCTCAGTCATTTTTATACCCTTAATTATGTAATTAGTGTGGTTCTAATCCTAGCTCAAGTGTTTTGTCAAAATATCTTCTCTAGCTTGCTTCATGTCTTCTAACTTCAAAGACAAGGAAAACCTAGCCTGTCTATTGAACTACCTCTTTGCCTTTTAGAGAAGACTTGTCATATAGATATTAAGGCGATGTAACCAATCCTTTTACCATTGGGGATCCCACAGCTCTCTGAGTGATAGTCTCTTTTTTCAGGATCAATGACTTAACCAGTCTGTCCCTTGACTCCCCTGGTACTATTCTTCTTTGATCAGCTTGTTATGTGAGAAGCCTTACATTATTCTCTTTGTCTATTTTCCTTTTCTTAACTAATTCCCAATTTCATTTGAAGAAATAATACTGAAGAAATAAAAACAGCTAAGACTCCCCCTCTGCTTTTGATACTGCTCTGGTCAATGGCTTTTGAGAACACCATTTTTTTCTGATAAAAAAGGAGAAATGTTAGATGTTGCCAAGATCTTTCCCCTGCCTTGCCTTTTCTTCTTCTTCTTCTCTCCAGAAGCAGAGACTTGAAGCCTATAGGTAAAGCCTATATATCTCAACCATGAAGAAAAGCAAAACACAACAAACAGAATACTCCAAAAGTCTGGTGCAGCAGGAAGCCTGAGAGAGACTGCCTTTCTCAGTCAAGCCACAGTAGCCTGGTCTCAGAATTCTCATGGAACAATATACTACTACTTCAGAAGACGGTGTAACTGATTTTACTGTAGCAGATAAGCACAGCGCTGACTAAAGAACTCTTTACTTGCACACCACTGCTGTTAGTCTCTTGTAGCTATCTGATCTGTTCATTCTGAAGTGGCAAAATGATTAGGGATAGTAACGAAGACAGAAGCAGCTGTATTTAGATTTTCATATTCCTTGAATCCTGTTGTTTAAAAAAGGATAACATTGTGTACTTGGCTGAATTCCAATGCACAATTCTCCCGTATAAGCATTGTAAGCCTGTGCCACCATGGCTTTGAGCTACTGAGTGAAGTTTAATCCACAGCACAGAATCACTCAGCAACCACTCATTAAGTGCCTTTACTATATGTCTGGCATTAAAATGGGCACAAAAAACCAAAAGACATGACCCTGGAATTTTTTTCATGAAATGTTCCTTTGTTGATATAGGCTTTTTGTTTTTTTCTGCTTCTATCTTACTTCCAGAGGTATGGATGAGAGATATTTTACATAATTCTACAGGATATTCCTATAGTTCTTAGTATTACAAACTTGAGAGCTAATTTCTAACGCAAATCAAAAAGTTCTACCAGGTACCTTCTTGAATATCATCTTCTAGGTCTGCCAGAGTTGGTGAGTTAGGAAGTGAATACATGGAAGATTGGATGAGTTGAGTCAGTTTTGAAATGCCGTTAATCACCATGCTTCCCAGTGGAATGATTTGCTCTATGGGAATAAAAAGAATGACAAATAACTTAGACAATGGTGACCATAAGTAGTTTTGCTTGAATAACCCAATAAGCCCACTGAGAATGGCTTCATGGCTAAGGAGCCTGATAGAAAGTGCACAGAAGAGGTACATTCACTATATAATCCAAAGTACTAGTCTTTCATGCAAACAGAGGCACTAGGTGCCAAAGATGATGAACAGTTCCAACCTTGTTTATTATGATGCCATTGAAAAAAGTTTTTAAAGGGATATTTAAAAGGGCTAGAAAATCTAGAGTCAGTAACTCTATTTGAAGAGTAAGTGACTTAAATTATATTCTCACTTTTTTCTTGTATTAGCCAGAACCTACAGTTTCTAATAGAACAATGGCTTTGCTTATGTAGTAGATCCTTTCTCTTTTTATTATAAACCTTTATGATAGAAAATCTCTCAAAAAAAGAAAAAAAGGAAATCTCTCCCCATTTGTCACTTTCCCTTACCTGAGAGAGAAAACTTGGCAACCTTGTTTGTTGGTCTGGTCTGTTGTGATTAGGCATAACTAAGGAACAGCACACTACATGTTGCCTTATATAGATTCCTGCTGATACAAGATGCTGGAAAAAGGGTGGTATGCAAAGGCTTAGACATCTAAAAGGGCTGGAATGAGTGAAGGCACACAGATCATGACATATCTGGAAAGATCACTAAAGTAAATATCAAAGGCCACCTCTACTGCCTTTAAAAACAACATTCTTTAATTGTGTGTGTGTGTGTGTGTGTGTGTGTGTGTGTGTGTCTGCCATATGTATGGGTGCTCACGGAGGCTAAAAAAGTCACTTGGATCCCGTGGACCTGGATTTACAGGTGATTATGAGTTGCCTGGGCACTGGGAGAATCAAACTCAGGCCCTCTCAAATGCTCTTAACCACCCAGCCATCTCTTTAGCCTGTTGCTTTTTCTGACACTGCATTAAGCCATTCAGCAATGTGGATAAAGAGCAGGATTGACAAATTAAGGAAAAGGAGCTAATTCAACTATGAACAAGATTTTTAAGTCACTGAATATAACGATATTGGTAAAAGATATTATCAGATATTCATTAATAACCTATAAAAAGTACCTCTGGCTAGGTATGGGAGAATGACAGGAAGTTCTGGAAATCATCAAAAAAGGCAACTTGGATGTGCTAGCAGGAGGCAGAGGCACGAAAGGGAGAAGTCAACTGTATAGCTTTTCTGCGCAACAGAAAACATTCCTCCTAAACTAACAATGGCAGTGGAGTTATAGGTGTTTCCCTAGGCTGAAGAACATGTGGGGATGTGGCTAGAGTTGAAAATAATAAAGGACTCCTGATGTCAGGTCTGTTAAGTCTGTGCCAGGCACATGCTAGGTCCCAGTGCCTAGTTCAGGACTTGCTAACTTATAAACTTTTTGAAGGGATTTCATATATATGTGCAGTGTGTCACCTTTCATGTTTACACACTATCTGCAATCTGTGGCATGTAACATGCTGGGCTTCTGCATCTGTAATGCAAATGATTAGGCACAGACACATGTCTTAGATAAAAGCCTGAAAATAAGGTTTGGTGACATAGGCTGGGGTAATTGAGGTAGAGAGAGAAAGAAGCTCTTGTTTGAGGGTTAGTGCCTTAAAGTTGCACAATGGTGAGAATAAAGTTGAGCTTGGAAAATTTGGTCAGCTGTCTCAAGAAAACAAGGAAGTACTGTTGCAGCTCCAAGGGGTAAGGGAGTTCTCAGATGCTCTATGTTTGAGTTGTTGGGTTGTCTGTGTGGTGACTCATGATATCCCCTACCAAAAAGTCTCTAAATTGGGTTTCTAGATCAGGACAAGCCAGGGTCAAACAGGGTAAAAGTGGGTAAAGCACTGATGGCATCAATTAGCATTTTAAGGGGGTAGGAATCACAGCTTGTGGATTTGACACTTGAGACCCACAAAAACAGTATAGAATATTACAATTCTAAGGGCCTTCAGGATTGCCTCGTCTAACCTCTCCATCAGGAAAATGTTCTCCAACATCAAGAAGGCTGACTTACCATCTAGCTTCACACTCCACGTCATATGAAAACCGTTGGTCATCAAGTAGAAGTTTCTCACATCTTCAGGCATCACACAATTGTTTTTCTAGAACCACAAATTGCTCATTGTTAGGTCAGGGCTTGGAGAGAGGATGAAGGCTGAGGATGAAGGCTATGTCGCAGAGCTCTGCATACAATGCTTACCATCATCTAGATCTTCCAAGTACGAAGAACAATAATTACCTACAAAATACTACAGAGGTTCTGGGCCTAGCAGATAGTTACGAGTTTGATTTTGTGTTTGTGTGTCCAGCATGTCTGTGTTCTGACATGACATGTTAGCTGGAAAGGGGGCTCAAAGAGGGTAAAAGCTAAGAGGAAACACTGGAATGGAGCAAGAAGCTATCCCAGGTAAAGTGTGACATCATCAGAGCAGATCATCATAAACTTCAAGTCCATGCACATGTTTTATTCTCTGAAACAAATTACTGGACAAGAAAACACCTTAAAAGTGTGCTGTGATTGTTACTTAATTCACTGCATTCACTGTCATAAATCTATTTCAATAGTTCTGAAAATTCTTAAAAGATTACAACATGATATACAAAAGTATTTCTTACAGATTAAAAAAAAAAATCACCCAAATTAGTGATGCAGAGAACAAAAAGAATAGCTTATTATTTTTTTTCAGGCAGTAATAGGAGCAAGACTTAAATTCTAACTCACTCACACCTGTATACAGGTCTTACTAGTCTTCAACTCAAATCCCTGAAATGCAGAGAGAGGCTCTTCAGGTTCTTTCTGGAAACTCTTCCAGGAATTTCTGACATTGTTAGAGGCAAAAAGACTATATAATAGCAACTATGCAAGCTTTTGGCTTACGGTTCCTTAGAGGTGATACTGACAATTGTGTACATCATTTACTTTGGGTCATACTGTCAGTTCTAAGGACTAAGTGTGGTCTGCAGCAGGACAATTGGGTTCATTTTCCAACTCTGCCATTAGCAGAGTGACCTTGGGCACTTTCACTTAAACTGCTAATTTAGAATCAAGAATAAACTTTAAGGTGAAATTTACAGAACATTAGAGGTGAGGGAAGTATTACTTGATAGAAAGAGGTCTAAGTTATGATGTCTTCAAAAATTTTATGCAAAAACTTAGGCGTAAAGGGGACTTAAACAGCATTTTTAGGTTATAAAATGGATAATAGTTTTCATTTTAGTGAATTAAGTTTCTAATTTCCTTTTTATTGTTGTTGTTGTTCATTTTGAGTGTTTATTTTACTTTAACCCAGCTACTTCCCAACCACACTTACAAGATTCTCAGACTTTGTTTCCTACTTAATATATTATTTTGAGCAGGACCTGATTTTAGTGTCTATTGACTATAGTGTCTTCTGCTCATTCTTGAGAATTTCAATGGGAAATCTGCAATTAGGTGTTATTTATATTCTAACTTTTGAGAGGGTCAGTAGTTCTACTGGATGAAAAAGGTAATCATCAGTATCAAACAGTTACAAACCCTTGTGACCCAGAACAGTGACCTATCTGCAAGATAAACTGGTGTAATGGTGGCACAAATAGCATGGGAGTAACCACTAACTTTTTGATTGTAGTTAAGACCCACTCGAGATGGAGACTGACACTGTGACCAAGAACTTGAGACTAGAAAGGTCATTGGCCTAAGTGAAAACCTACTACTGCTCTTTTATTAAAAGAACATAGCAATAAAATAACTCTTAGTGACATACAACTATACCCATAGATCAGTGCACTTTACTCAACCAAGATCAGAGAAGCTTCCTCTTGCAGTACATTTTCACAATGGAATACTATTCAGCAATTAAAAACAAGGAAATCATGAAATTTGGAGGCAAATGGTGGGAATTAGAAAAGATCATCCTGAGTGAGGTAACCCAGAAACAGAAAAACATATATGATACATACTCACTTATAAGTGAATATTAGCCATATAATATAGGATAAACATACTAAATCTATAGTCCTAAAGAAGCTTAACAAGGAGGACCCTAGGGAAGAAGCTTAATCCTCATTCAGAAGGGCAAACAGGGTAGACACTGGAAGTAGGAGAAGACAAGGAACAGGACAGGAGCCTTCTACAGAGGACCTCTCAAAGACTCTACCCACCAGGGTATCAAAAGAGATACTGGGACTCATAGCCAAACTTTGGGCAGAGTGCTGGAATCCTTATGGAAGAAGAGGGAGATAGAAGGACCAGGAGGGGACAGGAACTCCATAAGGAGAACAACAGAGCCAAATACCTGGGCCCAGGGAGGCCTGCAGAGACTGATACTTCAAGGACCTAGAACCCCATGTTCAAAGGAAGCCCATTGGCTGCTCAGTTTCCAAGTGGGTGCCCTAGTAAGGGGTACAGGGGCTGTCTCTGACATGAATTCAATGGCTGGCTCTTTGATCACCTCCCCCTGGGGGGGGGTGCAACCTTGCCAGGCCACAGAGAAAAATGATACAGCCAGCCTTGATGAGACCTGATAAGCAAGGTTTGGATAGAAGGGGAGGAGGTCCTCCCCTATCAGGGGACTAGGGAAAGGGTATATGGGTAGAAGTCGGAGGGTAGGTGGGACTGGGAGGTGACAAGGGAGGGGGCTACAATGAATAAATTGTAATAACTAAATATATAAATTAAATTAAATTAAAACAAAGAGACTGACACTAGACAATATGCAGAGAGTGAGAGACTTTGCAGCACTCAGTCCTAAAGGAGATGCCATCAACTCCCGTCCCTTGCCATAGGTCAGGGAACAATGAAGAATAGGAGGCAGAAAGAATGTAAAAGACAGAGGTGATAGATGGTTTCAAGGAAACAGTGTCTTCCAGATACACCAGGACTGATGAACATATGAGACTACAGAAGCACATAAAATACCTGTTCAGGTTCAAGCCAGACAGGGTCCCAGCACTGGGAGGAGAAAGTACACCTAGGGTCCCATCCCTAACCAGGGGTCCATCTGCAATTGATACTGGCTAGTCAAAAGAAAATCAGTTTTCTCCATTGGAGTTTCACTAGATATGTGAACTACACTTTTGGGAAGGCGTAGTACACAAGAGTAGTTAGCCAACACAAAAGAAACAGTATTTTTGCAGTCTTTTCGTTTTCCTTTGTTTTTTTTTTTTAATTATTCGTCTTTTGCTTGTTTTGATTTTCATTTTTGTTTTTTGTTTTCTTTTTCTTCTGAAAGAGATAGAAAAAGAAAGAATGTAAACCTGGGTGGGTAGGGAGGTAAGGAGAATCTGGAAGGGACCCAGGAAGGGGGAAAACATGAACAAAATATACTCTATGAAGAGAAAATTTCCAATTAAAAAAAATCTCTAGCTCTAAAATCTTAGCTCTAAAATGCTAAGACCCACTGGCAGATTTTGGCTACCGGTGCTATATATTGGAAGAGAAAAAGAACCTGAAAACTTCTAGTTTTTTTTTTTTTTTTTTTTTTTTTGACTAGCAGAAAGAAAGGGAGCAGGATAATAGAAGTATGAATCATCTCTTTTCTTTTTTTGACGGGGGCGGGGGGGGGAGTTCCTGTAGCCTAGGTGGCCCTCTAAATCATGATGCTTCTGGTTCAGCTTCCTCAATCACTGGGATGGCAGTGTCAGTATGTTCAGCTTTTCCAGCTATTCTTAATATATAGCCCATAGGAAACCAACAGAAAACAGCTGGCAGGGTCATCTTTAAGACTAGAGAATCCTAGTTGTACTAATTCATTTGTTAATGTGTTTGTTTGACCAAGAAAGACCTTATTTTACACAAGAACACCCTCCTCCCATGTGTGTGAAATGCATGGGTATGAGCCTACTAGGCAGAGCCTACATACATCCATGGGCAGAGGACAACTTTGGGTGCCATTCTTTAGGTGCTACCTACCATTTTGTTTTTTGAGACAAGGATTCTCACTGGACTGGGATTACAATTACATGTGCATACCACCACATCTGGCTCTCCCCACCTCCTATGGGTTCTGGGTATTAAACACTGGTCCTCATGCTTGTATTAATACTTTACTGAGTTAGCTACACTAGCACCAATTTTTTAAAAACAATTATTCAAATTTCATAAAACATGAAAAAATCCAGCAAAATAAAATATTCCAAGTGCTATTTTGAGCATATAAATTGGGATGTAAACCAAATTAATGAAAAACTACACTATCCTTCTAAGATAATGACTTGTGGACCTTTGGCCTTGAGGGTTGTTTTGCTAAAGGTCCTTCTGTCCCAGGCACCCAAGGTCCTCACAGTGCTTCAGTCCCATAGCCAGCTTTACTCAGTGAAGTTTTCAAGGTACTATATATATGTATTTTTTTTGGGGGGGGGGGAAGTTATGTTATTTTTTATGGGAGATAGAAACTTTTTTTTCTTTCCCAAACAAGTATATTTGAAAATTACATTGTATAATCTTATTGATAGTCAGATAAATTTAAAATGGCAGCCCTGCCAGGTGGAAGTGATTGAAAAGCATGCAAGAGAGTCCTTTTCAGAGACAGCTCCCACTATCCTTGCTTGGGAACCCACATAAAGCCCAAGCTGTCCAAAGGGTATATACGTGTTGAAAGCATAGGTCCAGTCCATACATGGTTCTTGGTTGATGTTTTTATATTATTTTTTCACAATTTATTAATTATATATCCTGATTGAAGCCCCCTCCCTCAACTTTCCCAATCCCACTCTCCCTTTCTCTTCCCCCATCCCCTTCCCCTAGTCCACTGAAAGGGGGAGTTTTCCACTATTGCCATCTGCCCATAGCTTGGTAAGTCTCATCAGGACTACCTGGATCCTCTTCCTGTGTGACCTGGCAAGGCTGCATCACCAGGGGCGAGTGAACAAAGAGCAGTCAGCAGAGTTCATGATGGAGGCAGCCCCTGTTCCCCTCACTCAGACATCCACATGGAGACTGAGCTGCCAATCAGCCACATCTGAACAAGGGTCCTTGTCCTATATATGGTCCTTGGTTAGTGCATCAGTCTCTGCAGGACCCCCTGGGCTCAGATCCTCTAGCTTTGTTGGTCTCCTTGTGGAGCTCCTGTCCCCTCCAAGTCCCTCTATCCTCACACCTCTCTCCTTCCATATGACTTCCTGAGCTCTGCCTAAAGTTTGGCCATGACTCTCAGTATCTGCTTCGATCCCTTGTTAGGTGGAGCCTTTCAGAGGACCCTCTATAGTAGTCTCCTATCAAGGTACAATTTTTATGTGGCTCATTTGTCCTGACTAGTGACTCAATTGCTACTATTTTAATTTCTCTTTCAGTCAATATAAAGTTTGCTTTTCCTGGGGTGGGGAAAAGAACCTACCTACTCCAGAGGGCTACTTCCCACAATAAATGCATAGTCACTCTTTTTCCTTTTGTCCCCCACCTTTGATGGTAGAGGGTGGGAAGAAAAAAGAAAGAAGATAATAGGCAGAAAGTGAATGGAAAGTGTGCATGTGAGGACTGGATGGAGGATCTAAAGAGAAAGTCAAGAAGAGAGAATAATACCAGTATTATAATACCAGAATAATACCACTGAAGTAGGAGGTGACCACCAATATAGTGTTAACATTTCAGTGAATATATGATTCTGTGACATAGTTCTCTAGTTTCAATGTTTTTTTTTCTGAGCCTAACTATATGTTTCTTTAAACTACCCTAAAACAGAACCCACTAGAAGGTCTATTACTATATCATCAGTTTGGGGAGCCATCAACTGGATTCCCAGGAACTCTTTATTGGAATTGTCTAGACCTTAGGAGCTTCCCATTATCTTACCTGTCTACTTCTACACAGCTGTATGCCACTGTTCCCTCTGCTGTTGGAGTACTTTATCTGGGAAGGATATAGAACAGCAGATACAAAGAGACAGAGAATGGATATTATTATTGAAATAGGTGCTTGTCTCTGATAGGCTGGCAATTCGAGTGCCTGCTGCAACCACAGTCAGATAAAGGGTTGCTCATGAAGCCCTTCAAGAAGGCACCTGAACAGGAGCCTACCATAGAGAGCCTCTGAAAGACTCTACCTAGCAGTATATCAAAGCAGATGCTGAGACTCAAAACCAAACCTTGGGTACAGTGAAGGGAATCATATGAAAGAAGGAGTTAGTAAGACCTGGAGAGGACAGGAGCTCCACAAAGATCAAATATATCTGGGCACAGGGGTCTTTTCTGAGACTGATTTTCAAACCAAGGACCATGCATAGCTATAACCTAGAACCCCTGCTCAGATGTTGCCCATGGCAGCTCAGTATCCAAGTGGGTTTCCCTAGTAAGGGGAATAAGCACTATTTGTGACATGAACTCAATGGCTGGCTCCTTGACCTCCCTCCCTGTCCCCCCACCCCCGAGGGAGGAGCAGCCTTGCTAGGCCACAGAGGAGGACATTGCAGCCAGTCCTGATAAGACCTGATAAACTGGGGTCAGAAGGAAGGGGAGGAGGACCTCTGCCATCAGTAGACTTAGAGGGGGCAGGGAGGAGATGAGGGAGGCGGGGTGGGATTAGGAGGGAATGAGGGAGAGGGCTACAGCTGGGACACAAAGTAAATAAACTGTAATTAATAAAAAAATAAAAATTTAATTAAAAAAATAAGGCACCTGAATATATTACCAGCATGCTGAAGCAATGAGTATGAATGTACCTATTTAAAGTTTTGGAGAAGACATTCTCTAGTGGAGGGAAAACCTGGGCCATGGAGTGATGGTATAAGATCCTTAGAACAATTCTCAAAAACATTTTCAAAGTGCTTCCTAAGAAAAGACAGAGGAACTAGTTCACTGGAGCCTTTTGATGAGTATTGTATGAGAGTTTGGGGCCAAAAATAAGTTGCTTAAGACTCAGAAGACAGGTACCATAATCTATCCTTCCTCTAAAAGTACACAATTAAAAGTAATTATAAAATTGCCTTGTCTAGGGGTCAACACATGCTTTACAGAGAGGCTCTGATAGAACTCAACTAAGATAACTTTCAGGTCTCAGAGGCAGGAGAAATAGCAGAGGTCTTTGCTAAGGCAGCAACCTGGCTTCAGAGCTCTTGAGTATAGTATCTTCTATCTTAGGACTCTGTGAAAAACAGCCAGCCTATGATGGCAAAGTCCTATATTGTAACTTTTGTTTAATTCATTCATTCATCCATTATTCTCCATCTATTATGGCATTAATACAGGTTGGTCACTAGAAATAGAGGAATGAGCCAAGACAGAGGAGGCTGGGATATATATGGACTGCTCCTTGACAAGAACCCTCACTGATCTGAAAGGGTAGCACATCCTATTAAATAGTTGCTTGTTAAGACTGCCACAATCAGGCCTCCAGATTAAGATGCAAACACAAGTCTAAAGAGGAGTTTTTTGAGCAATCTCTCACATTCCTGGTCCAAAGTGACAGATATTGAAGCAGCTTTTCCTGCTGCATTGGGCTCTAGGTGACAAGTGTCAGTCAAGTATTCATCTACCAGCACAAAGAATAGCATAAGAATTCTAGAGAGAGTGGCTTAACATTTCAGGTCTGATAAGTAACTCAAACTGCCTACCCACAAGAGTTCTTACATAAAATAATTCTCTTTGTCGAAGCTATTGTTAGCTTTATAGAGAGACAAACGTATAACAAGTGTTGAGGATCTATGATGGACAAAGAAAACTAGCAAGGGTCTGGGGGGAAGGGAGAGATCAGAAGACAGTGGTGCTTTAGAAACCAAAGGAGAGGGGGACAGAGCCAAGATGGCAACTACCACACACAGCTTCTGAGCTGTGGAAGAGCTGAATGTCTGAGTTGGTGAGTGGAAGGACCTCTGAACCCAGGAAAACAATGGTGAGGCTTTCCATGAGGTGAGAACTTTGGTCTCGGGTCACCCAGGGACTTGTCTGGGGAAGGAGAAAAACGAGTCTTTGATCTCCCTGCACTCCCCTCTCCCAGACCTCCTTCCTCCTCGGCACAGCGGACTTATTGAGATTTTCAGCACAGACCTAATTGCCTGGGGTCTGCAGCGGCTGAGGCAGAGCTCCTAGCCCGTTAGTGGCAACTGCCAGCAGCACCTGGTCTCCAAGTCCCAGACCCGCACAGCGGCACTATCCTCCCAGGGCCCGAGTCTGCTAGTCGCCATACTGGCTTTGCATGATCACAATCATTGACTATACGGCCCGACCAATCCCACAGTGACAGAGAATACGCTATATAATCACCAAAACCAGGCAGAAACGCCATACAAGCTAGGCACACCAGGCGCTGGCCCTCCCAAGCTTGGAGAGCACAGTGGAGAGCCCCCAGGACTTCCCAGAAAGCAACTGGACTGGCAACCCAGTCTCCAGCTACAGTGGGACTTCCTAACCTAGCGGCGAAGCAGCACTGAGCTGGCGGGGCACATCAGTCCTCCAGCTTAAGATCAACCAGGGCCAAACCAGAAAACAGACAGCCTGGTTACCCTGATCCCTGCTGATGTGACCACCTTGAGAGTGGGTACGCCGTTGCGTGTCTGCAGAGCCCCAGATCCACGCCCCTTCTAAAATAGAAGCCAGGCATGGGTCTCCTCCCACCCACATATCCACTGTGGGAAACAGAGGGTCACTTGGGACATCAAGGCCCTGCGGCTAGACATGCAGCACCATCATCCCAGAGTCCCAGGTCTGCAAGCCAACATACTGCCCCTGCAGGGTCGCTCAGACACTGACTGCACAGCCTGCCCAATCCCTCAGTGACAGATATTGCGCTATATACCCACCAAAGCCAAGCAGACCCATCACACAAGCTAAGCACACTAGGCTCTGGGCCTTCCAGGCTTGGAAAGTACAGTGGAGAGCCCCCAGGTCTTACCAGAAAACATCTGGACTGGCATCCCAGTCTCCAGCTACAGCGGGACCTCCTAACCTGGCAGTGGCAGCAGCACTGAGCTGGCGGAGCACATCAAACAAGCAGGGCCAAACCAGAGAGCAGAGAGCCTGGATACCCCGATCCCTGCCAAGTGACGTGCCTGAGAGTGAGTGCACCCTTGAGAATCTGCAGAACCCCAGATCCAGGGTCCTTCTAAAACAGAAGCCAGGCATTGAACCCCTCTCACCCACATACCCACTTTGGGAAACAGAGGGTCACTTGGGACATTGAAGCCCCCGCTCTGTGGGTCCAATTGAGGAGTTAAGGCAGTTAATGCCAGAAATTGCACAGCGACCATCACTAGCGCCTGCTACATATATAGTGCAGAGCCCCTCCCACACACTCAAGGGTTCAACATTATCTATCACTCTGTCCCCCAAGACACATTTCCATGCACACAAACATACACACACACACAAACATATACAAACACACACCCACACCCACCTGCATTTGCCCCATTTGTGCCTGCGTACTTTTCTCCCACAGGTACAGCTAGTCCTCAGCACACGCTGAGGACACGGGACCTCTCTCAGCTTCCTGAAGAACTCCCCAGATGCCAGAGAGAGACAGTACCAGTCTGAACTGCAGAACCCAAAAACAAACAGGGAAGGTTTCAGATAAGCCAATGGCCAGGGGTAGGAGAAACAACATAAATCAGGACATCATGACTACACCAGCAACCCCCAAAATTGATGGATACTCCAATTCGTCAGAAGCACAGGAAAATGACTTTAAAGCTATGCTTACCCAACTATTTAAGGTTCTTAAAGAAGAAACAAACAACTCTCTCAGAACAATAACCATGCAAATTCAGTCAGTTAAAGAGGAAATGAACAAATCTTTCAAAGACTTGGCTAGTCAATTGGAGGTAAAGAAAGAAGAAATAGACAAAATTCTTAAAGAAACACAGGCAAACATAGCCAAACAAATACAGGCACAAGTAGAGATAAAATTAGTGGCATATAGAAAGGAAATGAACAAAAAAATAGAGACCATCAGAGAGAGACAGGAATCCACATTCAAACAGATGAAGGAAATGGTGCAAGGCATGAAAACAGAATTAGATTCAATAAAGAAAACATAAACTGAGAAAACCCTTGAGCTGGAGAACTTGGAAAAAAGATCAGGAACCACAAAGGTAAGCATCACCAACAGAATACAAGAGATGGAAGAGAGAATCTCTGGAGCTGAAGATACACTCGCAGAAATTGATACTTCTCTCAAAGAAAAAGTAAAATCAGAAAAGTTCCAAACACAAAATATCCAATAAAGCAAGGACGCCATGAAAAGACGAAATCTAAGAATAATAGGAATTGATGAAAAAGAAGACTCCAGGCTCCAAGGTCCAGAAAATATTTTCAAGAAAATCATAGAAGAAAATTTTCCCAACTTAAAGAAAGAGATGCCCATAAATATACAAGAGGCCTACAGAACACCAAATAGACTAGACCAGAAAAGAAACAAGTCATGTCACATCATAGTCAAAACACTAAATCTACAGAACAAAGAAAAGATATTAAAAGCAGCAAGGGAAAAAGACCAAGCAACATATGAAGATAGACCTATCAGAATCACACTGGACTTCTCATCAGAAACTATGACAGCCAGAAGGGCCTGGGCAAGTGTCATGGAGACTCTAAGAGATCACAAATGTCAACCCAGACTACTATACCCTGCAAAGCTTTCAATCAACATAGATGGAGAAAACAAAATATTCCATCAAAAAACTAAATTTATGCAATATCTACACAGAAAACCAGCCCTGCAGAAGATACTAGAAGGAAAACTCCAATCCAATGAAAACAACTTCACCCAAGAAAACATGGCATACAGATAATATCCCAACAAAAATGAAAAGAAAACAAGCAATGAAACACAGTAAGACCACCAATTTCAATACAAAAGGAACTAACATTTATTGGTCACTATTATCTATCAACATCAATGGACTCAACTCGCCAATAAAAAGACACAGACTAACAGAATGGGTGAGGAAACAGGATTCAATATTCTGCTGCATCCAAGGAACACACCTCTGTAACAAAGATAAACACTACCTCAGTGTAAAGGGCTGGAAAAATGTCTTTCAAGCAAACGGACCCAGAAAACAAGCTGGGGTAGCTGTCCTAATATCTAATAAAATAGACTTTCAACCAAAGTTAATCAAAAAAGATAAGGAGGGACACTACATTCTCATCAAAGGAAAAATCCACCAAGAGGACATCACAATTCTGAACATCTATGCCCCAAATAGAAGAGTGTCTACATTCATAAACGAAACGTTACTAAAACTTAAATCACACATCGATCCCAACACCTTGATAGTGGGAGACTTCAACACCCCACTTTCACCAAGGGATGGATCATCTAGACAGAAACCTAGTAAGGAAATAAAGGCACTTACAGAGGTCCTAAATCAAATGGACTCAATAGATGTCTACAGAACTTTCCACCCAAACACAAAAGAGTATACCTTCTTTTCAGCACCTCATGGAACATTCTTCAAAATAGACCATATAGTTGGTCACAAAGCAAGCCTCAACAGATACAAGATTGAAATAATCCCCTGTATTCTATCTGACCACCATGAAATAAAGCTGGACCTCAACAACAACAGAAATAACAAACAGCCTACACGCACATGGAAACTGAACAACTTGTCACACAATGACAGCTGGGTTAAGGAAGAAATAAAGAAAGAAATTAAAAACTTCCTAGAATTCAATGAAAATGAAGGTACAACATATCCTAATTTATGGGACACAATGAAAGCAGTGCTCAGAGGAAAATTCATAGTGCTAAGTGCCTTCAAGAAAAAATTTGTGACATCTCATACAAGCAACTTAATGGCCCAACTGAAAGCCCTAGAGAAAAAAGAAGAAAATGCACCCACGAGGAGCAGACAGCTGGAAATAATCAAACTCAGGGCAGAAATCAATCAACTAGAAACAAAACTATTCAAAGAATCAATGAAACCAAGAGCTGGTTCTTTGAAAAAATCAACAAGATAGACAAACCTTTAGCCAAACTAACTAAAAGGCAGAGAGAAACTATCCAAATCAGCAAAATCAGAAATGAAAAGGGGGACATAACTACAGACAGTGATGAAATCCAAACAATCATTAGGTTGTACTACAAAAGCCTATATGCCTAAATTAAAAAATTTAAAAGAAATGGACAATTTTCTTTTTAGATTCCAGTTACCAAAATTAAGTCAAGATCAGGTAGAAAGATTGAATAGTCCTATTTCCCCCAAGGAAATAGAAGCAGTCATCAACAGTCTCCCTTCCAAAGAAAAGTCCCGGGCCAGATGGATTCAGTGCAGAATTCTACCAGACATTCAAAGAAGTGCTAACTCCAATTCTCTCCAAACTATTCCACAAAATAGAAACAGAAGGAACATTGCCAAACTCATTCTATGAAGCCACAGTCACCTTGGTACCTAAACCACAAAAAGACCCAACAAAAAAAGAGAACTTCAAACCTATCTCTCTAATGAACATTGATGCAAAAATACTCAATAAAATACTTACAAACCGAATCCAAGAACACATCAAAGATATCATCCACCATGACCAAGTAGGCTTCATCCCAGGCATACAAGAGTGGTTCAACATACGGAAATCCATCAATGTAATCCACCACATAAACAAACTGAAGAAGAAAAACCACATAATCATCTTAGATGCCGAAAAAGCATTTGACAAAGTCTAACACCCATTCATGTTTAAAGTCTTGGAGAGATCAGGGATACAAGGCACATACCAAAACATAGTAAAGGCAATATACAGGAAACCTATAGCCAACATCAAACTCAATGGAGAGAAACTTAAATCAATCCCACTGAAATCAGGGACAAGACAAGGCTGCCCACTCTCTCCATACCTCTTCAACATAGTTCTTGAAGTCCTAGCCAGAGCAATAGGACAACTAAAGGAGATCAAGGGGATACAAATCAAAAAGGAAGAGGTCAAAGTGTCACTATTTGTAGATGATATGATAGTACACATGAGCCACCCCAAAAATTCAACCAGAGAACTCCTCCAGCTGATAAACAAGTTCAGCAAAGTGGCTGGATACAAAATCAACTCAAAAAAATCAGAAGCCCTCCTGTATACCAAAGACAAAAGGGCGGAGAAAGAAATAAGGGAAACAACACCCTTCACAATAGCCACTAATCACATAAAGTACCTTGGGGTGACACTAACCAAGCATGTGAAAGACCTGTTTCAGAAAAACTTCAAGTCTCTGAAGAAAGATATTGATGAAGATATCAGAAGATGGAAAGATCTCCAGTGCTCATGGATTGGTAGGATTAACATTGTGAAAATGGCCATCCTGCCAAAAGCAATCTACAGATTCAACGCAATTCCCATCAAAATACCAACTCAATTCTTTACAGACCTTGAAAAACAGATTCTCAGCTTCATATGAAGAAATAAAAAACCCAGAATCTCCAAAATGATCCCATACAACAGATCATCTGGAGGTATCTCCATCCCTGATCTCAAGCTGTACTACAGAGCAATAGTAATAAAAACTGCATGGTATTGGCATAGAAACAGAAAGGAGGATCAATGGAACCGAATATAAGACCCAGAAATAAACACACACACCTATGAATACTTGATTTTTGACAAAGCAGCCAAAAACATTCAATGGAAAAAAGACAACATCTTCAACAAATGGTGCTGGTCCAACTGGATGTCTACATGCAGAAAAATGAAAATAGATCCACATTTATCATGCTGCACAAAACTAAAGTCCAAGTGGATCAAAGACCTCAACATAAAACCAGATACTCTAAATCAGTTAGAAAAAAAAAGTGGGGAACAGATAGAAATCATTGGCACAGGAGACAACTTCCTGAACAGAACACCAACAGCACAGGCTCTAAGAGCAACAATCAATAACTGGGACCTCATGAAGCTGAAAATCTTCTGTAAAGCAAAGGACACTGTCATCAAAACAAAACGAATGCCTACAGATTGGGAAAGAATTTTCACCAACCCTTTACTGACAGAGGACTAATATCCAGTATATATAAAGAACTAAATAAGCTGAAAAGCAGCAAACCAAGTAATCCAATTAAAAAAATGGGGAACAGAGCTAAACAGAGAATTCTCTGTAGAGGAATATCGAATGGCAGAGAAACACTTAAAGAAATGCTCAACCTCATTAGCCATTAGGGAAATGCAAGTCAAAACGACCCTGAGATTTCACCTTACACCCATCAGAATGGCCAAGATGAAAAACTCAACTGACAACACATGCTGGAGAGGTTGTGGAGAAAGGGGAACCCTCCTCCACCGCTGGTGAGAATGTAAACTGGTACAACCACTTTGGAAGTCAATCTGGTGCTTTCTCAGACAATTAGGAATAGTGCTTCCTCAAGACCCAGCTATACCACTGCTAGGTATATACCCAAAATTTGCTCAAGTACACAACAAGGACATTTGCTCAACCATGTTTGTAGCAGCTTTATTTGTAATACCCAGAACCTGGAAACAACCCATATGTCCATCAACAGAGGAATGGATATGGAAATTGTGGTATTTTTACACAATGGAATACTACTCAGCAATCAAAAATGAGGAAATCATGAAATTTGCAGGCAAATAGTGGGATCTAGAAAAGATCATTCTGAGTGAAGTATCCCAGAAGGAGAAAGACAAACATGGTATATACTCGCTTATATAGACCTACAAGAAATGATAAACATAATGAAGTCTATACATCTAAAGAAGATAAACAAGAAAGCAGACATGGGGTAAGATGATCAATCCTCACTTAGAAAGACAAATGAGATGTGCAGTGGATGTATGACACGAGTCTACTGCAGAAGGCATCTGAAAGACTCTACCAAGTACTGTTTCAATACAGATACTAAGACTCATAACCAAACCTTCGGCAGAAGGGGAGTTAGTATGACGTGGAAAGGATAGGAGCCCCACAAGATCCAAATATATCTGGGCACAGGGTTTTTTTTCTGAAACTGTTCCTCCAACCAAGGACCATGTATGGATATAACCTAGAACCTTTGCTCGAAGCTTGTGGTAGCTCAATAACCAATTGGTTTCCCATAGTAAGGGGAACAGGGACTATCTCTGACAGGAACTCAATAGCAGGCCCAATCCCCAAGGGAGGAGCAGTCCTCCTAGGCCACAGAGGAGGACTCTGCAGCCAGTCCTGAAGATATCTGATAAAACAGGCCAGATGAAAGGGGAGGAGGTCCTCCCCATTCCGTGGACTTGGAAAGGGGCAGGGAGAAGCTGAGGGTGGGAGGGTGGGATTGGGAGGGAATAAGGGAGCAGGATACAGCTGGGATACAGAGTTAATAAAATGTGACTAACAATAATAAACAAAGAAAAAAAAAAAAGAAACCAAAGGAGATTGTGGGTAGCCAAAATGGCTCACCAGTGGTACCAGGCAAACTACTATTTAATTGGAGACACAGACAAAGAGACAGACTGACTGACTGACTGAATGAATGAATGAACATCAACAACAGCTATTTCACTGGGTGCTTGAGAAAGAATGCTATAGTGGATGAGATGCTGAAGAACAAAGGGAAACACAATGGTATTCTTGGAGGGAACTAAGAACACATCTACCATTCCATCCATCTCGGGATCAATCTAAATGGACTGAGTTGAGAAGGACATAATAATTAGCAGAGTGTCATGGCAAACCCTACTCACACCTCAGATATCTAAGGTCTGCTGCTGACACAGTTGGTGGCATTTGTAGTTCCTGTGCTTAGTTTGGAAAGCTGCTGATAATAAGCCACTGTACCATAGCAATACTCAGAGAAAGTACTGCACAAACTGTGCTCTCACCCATTCAGGTGCTGAATAGAACTATCATGGCCCCAGATAACCTATAGAACATATGTCTGCAGCTCTTGAACACTGGCAGGTGGTTGGCCTAGCTGGCAACAACCTCTCAGATATTAAAATTTTATCCCACTACTGAGCATGCTAGTGTAGTACTCTACCATGTGACCTACAAAAATTGACAGGTACCCCACACCTACCTGAGCACACTAGGTCCAGAACTATAATGAGTCTGCTGTACCTGAAAGATCTGCATCTCAAATAGTGTGAGAATCCCACAAATATTGCAGCAAAGGCCAGGGAAATCACCAACTTTACTGCTGAAGAAGCCATATGCACACTGAAATGTCCATGTGTTGCCGAATACAATGCAGCATATTTAGTCAAGCCTCTAAAACAAATGGCATAAAGTCTTTTACTACAAAAGCCATTTTATAAAAGTTAGTGGAAACAACTGGCTTAATAGATACAAACAAACAAAAAACAAAAACCCACCTGACAAAATGAAACAAGAAGCATGAAGCAAAGTAAAGCAAGATAAGACCTTCAAGAAAACATTTTAGCAATACATCCCCAAAAAAGCAATTTATTGCTTAAGAAAGAAAAGTTTATGAGATGCAAGATATATGAATGAACAAAGAAAAAGAAATGTAAGAAAGCAGCATGAAGCCAAAGAGCTAAATAATACAGTAAGAATATCACCAGTGGAACAGATCAAGCAAAAGGAACATTTCCAAGCTTGAATTAAAATGTTTGAAATATCCCAAGCAAGATTAAAAAATAAAAAAGCCTTTAAAATTTATAAGCCACTATCAAGAGTGCAAACTATTGCATTATGGGTATTCAGAAGAAGGGAGAAGCATACATAATGTATACAAGGAAATAATTATTGAAAATAGCTGGCAATTGAGAAAAAAAAAAAGCCAGATCTTGGTATAGTTCATGATACTCTAGTCTTGGAAGTTCAAAGGCACTAATGCTGTGGTTCTCAACCTTCCTAATGCTTTAACCCTTTAATACAGTTCCTCATGTTGTGGTTAGTCCAACCATAAAATTATTTTCATTGCTACTTTATAACTGTAATTTAGATACTGTTATGAATCATTATATAAATATTTTTGGAATATTTACAAAATATTTACAAAAAAAGGTTTGTCAAAGGGTCACAACCCATAAGTTGAGAGCCACTGCCCTAATGTATTACAACAAGAATAATGAATTACATGGTATAAATAAACTATCAAAATCTTAAGAAGATAATTTTAAGAACAGAAGTACCGTCATGTTTTATTGGCCTATAGATGTACTTAGATTGATAAAGCATTCATCAGAGTATGTTTATTAGTGTTGCTAGATTAACTGAGACAGGAGACCCATTCTAAATGTGGGGGCCAATAACCCATAAAATGAGGTCCTGGTGGAGTACAAAGTGAGAAAGGAGAAAGACCACTAACACAGGCAATTCTCTTTTTCTGTTTCCTGGCCACCATCATATAAGCTGCTTTGCCTTGCTATACCTTCCCTGCCATGATTGATTAAAACTTCCAAAACTATAAGACAAATTTCATTTCTCCCCCTGCCTATCTAAAACTAAAATAAAACCAGAAGGAGTCTAACATCAGACTTCTTCAGAAACTATACAAATGAGGAAACAATCAGATATGTTCAGGGATCCGAAAAAAACAAAAAAGTGAACCAAATATTACACAGGGACAAAATAGCTTTTAAATATTAAGACTTATTAAATCTTCCTAAGACAAGGAGAAACTGAGTAATTTGTCACCACAAATTACTGATTTATTGATACTACAATAAATGATTTGCACTAGAGGTGAAGGATGACATCTTCTTACTTCTGGACTGACAACTTCTCCTAGTCCAGAATCATGTGAAAAGAGAATCTCAGTGAGAGCTTATGTAGATTGTATTATCTGTGAGCATATCTAAAGAGGATTGTCTTGATTGTTTATGGTAACTGATGTGCCTACTGTGGGTATCACCATTCCCTGGACAGGGAGTCGAGGAGTATGTAAGTATAGAGATGGAATTGAGCACAACTCAGCACACATACATTTATTTCTTTCTGTTTTTGACTGAGGATATGATTACCTGCTTCAGATTCTTGCTTTGGCTTTCCACAATGAAAGGCCATGTGAAATGTGAGCTAAAATAAACCATTTCTTCCCTACATTGTTTTGGTCAGGATATTCTGTTAGAGAGTTAATAGTCACCTTCATGAAAACATATCAAAGTTATAAAAAAAGAAAAACAAAAAACCTGACGAACAATACCACCAATAAAACAAAAAACCCAGCAGAAACATGAAAGAGAAAATAAATTATCATTAACAGTAGATAACCAAAGCATAGAATGGGCAATGGGCAACAGGAGAGAATATAAAAGATACACAGGCTCTAGAAAATTACAAGGAAAAAAAAAAACACCAAAATGGCAATAATTCCTTTAGCAGCAATAACCTTAAATGTAAAGGATTAACGTTCCCTAATTAAAAGATACAGACTGATTTCTGACATGAACTCAATGGCTGGCTCTTTGACTGCCCCCCCCCCCCGGGAGGAGCAGCCTTGCTAGGCCACAGAGAAGGACATTGCAGCTAGTCCTGAAGATACTTGATAAGCTAGGGTCAGATGGAAGGGGAGGAGGAACTCCCCTATCAGTGGACTTGGAAAGGGACAGAGAGGAGATGAGGGAGGGAGTGTGGGATTGGGAGGGAATGAGGGAGGAGGCTACGGCTGGGATACAAAGTAAATAACCTGTGATTATATTAAAAAAAATTATTAAATAAATAAATAAACAAACAGACTGGCTGAATGCAGAGCAAACAAATCAAAGCATAAACCCAAACACCATGATATGCTGCCTGCTAGAAACTCACTTTAGTACATAGTACACAGAATCTGAGAGAGTAAGTATGAAAGGTTTATGTGCTATGATTTGGGTCTTGGCTGTCTCCCACAGGCTCATGGATTAAATACTTGGGAAATGGTAGAACTTTTATAAGGTGGAATCTAGTTGGAAGTCTTAGATTAGTGAGAGCATGTCCTTCAGGGGGATAGTGGATTCCAGCCTCTCTCCCCTTCATCTGTGTATCCTAGTTGCTATGAAGTGAACATGTTTCTTCAATATACAATCCAGCCATACTATACCACCTTTACAAAGGTTGAGATCTCCAAAACCGTGAGCCAAAACGAACATTTTGTCTTTTCAAATGGATTTATCTCAGGTATTGATTATAGTAAAAAACTGACCACCAACCATAACATGCAAAAAGAAATGAAAAGTGAGTAGCAGTAACTGTAGAAAGAGATGGTCACTATATAAATGAAGTGAGTCAATTCAACAAGAGGAAGTAACAATTATAAATATATGTGCATAAACATACATGCCCAAACATTAAATAAAGACATTTACTCTAACAAAGGAACAGGCTCTCAAACAACAACAGTAAGGTACTGAAGCCATTTTATCAACAGATAACTTTTACTGGTAGACAAGTCATGCATAAAAATCAACAAAAAACAGAGTTAAGCTATACTTGAGACCTTATGGACATAATACACATTTACAGACCCTTTTAACCAAACGTTGCAGAAAACCACTCTTCTTATTAGCACATGAAACATTCTATAAGAAAATGATAAGCTATAAAGCAAGTCTCAGGAAATTCAAAGAAAATTCTGAGCACAGTAGAATAAGAGGAACTTAAGTAAGTCAGTAAGAGGAACTTAAGAAAACACACATGTATCCCTTAAATAACATTTTCTTTAGTGAAGTGAGTCAATGAAGAAATCAAAGAGAATGTAAACATTTTTATAATGATATTTTTAAAAAGATTTATTTATGCATTTTATGTAGATGGTTGCTCATGATGAACATCTGCACATCAGAAGACAGAATCAGACAGTTGTGAGCTTTCATGTAAGTGCTGGGAATTGAACTCAGGAGCTTTCAAAGAGCAAGTGAGCACTCTCACTCACCAAACCATTTTTCCAGGTCCTTTTTTTTTTTTAAACAAGGGTAATGTAAAAATTTAAATATCTTAATAACATAACTTACAAGGTATAGCAAAAGCAGCCTTAAGAGATACAGTTATACCAGTCAGTGCCTACACAAACATGAAAAGACTTCAAATCCATACTCTAATAATATAACCAAGGAACCAAAAAAGCAAGAACAAACCAGAATTGCTGGAGGAAATTTATAACCAACCAAAAAAATTAGAATCAGGAGGACACAGAAAGCTGGAATAGACCAATACCAAATAAGAATGGAAGAGGAATAAAGTCTTCCAACAAAGAAAACCCAGGAATGGATGACTTTACTGCAGACCTTCCCAAATACTTAAGGAAAAACTAATATTATTTCTTCTTAAACTATCCCAAATCTAAGAGGCAACTCTTCCAAATTTGTTTACAAGGCCAATAACTAATCTGATACTAAAAACAGATATGGAAACAATGTGCCAGAGTGGTACCAAGGAATAGTAGTAGAGGAAAAGAGGCCATAGATAGCTAGAGAATAACTGGGAGGGGAAAAAAGGGACAATCATTTAGACCAGGGTCTTTAAAAAATTAAAAGTTTTGGTTTTTTTTTTCTAATTTATTCACTTTACATTCTCCTCCTAATCCCACCCTTCCTCCCTTTTTTGGCTAGCCTGTTCCCCTAGTCCTCAGAAATGGGAGCTCTCCTCCCCTACCAACTGATCCCAGCCTATCAAGTCTCATCAGGACTGTCTGCATCCTTTTCCTCTGTGGCAGGGTTAGGGCGCCCCACCAGGGGGAAGTGATAGAGAAGCAGGTAATAGAGTCCATGTCAGAGATAGCCGTTCCCCTTACTAGAGATTCTAGTTGGCTGAGCTACTTATTGGCTACATCTGAGCAGGGGCCTAGGTCTTCTCCATGTTTGGTCCTTGGCTGGTGTATTAGTCGCCCCCTTAGACCAGGGCTTTAATAAAGTATAGCATGAAGGCCCTCTGCACCTGCCATGTCACTTCTTTCTTTTTATTTTGTATGTTTTTTCAAGACAGGGTCTCTCCATGTAGCCTTGGCTGTTGCAGAACTCACTTTGTAGACCAAGCTGGCTTTGAACTCAGAGCTCTCCCTTCCTCTAGCTCCTGGGTGGTGCATTACCACACCCAACTGTCAATTTTTTTTATATACAAAAATATTTAATCATTCACGCACTTGCATTTCAGTACTGCTGATGGCTGCTTTCAATGTTCCCACAGCAGAAATGAGTTACCGTGACAGACTGAGACACCAGAGCCTAAACTTTACTATTTGTTACCTTAATACAAAATACTTAACTGAATCCTGACTTAAACAGTTTTTATATGCTTTGCTTGCAAAGGAACAAATGATTAAACAGCTAGAAGAAACATATTAAAGGTTTTGCTTTTTTTAATTTAGATTCTAAAGAGATGAACAAGACCCTATAAAGAAGCTGCCAATGTACTGCATAGGAAGGAAATGAAGCATTAACCAAAAGGGTAAGAGCTTGGGGAGCTGAAAGGGATTGTCACTTGTTATGTGGTAAAATGCTTACAATAAAACCACAGCAGGAGTGTGTGGAGGGCATTTTCTAAGGCTTGTTGTATGATTAATATTAATATTGATCATATGATTATTAATGGAGCAGTTATTATTCCTTAATCTGCTATTATAGAAATAAAAGTACACTGACACCTGTTAGATTTTTAATGACCTAACCCACTGGGCCTGGGGAGATACAAACCTCCTAAACTATTTTGTTATCTCCCAGCCCAAATCCCCAGTTATTTGCTCCAATCATTCCTATCTAGGCTATTTCCCATCCAAAATTCCCACAGATACTTGCACCTGCTCCATTTGGGCTGCTTCTCTCCATCATGCCAATCCTCAGAGCAAGCTCCTCCTAGCCACCTGCTTCTTGTAACTCACTGTGATCTCCTTTCTCCTTCCTTCTTGCACCTATGTCTCCCATGATCCCTTCTGCCATCCTCAAAGCCTGCACAACTTCACTCCACCTACATCTCTTCTGCCCAACCCAGGTGTAGGCAACTTTTATTGGCCAGCAGGGGTAATTTGGGAGGCAAGTTTACATACCATCATTTGGTGTATGTAAGAATGTTCTTGTAAAATAGTAAAGATCTCAATTAAGACTTGAATACACTGGAAACAACCCAGATGCCCCTCAACTGAAGAATGGATGCAGAAATTGTGGTACATCTACACAATGGAATATTACTCAGCAATGAAAAATAAGGAAATCATGAAATTTGCAGGTAAAGGAAAGGATCATCCTGAGTGAGTTGTCCCAGAAGCAAAAAGACACACATGATATATACTCACTCATATATACAAACAACATAGGACAAACCCACTAAAACCTGTGCATCTAAAGAAACTAAGCAAGAGAGAGGACCCTAACTAAAATGTCCAATCCCCATCCGGAAAGGCAAAGAGGATGGACATCAGAAGAAGAAGAAAACAGGAAACAACCTAGGAACCTACCACAGAGGGCCTCTGAAAGCCTCTGCCCTACAGACTATCAAAGCAGATGCTGAGCCTGATGGCCAACTGTTGGGCAGAGTGAATGGAATTTTATGTAAGAACTGGGAAATAGTAAGAGCTGGAGAGGACAGGGTCTCCACAAGGAGAGCAACAGAACAAGAAAATTTGAACACAGGGAACTTCCCAGAGACTCATACTCCAACCAAGGACTATTCATGGAGATAACCCAGAACCCCTGCACAGATGTAGCCCAGGGCAGTTCAGAGTCCAATTGGGTTACATAGTAATGTGAAGAGGGACTGCCTCTGACATAATCTGACTGGCCTGCTCTTTGATCACCTCCCCCTGGGGGGGAGCAGCCTTACCAGGCCATAGTAGAGGACAATGCAGCCACTTTTGATGTGAACTGATGGACTAAGATCAGAAAGGAGAGGAGAACCTCCCCTATCAGTGGACTTGGGGAGTGGCATGCATGCAGAGGGAGGAGGGAGGGTGGGATCGGGAGGGGAGGAGGGAGGGGCTTATGGGGGGATGCAGAATGAATAAAGTGTAATTGATGAAAAATTAAAAAAATATATATATATTGCAAAAAAAAAAAAAGACTTGAATACATAGTAGTTCCAGATCAACCACAACAAAATCTGAAAAGAAAAGGGATATTTTGCCAAACTGTGAACTGTCGTTTGATGATAAGCATACTGCACTGGAGAGTCTAAACAATCAAGAACTGTCAGGGACTCTGTAATCATGCAATGTTACCAAGATGCTTAGTAATAATATGACTTTCTTGGCACTGGTATGCTGTGAAAATTAAAAGGCAGATTCTTTTCATTATATCTGAACCATGAAAAGTCCTGTTAATGAAAAGCATTAAGTCTGCTTAACTACCAGAGGAAAACCAGGAAGCATCAGCTACAGATCTGGTACTGGTTTCCTGAAACACTTACACTTTACCCATTTTCTTTCTAGCATACTCACGTATGTACATATGTATGTATGTATGTGTATGTGCCTGTATGTGTATACAGTATTTATACAGTGTGTATGTACACACACACATAATCACAGTGTATAATACCCATGGCTTCCAAGTGTCAGAGGAGACATTTCCCTGGGAAAGTAGAATGGAATAAAAGGCAGCTGTGGTCTGACATAAGACTAAGTTTTTTGCCCTAGTATTTTTCCCCAGGGGCATTAAAATTAAGCTTTCTTTGTTGGGAGATAATGATTCCACACAGAAACACTTACCTGTTCCCATGAAGAAATCATATGACGTTCAGCAGGCAGCTTTTCTATTATGCTCACCTCTGTCACACCTGGGGAAGATTCTAGAAGAAGGAGGAGGAGGAAGAGAAGAAGAAAGAGTACAAAGTTGTAATTGGCCTGTTCACACATTCTTTACTTTGGTTAAGTTGTTATGACTACTTTATGTCTATCTAATCCACCTAATGCACATTTACATCCCTGTGAGCAAAGCAAAAGAGAGGCTGAGCCCTCAAATGCCCAGTACCATAACTTTGTAGGACATAGCACAACCCAAAGGAAGATCACCACCAAAACCTCTTCAACCTTCTACGTTTATCTCGTTGAACAAAGTACAGAGATTATAAACTTTTACTGATTTCACACTGGACTTCTTGGTAAATATCTGTACTTAACAGCTATAGAGTAAGAAATAGTAACTGTTTAACTTTCTATAAGAAATAAGACTTATCCAGGAGTGGTGGTTCATGACTTTAATCCATCACTCAGGAATCAGAAGCAGGCAGGCAGGTATCTGTGAGACTGAGGCCAATATGGTGTACAAAGCAAGTTCCAGGACAGCCAGGACTACATTGACTCTGAGTAAAGAAAATCCAGAAAACTGTAACAACAGACTTGATTTCTAACTTTATTCTAAATAAATTCATCTCCCGAACATATTGTTCTGCTTAATGGAGTTCAGGATTTAAAAGCTAAGCTAAACTAGGCATGGTGGTGCCAACCTCTATGGAATTACCTGCTAGACAAAGGGAATTGGATCTACAGAAGTAGAGCCTACTCTAAGTGAGTTCCAGGCCAGCCTAGCCTGCACAGCAAAACAATGCCTAAATAAACAAATGCAAGACTGGGGTTGGGGAGATGGCACAGAATGTAAAGCTTGATATGCAGTTTTGATGTGTAGAGGATGTGAATTCTCGTCCATAAAACAAAGAAACAACAAAACACTACCAGTCAATCACCTGAAAGATAAAAAGAAACAATTCATCACTTACAGGTTTTATAGTGCCCTGTTAACAACCTTTATTTCAGATTGTAGGCTTCTAGAATTCTGAGAGAGTAAACTGCTATCATTCTAAGTTACTCAGTTTGTGGTACTTTTTAGGGAAGCCCTAGTAAACTAATGCAAAGTTTATCTGCTTTTTGTGATACTGTATGTACCATTTTTACTGTCACCATTCTTCACACCATCGTTACAGGAAGGCATGATAAAATTACATCCACAAGCCCTCTTCTTGCTCTGAGCTGTCCTCAGCACACTACTAATCTGCCCCATACTTAGATTTATTTCTAAGTTAATCTTGTTTAGTACTTTTGGTTTGCAAAACAGGGGCTTTAACATATTTTTGTTTGATTTTATCTTTTTTCACAATTCACATCCTTCGCTCTGGTATCAATTTTCCCATTGCCTCTATGTCTCTAATCGCCCTAAACGAAATCTGTCCTCACATTCAATTATGTTGTAGCACATTTCTGATACACATACGAGTGTGTCCATGCTTCTGTTTACATATATTTCAAATTCTACCTCCACCATAAAACCACTTCTAGTCTTCATGTGGTCAGTAGATACATGGAGATGAATCTTTATTTTCTTCTGACCTAAGTAAGACAAAATCCTACTACTTTCTTTGGCAGAAGGAGTAAAAATTGAAATATTTTGAAAAGTTAAAACTTACTATAGAATTACAATATTTTTTCTACTTTTGTTCAGTGTTCTAAGCCACTGAAACCATGGTACTAGAGTTAAAACATGGATGATTTTTTTTTTCCTACATCCCTGGAAATTAGGATGGAAGATGCTGTCTAGTCCTTCAGTGGTTCTTGAATAGTGCTATTGTTTGACTATACAAATGGAGTATTCTGGTGTCTAAAGTTAAAAAAGGACACACAATTACCCACCGTTTAAATTCCCTGTAGACACTCACTCTAAAGTTGTGTGGTATCAATTCCTTCCTTCTTCATGTGTTCATACCACTTCTCCACTGCAAGGTAGTCTTATTTCTACCTCTTTAAATTTGGAATTGTTTGTAACTGTATCAACCAATAAAACCAATAAAAACAGCCTATGCCAGTTTTAGACTTAAACTTTAAGACAAAAGAAAGTTCTCCTTTTCTTTTTTTTAATATTTTTTTATTTTTAAATAATTTTATACATTCACTTGTATCCTAGCTGTAGCCCTCTCCCTCTTTCCCTCCCAATCCTCCCCTCTCTCCCTCATCTCCTCCCTGCCCCCTTCTGAGTCCACTGAGAGGGGGTGTCCTCCTCTCCTTCTGTCTGGCCCTAGCTTATCAGGTATCTTCAGGATGGTTGCAGTGTCCAGTTCTCCTTTTCTTTTCTTTGGATCTGAAGCTACTACACAACAAACCCAAGCTAGTCTTCTGGAAATAGAAGCAACTAAGAACATATGGGTGGGCAGTCACATGAATGCAGATGCCATCAGGTAATTATAGTTGCTATTTAACTAAACACTTTTGAGATCCCAAATGAGTACCTCAGTTAAACTCAGTCAGCCCTCTGAACTAGAAGAGTTAACTCTTTGTTTCAAACCACTGTGTATTTGAGGTAGACCAGTAATAGAACACATTTCTTAATAGAACGGCATCCTTTGAGTCAACGATCAATGATTTGAGACTTAATGAGGATTTGCTATGGCCTTAGCTTGGGAAAATTACTAACAGGTATTAAAAACTGTTAAGAAACAATGTTAGAAGAAACACTGCCAGTTAGATACACAAAATAATGTTAAAAAATGTGAAAACTTCAGGATAATGCACAATTACGTTAAACTGGGCAAAAATGACCCTGAGTATCATAGCAGTTAGAGGCAGGAGGTCTATGAAGACTGAAGACATCAAACATGTCAAAAATAATGCCCAGTTGATCTTGTGAAATGACATGGCAATTTCTGCATACTGGCTCAGTAAAGACCTACTTCTTTTCCTTCCAAATTCGCATCTTTGTGTTGCAGATACTGGCCAGTCAATGACTTCAGTTTTCAGATTCCAGTGAAACTAAAGTCCCTCAGGCAAGGTCAATTTTATATAGAAACCTACTCTCATAAAATCAGAACAAATAATGATCAGGTGAGGCAGCAGGCAAATAGAGAGACTGGTTTCTTAGAAACATAACCTGTGGTATTTTGATTTCAAGGGGTCACTGTAGTGGTATAAGCAGTAGCAAGAATAATTTTTTTATATAAAAAGTAATTATAAATTCTTTTTCCCCAACTTCATTATACTAGTTACAGGTACTTCCTATTCAACATCTCCTTTATTTTTAACTTTTATTAATTACACTTTATTTATTTTGTATCCCCCCATAAGCCCCTCCCTCTTACCCTCCCGATCCCATCCTCCCCTCCCTTTCTGCATGCATGCCACTCCCCAAGTCCACTGACAGGGGAGGTTCTCCTCTCCTTTCTGATCTTAGTCTATCAGTTCACATCAAAAGTGGCTGCATTGTCCTCTACTGTGGCCTGGTAAGGCTGCTCCCTACTCAGGGGGAGGTGATCAAAGAGCAGGCCAATTAGATTATGTCAGAGGCAGTCCCTCTTCCCATTACTATGTAACCCACTTGGACACTGAACTGCCCTGGGCTACATCTGTGCAGGGGTTCTAGGTTATCTCCATGAATAGTCCTTGGTTGGAGTATGAGTCTCTGGGAAGTTCCCTGTGTTCAAATTTTCTTGTTCTGTTGCTCTCCTTGTGGAGACCCTGTCCTCTCCAGCTCTTACTGTTTCCCACTTCTTAATTCCATTCACTCTGCCCAACAGTTGACCTCAATGTCTGTAGTTATGTCCCCCTTTTCATTTCTGATTTTGTTGATTTGGGTGGTGTCTCTCTGCTTTTTAGTTAGCTTGGCTAAGGGTTTGTCAATCTTGTTGATTTTCTCAAAGAACCAGCTCTTGGTTTCATTGATTCTTTGAATTGTTTTATTTGTTTCTAATTGATTGATTTCAGCCCTGAGTTTGATTATTTCCAGCCGTCTGCTCCTTCTTGGTGTGTCTGCTTCTTCTTTTTCTAGGGTTTTTAAGTGGGCCATTAAGTTGCTTGAATGAGCTGTCTCGAATTTCTTCTTGAAGGCACTTAGTGCTATGAACTTTCTTCTTAGCACTGCTTTCATTGTGTCCCACAAGTTTGGGTATGTGGTGTCTTCATTTTCATTGAGTTCTAGGAAGACTAATTTCTTTCTTTATTTCTTCCCTGACCCAGCTGTCATTTAGTAACAAGTTGTTCAGTTTCCATGTGTGTGTAGGCTTTTTGCTATTTCTGTTGTTGTTGTTGAAGTCCAACTTTATTCCATGGTGATCAGAAAAGATACAAGGGATTATTTCAATCTTCTTGTATCTGTTGAGGTTTGCTTTGTGACCAACTATATGGTCTATTTTGGAGAAAGTTCCATGAGGTGCTGAGAAGGTAAATTCTTTTGTGTTTGGGTGTAAGGTTCTGTAAATGTCTGTGAGGTCCATTTGATTCATGACCTCTGTCTGAGATATTGTTTCTTTGTTTAATTTGTTTTGTTGACTTGTCCTTTGTTGAGAGTGGGGTGTTGAAGTCTCCCACTATCAATGTGTGGGGATCTATATGTGATTTAAATTTTATCAATCTTTCTTTTACAAATGTGGGTGCTCTTGTATTTGGGGCATAGATGTTCAGGATTCCTCCATTTGTGTTTTCTTTAATTTTTCCAGTTCTATCTTCAGGTCTTGATTTGTTTTACTTCCTTCACCTGTCTGATTGTATTTTCCTCTTTTTCTTTTAGTTCCTTCAACTCTGTTTCTTTTACTTCTTTCAGTGATTTAATTATTTCTTCTCTGAAGGCCGCAAACTGTTTGGCTGCATCTTCCCGTATTTCTTCACAGATGGCCATAATCTGCTTGTCTTTAATTTCCTCCATTTCTTTACGGATAGCCATGATCTGTTTGTTTTTATCTTCCTCTAATTCTTTACGTATTTTATTTGTTTCCTCTATTATCCTCTTCATCAGTCTCTGGTGCCCTGGGGCCCACAGTTCTATCTGAGGCGGCAAATCAGGCTCACAGGCAGGGCTCTGTGCAGGCGCCTGGGTCCCCAGCTCTGGCTCCGGGCTGGCTCCTGGGGTGCCCTCAGAACCCGAGTCTTTTCCAGGGGATGTCTGGTGACCTAAGGTCAGTCCCAATCGTTTCCTGCTCTGTAGGGTTATCTCTCGACTGGAAAACCCAGTCTGTGATATTTTGGGCCCACAGTTCAGTCTGGGACAGTGACCAGATCATGCTGGTGTGTAGCTCTGGGCTGGCGACCAAGCGCCTGGCGGAACCAGGGTCTCTTCCGAGGTTTAGCCGGGTGAGTTAAAGCTGATTGAATCCCCCACCGTGGGGTATCCTCTCACCTGAGAACGCCGCGAGTTCTGCTTGCTGGTCACTGTGCCTGTCCTGCTATGCTGCTGTTCAGAATGAGAGTCCTCCCGGTGCCGCCATCTTGCCCCCAGGAATAGCCAACATCTCCTTTTTTTGCAGTAAGTTTCTCACTTCAGTTCTCCCAATGACTTTGTAGGTCCACTTCCCTTAGTTGAGCCTTGGGCTAAACTGTAATTGTAGCTTTAATCTAGCCAGAGTGGATTCTATTGCTTGCAGTTAAGAACCATGAAAAGTACATAGTTTTGGTTTGTGGATTCAGCATTGGAAAATACTTAGAGAAAGATGTCATTTACATGACAAGAACTGTGGCCACCCAAAAAACAAAACCCAAACCAACCAACCAACCATGGCCCATCCCCCAAAAAACAACAAAAACAAAAACCAACCAACCAACCATGAAAGGCTTTGGAATACAAGAAATACTAATGCAGTCTCTAAGAGCCAGATGAAGAAGATAAAGATAATCTTTAGCTTGATAAAAATATTAAAAAACCTTGATTTTCCTGGGCCCCAGCTCTACCAGCAGTCTTAGGCAGCAGCCATTAATGACTACTAGCAGCAGTGAGGTCTGCCCTGTGCCCTCCACATGCCATTTCCTGGGCCCCAGCTCCACCTGCAATTCCAGAGGGACAGCCATTAGGGATTACCAGAGGCAGTGTCCATCAGGGACTACCAGGGACCGCCAAGCCTGACAACATGTGACAAATGGTTAAATGCCAACGTAAGAACATACTCAACAAAACCCAGAGCAATACGGTACCACCAATATAGGCAGCCATCCTACTATATCAAGCTCTGGATATCCTAACACAATTGAAGTGCAAGAAAATGACCTTAAATCTAATCAAGACAATAGAGGATTTTAAAGAGAAAAATAAATAAGTCCCTCACGGAAATACAGGAAAACATAGGCAAACAGGAGAAGGAAATGAATAAAACTCTTCAAGAACTGCAAATGGTAATAAAAGCAATAAACAAAACACAATCTGAGGTAATTCTGAAGATGGAAAACCTAGGAAACAGAACAGAAACTACAGATGCAAGCATCATCAACAAACTACAAGAGACGGAAGAAAGAATCTCAGGAATAGAAGATACAATAGAAGAAATCAATATTGGTAAAAGAAATGCTAAATCTAAAAAGTTTCTAACAGAAAATATCCATGAAATTTGGGACACCATGAAAAGACCAAACCTAAGAATAATAAGAATAGATGAAAGAAGATTCCCAGCTCAAAGGCCAGAAAATATCTTCAACAAAAATCATAGAAGAAAATTTACCTAACCTTAAGGAAGAGACGCCTATAAAAGGAAAAGAAGCCTACAGAATATCAAATAGACTGGACCAAAAAAGGAAATCCACCCTCCACATAATAATCAAAACACTAAATGTATATAGAACAAAGAAAGTATATTAGAAGCAGCAAGGGATAAAGGAAGATCTATTAGAATCCACACCGGATGCTGGGTATAGTAGAGCACACCTGTAATCCCAGGACTTGGGGAGGCAGAGGCAGGTGGAACTCTGTGAGTTCAAGGCCAGCTTGGTCTACAAAGTGAGTCTAGGACAGCCAACGCTACACAGAGAAACCCTATCTAAAAAGAAAACAACAACAACAAAAATTACACAAGATTTCTCAACAGAGACTTTAAAAGCCAGAAGTGCTTGGGTGGATATGTTGTAGACCCTAAGAGACCACAGATGCCAGCTTAGACCAGGGACATGGTCTATGCCCAGGTCTATATATATAGTATATAATATAGTACTTGAAGTTCTAGCTAGTGCATTAATACAACTAAAGAAAATCAAGGGGATACAAATTGGAAAAGAAGTCAAAGTATCTCTGTTTGCAGATGATATCACAGTACACATAAGTGACCCCTAAATTCTACCAGAGAACTCCTACACCTGATAAATACCTTCAGCAAAGTGGCTGGATGAAAAATTAACTAAAAAAAAAAATTAGTCGCCCTCCTTTATACAAGTGATAAATGGGCTAAGTAAGAAATTAGGGAGTCAACAGCCTTCACAATAGCCATAAATAATATTAAATATCTTGCTGTAACTCTAACCAAACAAGTGAAATACATACAAGAACTTCAAGTCCCTGAAGAAAGAGTTTGAAGAAGAAATCAGAAGATGGAAAGCTCTCCCGTGTTCGTAGTTCAATAGGATTAACATATTAAAAATGGCCATCCTACCTAAATCAAACTACAGATTCAATGAAATTCCTACCAAAATTCCAACACAATTTTTAATTTTTATTAATTACACTTTATTCACTTTGTATCCCCCCATAAACTCCCCTCCCGATCCCACCCTCCCATTCCCTTCTTCACGCATGCCCCTCCCCAAGTCCACTGATATGGGAGGTCCTCCTCTCCTTCCTTCTGATCTTAGTCTATCAGATCTCATCAGGAGTGGCTGCATTGTCGTCTTCTGTGGCCTGGTAAGGCTGCTCCCCACTCAGGGGGAGGTGATCAAAGAGCAGGCCAATCAGATTATGTCAGAGGCAGTCCCTCTTCCCATTACTATGGAACCCACTTGGACACTAAATTGCCATGGGCTACATCTTTGCAGGAGTTCTAGGTTATCTCCATGCATGGTACTTGGTTAGAGCATGAGTCTATGGGAAGACCCCTGTGTTCAAATTTCTGGTTCTGTTGCTCTCTTTGTGGAGTTTCTGTCCACTCCAGATCTTACTATTTCCCACTTCTTGCATAAGATTCCATTGACATTGCCCAACAGTTGGCCATATGTCTCAGCATCTGCTTTGATAGTCTGCAGGGCAGAGCCTTTCAGAGGCCCCCCGTGGCGGGTTTCTAGCTTGTTTTTTGTTTTCTTTTTCTTCTGATGTCCTCCTCTTTACCTTTCAGGATGGGGATTGAACATTTTAGTCAGGGTCCTCTCTCTTGATTAGTTTCTTTAGGTATACAGATTTTAGTAGGTTTATCCTATATTACATGTCTATATGAGTGAGTATATACCGTGGTGTTTCTTTCTGCTTCTGGGACAACTCACTCAGGATGATCCTTTCCAGGTCCCACCATTTACCTGCAAATTTCATGATTTCCTTATTTTTCATTGCTGAGTAATATTCCATTGTATAAATGTGCTACAATTTCTGCATTCTTCAGTTGAGGGGCATCTGGGCTGTTTCCAGCTTCTGGCTATTACAAATAAAGCTGCTACAAACATGGTTGAGCAAATGTCTTTATTCTGTACTTGAGCCTCTTTTGGATATATGCCTAGGAGTGGTATGGCTGGATCTTGAGGAAGCACTATTCCTAGTTGTCTGAGAAAGCGCCAGATTGATTTCCAGAGTGGTTGTACAAGTTTACATTCCCACCAGCAGTGGAGGAGGGTTCCCCTTTCTCCACAACCTCTCCAGCATGTGTTGTCACTTGAGTTTTTGATCTTGGCCATTCTGATGGATATAAGGTGAAATCTCAGGGTCATTTTAATTTGCATTTCCCTGATGGCTAATGAGGCTGAGCATTTCTTTAAGTGTTTCTTTGCCATTCAATATTCCTCTACAGAGAATTCTCTGTTTAGCTCTGTTCCCCATTTTTTAATTGGATTACTTGGTTTGCTGCTTTTCAGCTTATTTAGTTCTTTATATATACTGGATATTAGTCCTCTGTCAGAAAAAGGGTTGGTGAAGATTCTTTCCCAGTGTGTAGGCAGTCGTTTTGTTTTGATGATGGTGTCCTTTGCTTTACAGAAGCTTTTCAGTTTCATGAGGTCCCATTTATTGATTGTTGCTCTTAGAGCCTGTGCTGTTGGTTCTGTTAAGGAAATTGTCTCCTGTACCAATGAGTTCTAGGGTCTTTCCCACTTTTTCTTCTAACCGATTTAGAGTATCTAGTTTTATGTTGAGGTCTTTGATCCACTTGGACTTTAGTTTTGTGCAGTTTTGTAAGTATGGATCTATTCCAACACAATTTTTTACAGACCTTGATAGAGCAATTTTCAACTTCACATGGAAAAATAAAAAAATCCAGGATGCTGAAAACAATCCTGTGCAATAAAAGAACCCCTGGAGGTACCACTATCCCTGATTTTAAGTTTTACTCAAAAGCAATAGTAATAAAAAGCGCATGGTACTGGTATAAGAATATCAAAAAACTTAATCTATTCTATAAACTAAAGAGTTAGGAAAGACTATATATGAAATCAGGGACAAAGTGAGATGTTAGAGGATGGGACAGACAGTACAGGGTCAGGAGTGGATGGACAACATAGAAAATTAGTTAACAAAACTCAAACTGAGGTTAATAATACCATAATATGACCAGCTTGTGGGGCTGGTTAATAGAAACTTTTTTCCTCTTCTTTTTTCACATCAATAAAGCTATTGTGCTCAAATGTGGCAATGAAACAATAACATGGTATTCTTTTGAGGGTCTGAAATCTTGATAGCTGTGATCAGTTGCTTTGCTTATGTGACTAGACCCCAGAAAAACTCTGGAATCTGTTCTTTGCTTATAGGCAAAATCAGGATTGGACACAGGATTTTGTGTTTGTTAAACTAGTACTTTGTCAATGAACTACATCTTCAGATAAGGATTTTGAGTTTCATGCAGCCTTCCCTGTATAGCAACACTATATACATACTGCTGCATATCACTGGTTAAGGAAGGAATATACTCTGTGTGAATACTCACTGGAGGAAAAATTTCATAAGCAAAACTGCTCTTGACTCTACTTGATATGTCTTTTCTTTTTACTGATTAGCATAATAAATATAAAAAATATGTTGGGAATACTACTGTCTTTGAGTCCCATCCTTCTAGTCAATCACTGAATGGCTGATGGTGGACATGTAACAATTTCACATTAACAGTTATGAGTCAGCCTGTGTATTCTTTTGGAAACCACAAATAGCTGGGTTGAGTTATTTAAGATTTTGATTTAAGATTTTTATTGATACTCATTTATGCTACATTTTCTTTTGGAGATATAATTTGCTTTTTAAATTTTTTATTGTTCATTTTTATGTATATGGTTGTTTTATCTGCATGTATGTTTGTTTGTCACATGTGTGCAGTGCCAGTGGAGGCCAGAAAAAGGGATCATATGTCCTGGTACTGGAGTTACAGGCCATTGTGAGACACTATATGGATGCTACAAACCCTAGTCCCCTGGAAGAATAGTTCCTATTCAACTGTTAAGCCAACTCTTCAACCTATCATTTTCTTTTTCTTTCTTTTCGGCTTAAAACATTTGGGGAATATGTTAGTTTTCTATTGCTTAATTACTTAGCATGAATCTGTGGCTTTAAATAGCACCCATTTAGCTCACAATTCTGTTGCAGCTCAGAAGCCTCACATAGCATGACTGGGTTCTACACTTAGATTAAATCAGTCATCTGTCATTGCACTTGTTGCACTCATTGCTCAGTTGTCAGATACTGTGTTCTCTTCTGGAGTAAGGGTTCATCTTGTAGGCTCACTCATGTTTTTCAAACAATTCAGCTCTTCATAGTTGTAGCAGGGCTACAGTTTCTATATTCTTAATTGCTGTTAAAGACCACTGTTACTGTGAAGGCCTTTACTCCCTGTCAAGTGGTTCCAACCATTTTAAAGTAAGTTTCCTGCACTTCATATCTCTTTGCCATGCCTTTTTTTAACAGCCTGTTTTAAAGGTCACCTCAGACTAAATTAAGCTTACCTGAATAAACTCACTTTTATCACTGAATGTACCAAAGGTATTATATTTCCTCAGCTTCACAATATTATTGTTTAGAGTGAGAATTCTTGTAATGGCTATTTCTAGAATTCTTATTTTAAAAATAGCCTTATTAAGACATAATTCCCATATCATAAAGTTCACTCTTGTAAATCACGTAAAATTAGTGAGTTTAGTGTTTTAATGGAAGTCTCAGTGTACATTGTTACACTGAGAAGTAACATTACACCTATTAACAGTCACTTCCCTGATCCCTCTCATTAGCCTCTAGAAATCTTTGTTTTTAAACAAAATCCCAAATGTTTGATTTTAGCAATAAAGACTCAAGAGCCAGATGCTGAGGTGAAAGCCTGCTAGTTCAGAGAGGCAGAGCAAGTACCTAGCAGACCTTCCCACTCAGCCAGAAGGAAAAAGCTCTGTCACTGTCTCCATGTAGTCTTAAATACCCTTTTACTCAGTGTTCCTCCCTCTTGTGTTTTCTTATGTTCACTCCCTGTCAACTGGTGTTTGCTCTGCCTCTTTACCTACGGTTTAGTTTATTTAGCTCATGTTTACAGAAAGCTCTTGGATTAAAGGTGTGTGATAGGACTGAGCCACACCACAAGAAACAGGTTTTTTCCAGTTCACAATCCCAGGGTTCACAAAGTGATCAATATCCTGCAATACTTAATCTACTTTAGACTTTTTATAGATTTGCCTGTCTATAAATCTAGACCCACCGAAGGCACTAGAAGGAAAACTCAACCTAAAGAAATTAACTACTTACCTCTCTAGTTGGTGGTATGAACCTGAGCAGGGCCTAAAATTGTGGTGTACTAAAGTCTCATACATAGCCAACTTTATTCAGAGCACCAGACAATGTATACTTTGTGGTTAAGAAGAGTCACCTGAGTAAATTTACTTTATGTTTTTCCATAATGTCATATAACAAATAACAATAGTCAGGTGTAATAAATAATATGAAGTAAAATCACTACTATCTGCTACACTTGGGAGGGGCACAAAAGGACATTCCAAGAACTACTCATGCTATGGAAAAACAGAGATTACGAAACTCTTGTCTTGCTTACTTGGAGTTTTCTCACAAGGACTCAAAAATATCCTCACAGTTTCATTCATGAACTATGTCCCAACAGTTCCAAGAAACACAGGAAATAAATAATCCCAGCATTTCAAAAGAGGGGAAAACCACACATACATGCACACACACAAAAGCATACACACACACTATAACAACAAAATAGCAGGAACCCGCAAACACTGCTTATTTGTAACTTTCAATATCAATTGTCTTAATTCCCCAATAAAAAGACAGAAACGAATAGATTGGTTATGAAAACAGGTCCATCATCATTTGTGCTGCATTCAAAAAATACCAAGGGTAAAAGGATGAAAAAAGATATTTCAAGCAAATGAACCTAAAATGCAACTGGGTATAGTAGCCTTAATATCTGAAAAAATAGACTTCAAAAAAAAAAAAAAAAACTGATTAGAAGATTTTATTTTTCCCTCCATGGAAAAATCTATCAAGAACACATTGCAATTCTGAACATCTAAGCACCAAATACAAGGACACCCAAGTTCTTAAAAGAAACATTACTTCAGTTTAAATCACATATTGACTGTCACATACTGGTAATGGGAGACTTTAATATCTCACTCTCACCAACAGGCAGTTTATCTAGACAAAAAGTAAACAAAGAAATATTGGTACTAAACCAAATGGACTTAACAGTTATTTACAGAGCGTTTCACCCAAACACACACACACACACACACACACACACACACACACACACACACAATACCTTCTTCCCTTCACCTCATGAACTTTCTCCAAAATTGACCACATGTTCAAACACAAAGTGAATCTCAACAAATACAAGAAAATAGAAATAACTTCCTGCATCACATCTGACCACCTCAGATTAAAGGTGTATATCATCATTATCATCATCATCATCAACAACAACAACAGAGAAACAACAAACAAACCAAAAACTGGAAAGCTTACAAAGTAAAGGAACAACTCTGTACTCAATGAAAAATGGGTGTGAAGGCTATTCTCAGCTTTACACTTGACTATGTCTGGAATGAACTACAATCCAGAAATGGAGGGCACACCTGTGATCTGATCTTGAGGCTGGAAGACACAGGCTTTTGATCTAGATCCACAGACACCTTAATCTGGACCATACTTTCTGCAGGAGGCCTATATAAGGACAATGGAAGAAGGAAGGGTTCATTTGTTCTTCACCTGCTTGCATTCACTTTGCCAGCATATCCACTAGAACCTACTTCTCCAGGATTCCAGCTTATACAAAGACTGACTGAAACACCCAGCCTCGTGGGACTGAACAACTACTAGATTCTTGGACTTTCTGTTCACAACCGTCCATTGTTAGGTTAGCTGGATTGTAGCCTGTAAGTCATTCCAATAAATTCCATATATATATATATATATATATATATATGGAATATATATACATATATATATTCATTATATATATATTCATTACATAAATTGTGAATCTAGAGAACCCTGACTAAATACAATGGGTCAAGACAAAAATAAAGGCTTTCTAGAATTCAATGAAAATGAATACATAACATACCCAAACTTATGGGATACAATAAAGGAAATTCTAAGAGGCAAATTCATAGTACTAGGTGCCTACATAAAAGTAACTGAGGAGATCTATCTTATACTAGCAACTTAACGGCACACGTGAACAAAAACAAAGAATCAATGAAACAAAGGGTTGGTTCTTTTGAAAATATCAATAAGATAGACAAACCCTTATACAAAATAAGAGAGAGAGAGCGAGAGAGAGAGAGTGAGAGAGAGAGAGAGAATATCCAAATTAACAAAATAAAAAATGAAAAAGGCAGAAGAAATACCTAAGAAATTCAGAGAATTATAAGGACACACTTTGAAAACTTATACTCTACAAAATTAGAAAATCTAAAAGAAATGGATAATTTTCTTGTAGGTAGCACTTACCAAACTTAAATAAAGATCAGATAATATGATTTAAATAGAACTTTAACCCCTAATGAAATAGAAATAGTCAGAGATGGATCAGTGGTTAAGAGTACTGGCTGTTCTTCTAGAAGACCTGAGTTCAATTCCTAGTACCCACATTCCCAGCAGCTCACAACTGTCTGTATTTGATACCCTCACACAAACATACATGGCAGGCAAAACACCAATGCATATAAACTAATAATATAAGAATAAATAAGAATCATTTAAAAAGTCTTCCAACCTAACAAAAAAGGACAGAATTCTACCAAGTTTTCAAAGAAGAGTTAATGCCAAATAGCCTCATTTTCCCACAAAATAGAAACAAAGAACATTCATTTTCTGAGGCCATAGTTACCCTGATACCCAAACCACATAGACTCAGCAAAGAAAGAGAATTACAGACCAATTACCCAAACTCTACTCTTCTAAAAAACAAAACAAAGCAACCAAAAATGCTAAAAGCAACCAACCAACCAACAAAAAGCAACTAAATGACATCTAACAACATTATGCTATGCTCATAGATTAGTACCTTCTTCATCCATCATCAAAGAAGCTTCCTCCTATAGCAGATAGGAATAAATATATAGACTCACATTAGGCAGAGAATGAGAAACCTTGGAACATTTAGACCTAAAGAGGGTATCTCCGTCAAATCCTTCTCTTCAGAGCTCAAGGAACCCAGCTGAAGAGTAGGAAGAAAGGCTGTAAGAGTCAGAATGGATGGAGTACACCAAGAAAATGAGGCTCTCTAAGCAACATAATTAAAGCTCATATGAACTCTGAGACTGAGTTAGGAAGGCCTGCAGAGGTCTGTACCAGGTCCTCTGTGTATATATTATGGCTCCCAGTTTAGGGATTTTTATGGGATTCTTGAGTGTGTAAAGAGTGTATCTCTGATTCTTGTGCCTTCTCTTGTGTTCTTTTCCTTCTGTTTGTCAATTTTGTTCAACTCTGAAGTGATAGTTTTTGTTTTATTGTTTTGTCTTATTATATTTTATTTTGTTACATTTTTTCTTTTTTTTAATTTTGTTACATTTTATTATTATACCTTAGAAGCCTTTTGTTTTCTCATGAGAGATATAAAAGGAGTAGATCTGGTGAGAGGGGAAATAGGGAGGAACTGGGAGGAGAAGGGGGAGAGAAAATTGTAATTAAGATATATTATGTGAGAAAAAAAATCTATTTTAAATTAAAAAAATATTTTCCTATTGTATAAGTAAACCATATATATCTATATCTCTATCTATCTATCTATCTATCTATCTATCTATCTATCTATCTATCACTTCCATTCATTTGCGGGATAGTTCAATGATTTTCAATTTACATTACTACCAACAATACTTCTAAGAATATTTGGGAACTCTCCTGTAACCAGAAAAGATTTCCAATTGAATGATTGGGAAACCAACCCAACCACAAAACCTTCAACCAATTTATCCTGCCTAAAAAATGTGCAGGGATAAAGAGGGAACAAAAGTTGAGGGAATGGCCGAACAATGACTGGCCCAGCTTGAGACCCATGCCATGAGAAAAGCCAGTCCCTGACACTATTAATAATATTCTGTTATAGTTGCACACAGGAGCCTAGCATAACTGTCATCAGAGAGGCTTCACCCAGCAGCTGATGGAAACATGCAGAAAGCCATAGTCAAACATTAGGAAGAGCTTAGGAAATCCTGTGGAAGAGGGGAAGAAAGATTGAAGGAGCCAAAGAGGTCAAGGACACCACAAGAAAACCTACAGAATCAACTAACCCAGGCCCATAGGGGCCCACAGAGACTGAAACCTCAAACACAGAGCATGCATGGGATGGATTCAGGCCCTCTGACATATGTAACAGTTGTGCAGCTTGGTCTTCATGTGGGAGTCCTAACAGCAGAAACAGGGGCTGTCTCTGACCCTGTTGCCTGCCTTTGGATCCCTTTTCCCTAACTGAGCTGCCTTGTCTAGCCTCAATAGAAGATGCACCTAGTCCTACTGCAAATTCACATGCCAATGAAGATTGATATCCATGGAATAGCAATCTTTTTTCTGAGGAAAAAAGGGAGAATGCATGTGAGGGGTAGGAAGAGGAAAGTCAAGAGGGAGGAGCTGGGAAAAGGGGAAGCTGCAACTGAGATATAAAGTAAATAAATTAATAAAAAAGAATATTTGAGACAAGTATTTGTATGTAAATCTTTTTTTCTCATGGATAAATAAAGAGAAATGGAATTGTTGAATCATATAGCAATTTTGTGTTTAATCTTTTTGGGAAGAGTCAAACCCTTCTCCAAAGTTGCTGTGCCAATTTACATTCTCACCAGCAGTCTGTGAGGATTTGAACAAATTTCACAAATACTCATGTCAGTCTTTATTATGGCCATTCTAGTCGATGTGAAGTAGTATCTCATTACGGCTTTGATCTCTTTATCTGACTTATGACCTTTACATAAATATGGTTCAAAAAACTGGCACAATTCAGATTGCCCTTAATTGCCAAATTCCTAGTTTTGGTTTGTTTGTTTGCTTTTTTTAACTTGTAATTTTTTTTTTTCATATTATGATTTACAGATATTCTATTTTGGGGCTGTGTTGTCACTTGATGGTATCCACAAAAACACATTTTTAATTTTTATAAACTACTTATTCCTTTTCTTGTCTCATATTTAAAATTCTATTTATTCTAATTTGGTTAAAAACTAAACTAAGGGGAGGGGCAGCTGGAGTGATGGGTGAGCAGTTAAGAATTCTGGCTGCTCATCCAAAGTTAGGAGTTTTCACTCCTAACACCCACATGGCAGCTTATAACTGTCTGTAACTGTAGTTTCAGAGGATCTGACACCAGATTTTAAAAGTGGGCATCAAGTTGTTGTAGCATTATTTCATTGAAAATATTCCCCCCTATTGAATAGTTTTCACATCCATATTAAAAAAATACAATCACTGAACTTTAAACATGACAGCTATTTTTTAAGTTTCAATTTTTACCATAGATCTGTATTTTTATTTTTATGCCCATGCCCCTCTAAAAATTATTACTATAATTCTATAGTAAATCATCTTTATTGGAGCAATTACATGTTACAAAAAATTATCCTTGTTACCATGTCTAAATGTAGAGTTCAATGACATAATTATTCACTTTGTTATATAGTCTCTACCACTACCATTTCCCCAATGTCTAGTCATCCCCAATGAGTAACTTTTTCTTCTGTTCCAAGACTGTTTTGGTTATTTCTAGTCGTATATATTTCGATATTAACTTTAGTATTAATTTGTCAGTTTCTGCAATAGAGACAGCTGAGGTTTGACAGTATTTGCAGATCCTAAATTTGTTGATCTATTCGGGGAAAACCACTCTTCCATAAAGATGACATTTCTTCTTTTTTATTTTGGTCTTACTATCCTTTAAAGGACTTTTACTGTTTTAGTGCAGAAGTCACAGATTTCTTTGTTAACTTATTTATATTTTATTCTTTTGGTATGGTTGTAATTAGTTGCTTTCTTGATTTTTAGTATTGCTTTTTGCTATTGTATAGATAGCATGTATTCCTCTTAGGGTTAATTTGTAGGCTTTATCATTTGCAAACAGATAAACTTTTCCTCTTATAATTTACTTTATTTTCCTGCCTATCCTTGGTCAGAATCCCTAACACAATGCTGAGTAAAAATGCTAAGATTGAAAATATCAAGCATAGTAGATCCAAGACTGCAATCTTTACAAGGCCTACTTGTTAGGTTTGCTCTTGGATGGCATCTGAGAAGCTGGATTTCAGTGAGGTTTCCATTACTGTTAGATGGAAATGGCTCATTGTGTCCAAACTGCTAATGCAAATAAAGTGTGGTTGAATATATGTTTTTCTTTTGGGAGACTGGAAGTTCGTACATGCTAGGAAAGAATGTCTATATCAATTTCCAATAAATTTTGGACTCCTCAGTTTAAGACTGCTTTCTAGATACACACTAAAGGCATATTGTTACAAACATGTTGCTAGGGAAATTAAGCATGCCCTGTGTGGTTTCCGGTGAGAAGACTCATGAAGACTTCCGCAGCTTTTTCTTAACTACCTTGCCTGCAGTTTTTTCCCCCGTTTGCTGATTTTGTGTTATAGCTTTCTGCTGGAACAAATTGAGTACAGTGAATCAGCAAACCTGTACCAGCTTTGCTGACCTTTTAGAATATTTTGTTTTTGTTCTTAGTCTTAAGAGTAAAGAAGATAGTGTTTCAACATGATGTTAGCTATGGGATTTTTCACAGATGCCCTTTATTAAGACAATAACATTCTCTACTCTTTTTTGCTTTTATTTTGAGGAAAAAAACTTATTACGAGCTCAGCCTAACTTTGTGATCAACATCATACTCCTTTCCCGGTATTAGGATTACAAACATGTGTCATTCTTACTGGTATATTCTACTTATAACATACATTTTTCTTTTCTTTTCAATCAAGAAAGGATGCTGGCTTTTGTCAAGTACCTTTTTGGCAGTTATTCATGATGCAGGCTTTGTCCTTTATTCTACCAACATTTTATTACATTCGTTTTTACATACTAAACAAATCACACATTATTAGAATAAATCAGATCTGGTCTCAGATTTCTATTACAGAAAGGGCCAAATAAACACATAATTTCACATGGTGCTAATATTGGGGGGGAAAACAGAGTGTGTGTGCAGGGGATAAACGATAGCACGGTGGAAAGGTGTAATTAAAAGGGTGTGTGTGAGGTTTATTAGAGATACTAAATTTGATCAGGAATCTGAATAATGGATGGGAGACATTGAGAGCAAGTTTATTCCAGGTGGAAGAAGGCCAAGGAAACTGAAAATGGCTACAAGTAGGAAAGACCTTAGTATCTTTAATGTTACAGCCTCAACAGCAAGATGTCCGCAGTGGCTGAAACAAGATGAAAACATGATCCAAGGAACTTGTGGATCACCATAGAGAAACTCCGATTTTGTCACAGTTGTGAGAGGAAAGCTTTGAAACATACGTTCTCGGGCTTGGTTAGGCAGCTTTACCCCGCCCCCTTCCTTTATCTTCGAAATCTAGAATCATCTCTGGGACAAGATTCTTCTAAACTTCCCAGAAAGGCTAGGCACGTCTTGGTCTTTGCTCCCTCTGATTAGTCAATGACAGCCAACTGATTTGTTCTGGGAAGTTACTGTTGGTTTCACACACCCTGTTTCTTTATCGTTGTAGCCGCAGTTTCTAACACAGTGGTGATTACTTAGCCAATCAACGTTCAATTAAAAAAAAAAAAAAAAAAAAAAAAAAAAAACAAGCAAACAAACCCTCAACTTGTACAACGCTGCCAGCTTTGGCTCCCTTCCAAAGCTTGGCACTGCACGAGGAGGCGCTTGGCATTGGCTGCCTTGGGACACTGGCAGCATCCTTTCCTCAGTTTACTCTGTTACCACTAGCAGGGCTTGCATTTCCAAAATACAACCTGGGCTGAGGAAGTCTCCTTGGAGTCGCGTCCCCCAGGTTGCAGGTGCCCGCTGCCTTTCTCTGCTCCCCTTTGCCAGGTGCAAGGCGACCATTCCCGAACTCTCAGCACACACTTTTCCGGCCTGGTCGGACACCCCCTTTTTCCCTTAACTGTGGAACTCGCAGCAGCGATGCCCTCTGCAGTCAGGTCCAGCTTCACGCAGTGCATCCAGCAGCCAACCCTCCACCCTGGTCCTTTGCAGCCATTTCTCACCGCACTCACCTAGGATGCGGGTGACGCCCAGGGTCAGCTTCTCCAGGTGCGGCTTGCTGCCGGCTAGCAGTGGGGGTGGCGTCTCCTCCATGGCACGCGTCCCCGCTCCTCGCGCGCCAGCGGCGGCCACAGCTCCCGGCGCCGCCGTGGGGAGCCGGCCGGCCGGCTGACGCGCCCGACCCCGCCTCAGCTCTGCGGTCGTCGGGCTCACGGCATGCCGGGAGTTGTAGTTTTCGGGGCCTGAGGGCTCCGCTAGGAGTGGATGGGCGGCCCGAGCGGCTCTAACAGCAGCAGTTCCGCCAGGCGCTCGTTCCCGCGACCCTGGCCCGGGCCTCACCTCACATCTTCGCGACCCCGCCTCGCCTCGGCCCGCAGCTTCTCCCCTTGCCGGGGCCAGAGGGGCAAGCGGGGGCGGGCCTCTGCGACGAGCGGCCAATGGGGACCAAGCCTGGAGGCCGGGGCGTGGCAGCCCCGGCGCGACGCCTCGAGTGGCGGTTGTTTCAAGATGGCGGGCGCAGCGGCCCCCTCCCTGCCAGGCTCTGCGTTCTGGAGCTGCGACTGTATCCTTTGCCCTGCTGCTAGGGGGCGCCGCGCCCTGCTGGGTGGCAAGGGCGGGGGCGCGAGACGGTCAGTGGGCCGGCGAAGCGCGGGGCGGACCTCAGGCCAGGCATGGGCCTTTCCACTTCAAGCGGGGTGCCGGGCTCGCCCTTCGCCTGGCGACGAAGGGTTGCTAGGTGGGAATTCTGGCTCGTGGGAAAAGCGTCCTCCTCGGCTGTGGGTTCTGCAGAGGTGGCCAAGGATGGAAGGGCTCCCCTGCCATCCCTCGCAGGACATCAGTGGCCCAGTAAGGGTGTGAAGGGAGTTTGTAGTGGTGAAGGGAGTTTGTAGTGGTAGGCAGGGCAAGTGTGGGTGGACACAGTTGCTAGCTGGGCCGGAGTCTTCTTTTTTTTCTCATTATTTCGAATTACCCTTAGTGTGCGACACTAGGAACAAATCAGGTGATTTTATTTGCTTCTTGGACTCCTGAGGCCTTTAATGATGCTGTGTTTCTATTGCGTCTATAGGAGAGACGTAGGGGAAAATGTAGGAAGTGCCTGGAAGCAGAGTTGCCTTGCTAGATTGTGGGTCACGCTTGTTGGAAATTAAAATTTGGGGGTTGTTTTTGTTCAGGAAGCTGTGGTGCTTTCTAGCTGCGCAGTAGTTTGAATGCCCAGTTCAATAACTGAGGAGATTTAACAGTGGTTCATTCCTAGCATTAGCAGTTGCATCCTAAACTTTCATCTGGGTTGTAGACTTCCTTGCTAGAGGGGCATGACTCGGGAGAGGAAATGTAATCAGTGTTCCTGAGTTTCTGCTAGTAGGCTGTTGGTTTGCTAGTAGTGGTGATGACATTGTTTTAGGCGTTACTGTTGCCTTGGGCAGAATCATTGTGGACATTCATTCTGCTTAGTTCCTAGGGAAACTTAGAAAATTGTATTACCAGTTTTCTTTATTGAGTTACTCAGTAAGAGTTTCATGTGTGCAGAAAGGAATACTTTTGCATTCTGTGCTGCTGAGTGTTTAGTGTTATGCACTTACTAAACAGGATTATTGTTTGTCTCTGATAGGTGGAAGAGAAGCAAATTAAATTACCTTCAAGTACTGTAGAAGAAAGCATACCAATGGACTCTCAAAGCAAAAAGAAATTTTTTTTCCCTTTACCCATTAGAGGCAAGAAACAAATGCATATCAGGACCACTGTGCTGAATTAGGAAGTCAGGGAGTGGGATCAATCTTTTCCTTAGGAAACAAAGAGTTATTTGCTTATAGCAGCTAATGGTATTTTTCTGATATAGAATGGAGGAGGTGATATAAAACAGAGGAGTTCTGTTTCATTGGGACTGAAGAAATTAACAGTGTGTGGTCCAAACCTTTGCTTTCGTTGTTGGCAGCCTTGTACTCATTTATGTAGTCATAACACTCATCATTTGTTATAGAAGTAATAATATATTCCCCAACTTTTACATTTTCTCATGCAGCTGAATAATGTAAAGCATTCAGATCTACCCACGAATGATGGGAAATGGAAATTGTATGGGAAATGTGATGGTAATTATGTTCTGTAGAAATTCAGATGTGAGAAAGGAATTCAAAGTTATTGTTAGCTCCTTTTTCCTCAGCCCATTCCATCTAATGACCAGTTAACATTCAGCCTCTGATTTTTTTCATTCTAAATCTCCATAGGGCAAACAGCTATATTAAATTTACACTATTGTGACTATTTGCTGAAAGAACATGATAGTCATGAACCGTTTGGTCTTTGTATTTCAATTTCTTTCTGTTGCATTGATGATTATTTTCCAGACCATCTCAGAATAAAATTTCCACTAGAAAAAAATCCAGATAGCGCACACCTATGATCTGATATTTTATGCACATTATTGAATAAAAGGTTTTCAGCGCTTCACCTGAATAAATAATTGTCATTGAGAGATTTCTCAGTCCTAGAAGTTTCCATTACAAGAGAGCAGTTAATCAGTTACTGATCATCACCTTTAAAAGAGTTGTTTGTGTCTTTTCAACAGCGCTATTTGACACAAGGTATTGACATCTAATGTATGAATAATGAGAATGCCACACTCTATTTTATGGGTTAAATCATCTATATAACATAATCTTATGGTTGTGGATTTCTTTACTAATTCATATTGTTCATAGTATTGTTATAAATTGGATACTCTTTCTGCAATATCTAAATTTGATTACTAATTTGTACTTCCTGAATTAACAGTATTACAAATAATAATATTAACAATTGTGAACTACAGGGGAATAGCCCAAAACATTGCAATAATTATCATTTCTGCCACTGAGTTCTTAAATAAAAATAGATGAAGACTTTACATTGATGTAGAGCTAATTTATCTCAAAGCCTCTGCAGTAAGTAATAATTACATATACCTGTTTTGCTGGCAAATAATTCACTATTCAGAGGGTATAGTAAGCAATACATAGCTTATTTCTTTCACATGCTTCTTCCTGTATACCACTTTTGCTCTGGATTCCAATTACTAATTTCCTTCTGGGAATATAGATAAATTGTTACCATTCTCAAAAATCTTTATAACTTGCCATAATTCTTGAATTATTTCTAGCTAAAGAAATAAAATATGAGGTAGCATGTAAGTCCAATACCCATTTGATGTTCCTTTTGTCTTTTTGTTTTTTTCTGAAAAAGAAAAAAAAATTACAGCTTTGTTGGGGGCATACATATAAGTTAACTATTTGAGTTCTTAATGAGACAAAATAGGTTGTTATATGTTATTTGAAGATACAACTTCCAATGCTATTTTTCAAAATGCATGTTGAAATTAGAGTTATTGGGCTCATGTCTCATAAGTATCAGTTTTATCCTTTTGTGAATGGCTTAGTACAAACTAGATATTCTTTTTGTTTGGGAGTGCAAAATTGAATATACAGGATGAAAGTCATCTTTTTTTTGGTGTTAACATTTTAGAGAGATGAGATAAGGCTATGAATAAATGAAATGCATATATTTACTAATCATAGGTGAGGGATCACAGTTGGAGAGAATTACTTAGTTTTAAGTACCTATGTGGTTAGGCAATGAAGGCCTCAGTCAAAAAATAATATATGACCAAAGCCTAAAGATAATAAGAATGAAGATTTTGAGAAAACGCTATCTAGCTGAAGAAATAAAAAATGCAAAAGCTCCAACACAGGGGCTTATGTTGTCACTAACAAAGGATGCTAAGAGTGAAGGGGAGTGTATCAAGAAAGGAGGACAGAGATAAAAGGAAAGGATCAGATCCGGAGCATTGTAGACCTTGTAACTACTTAAGACTTTTATTCTGAATAGGAATGACACAGAGTTTTTAAATGTTTGGACTGTGTAAAAAGTAGAATGTTGAGTTCTGTGTGAAAACAAGAGAGGGCTGTTAGGAGGCAATGGCAGTCATCCTGGTGATTGGATTTGTTTAACATTGTTGGTCAGAAGTTGTTGGGCTATAGGTACATGTTGTAAGTTATGCCAACAGAATTTTCTGAATGTGAGATAGAAAATTAAAGTCAAGAATAACTCTTACATTTTGGTTTTGGTTTGGGCAGCTAGAGTATGGGAAAGGCTATGTGAGGAGTGGCCTTTGAGATGAATGTAGGGACTTTTGTAGTGGACTTACTGAATCTGAGGTCTCTTTTGTGTATCTAACTGTCAGTGTTAACTTTAGCAGATTGGCTTTTGCTGAAGATTAATTTGGCAGAAATCAGCTCACTGAAAGTACTTCAATACTGGAGAATTGAATAGATCTCTAGTAGAATAAGAAAGAAAGAAAAAAAAGCCTCCAAATCAGGTCCTGGGGACTCTCTGAAGTGACAAGGAATGGCTAGAGTAGAAGGAGTTGAAGGGGAAGGAGCAGGAATTGTTATAAAATTCATAGGAAAATTCTGAGTGCAGTATCTTTGAAGCTAAGTAAAGAAATGTTGATGAGTGCTCATTTATATCAAATACTAATTAATTGATAGGTTTACCAATATGGGGCATTAGAAAGAGCTTTATTGGGTTGACAGTGAAAGCTTGATTTCGATAGGCTCATGACTAATTAGCAGCAGAGGAACTGGAGACATTGGAAAGTCTCTTCCGAGCAGTTTTGCTGTAAAGGGCAGAAAGTAGTGCAGTGAAGGGATGCAGGGCTAAGGATTTTTTTTTTTCCTTTTTTGAAAAAAGTGAAAAACTAGTACATTTTTAGATGCTAATAGGAATACTTAATAGGAAGAGATGTGTGTGTGTGTGTGTGTGTGTGTATGTGTGTTCATTTGCATGTATAAGGGCTCCATTGCCTTTAGATCAGGATATGAACACTTCTGTTGCAAGAAGGGAGAGTGGGGAGGTCTTCATGGGTTGTTTTCTTAAGGAAATAGGAAGTAGATTATTAACTGAGAATAAGAATGGTGGAAGTATGTCAGGATTGAAGGAGGAGAAAGGGAGAAATACTTGCTTGAGCTTTTGAAGCTGAGTTGTGTTGAGGTAACCTTTCTTTGCCTGAAGTACTGTCATGGAGGCTTATTGCCCTTGCTAACCTTCCAGGTCTAGTCCTGGAAGCATCCAGCTTCCATACAATCTTATTTTCTGTAGGCCTAGAACTAGCAGGCTTCAGCTTCCGGTCTCCACCTGCTAACCTAGAGGTAGAATGTTTTCAGCTCTGAGACTTACTGCTGAATAAGCTCACCCTTTCTAGTTCTTTCTGAACTCTGGCTAACTGATTTAATTAGCTGCTCTGGCTCATACTCCTCTCTAAGCTGACTTACTCAGTCTGGTTTATCTCAGTTTCTCACTGAAGAGCTCTGCAATCAGTTCTAATCTTCTGTCTCCTCAATCTCTGGCTCATTCTATCTTCATCTGTGTCTAGCTTGTTCTCTCTTCAGCCTCTGTAAAAATTCCCCAGGTAAAACCTGAATTGCATGAACTCAAACTGCCATGAACTCATCTCCTCTGCATTGCCTCTCAACTCACAGACTCAACCCAAAGCCTGGACAGAACTGACTAGAACTCAGAGATCTGCCAGTCTCTGTCTCATGAGTGCTGGGATTAAAGGCTTCTACCACCACACCTCGACCTAAGCTTTTCTTTACCTGAAACTTGTTCTGAACCAGGCTGGCCTTGATTTCAGTGATCTGCTTGCCTCTGTCTCCTGGGTTTAAAGGCACATCTGTATTACACCTGAATCACACAGACCTAGAAAGTCTTTGAATGTGATCTCTTGACAGAGCAGCCATGGTCTGAATTAAAATTCCTTTTTAGAGTAGGGTGCCCATTTCCACTCTAGCTCTTCTCTTCCAGTTGTGAGCAGGTTCTGTTGTGGAATGATCTAAAAAAATGTTACATGTTTTCCAGGACATCCTTGGAGAACATCCTGTATTTATCTTCTAATTAAAAACATTCTTTATGGAACCTATTTTGTACTATTGTCTTGGATTTTTTCCTGTTTTTTTTTTTTTTTTCAAGAACATTTGAAACGTCAAACATTTATTGAGTGCCGACTGTGTATAGAATAAAAGAATGGTTTCTTTGCTTAGGAGACCATACCATTTTATGTCATAGAGCTATTTTGAAATTGGTTGTTGGTGAAGTCAAAGTTAGCTTCTTTGGAGTAGTAATTCTAATTCTCCAAAACTGTCAAAGCTCCATCACAGTGTTTTAGGAAATAGGACAATTTATGTATTTATTTGAGAAAGGGTTTCATGTTGTGGAGGCTGGCTTTGATCTCTTGATCTTCTTCCTTCATTCCCTAAATGCTGCAATTATAGGTCTGTACCACCATACCTAGCCTATCAATCAACATCTTAAACTTGTGATAGATAGCACATGTGCTGCAGAGGGCTGTGAGAAACCATTCAGTAGCTCAAACAGTAGGTTTCATCAGAGAATCCCTACTATTCTGTTAGTATGGGGGATAGAACTTAGGGCCTTGCTTATGCCAGATAAGCCTTCTTCATCCTCAGCCCTTACCCCGCTCACACTCCCCACCCTCTCCTCCTTGGAGACAGGGTCTTAACTCGGGCTGGCCTTGAACTTATTCTGTACTCCAAGTAGGTCTTGAACTCCTCCTACCTTAGCCTCACCAGTTGATGGAATTATAGGTTTGCATCACCAAGCCCAGCATATTGCTAGGCAATTCCAGTTAGTGTTCCATGGAAAAAGATTCCAATACTAGGCTTGACGCTGAGCTTAAATATTTATTTATTACTAAATTACATTGTCATACATACATAGTATGTATTTTGTTACAATGTCATACATACAGACTATGTATTTTGTTCCTTCTTCCATCTTCTCCTGCTCCCAACTGCTCCTCCCAATAAAATCTGTTTTCCCTGTTTACTAGGTTTGCTTCTTTTAGTAGCCCACAGAACTTCATTGGGGCCTTCCATGTAATCCTGAGTTTGTAACTAACTCTCATGTTGACTTTATAGATGTTATTATGTGTATGTATGTATATATATATATATGTATATATTTATATATATTTGCTACAGAAAGTGTATATTTTTTTTCTGAATTTCTCCTCTCCGTCCTAAACTTTGTTTTTATGACTTCTATAGTAGGACATCTTGGGACATTTTATGAATGTGTTACAGAAGAGTAAATATTGCCTTTGTGTTTGTATGATTGACTTGGCTTAAAACATTGCTTGATCTTCAAAGCTAATGCCTATCTTGAAATTATTTATTCTTCATTCCTAAAATAGCTGTCAGCTTCTCCATGGTTTGTAAAAGGAAAACAGCATAATAGCAGAATATGAATCACAAAAGTATCCTATTTGGGAGCAAGTGTGGAGAAAAGATTCATGGACCATGGCCTCCAACATTTTTTCTAAACATAAAGTTATGACTTTGCCTTTATAAAAATACTCATTGTTTTTATTTTCTAGTTTTTTAAAAGTAAGCTATAAATTATAAGGTCAAAGAGATGAAGATTTATTATAGATGTATAAAACAAGTGGATCTCTAGTAATGTTTTATAGTATTTTCCTTCATGATATCTTCCATAGTTTCTGATGAAGAACAATCAGTAGTTTATGTTCCAGGTATGACATCTATGTTAAAGTTCTGGAAGCTTCCATTGTTTCTTAAATGTTAGGAGAAAATTAAACATTGTATATGCAATTGGATATGGAATAATTCACTTGAACGTAAACCTTTTTCAAAAATCAAATTTAAAAAGCAAAGTTTTTGAATATTTGACTAGATCCTCTTAAAATTTGGAACACTGGCTCATCCTAGGGTCTGTCTGGCTGGGGAAGTCAGCATTTATGGTTCATAAAATGTTTCATTTATTCAAGAGAAGAGATTCTTTTTGCAAATTTGTATTTCATATCTCATAAGAAAATATAAAAAGTTGATCCAGGTTAAATAGAACACTCTGTGTGCTTATTGACTGTTCAGTTGGATGAGTGAGTAATCAAGTGGACTCATTGCAGTTACTCTAGGTGAAAAGCCTGATTTTTTTTCGTGTTTTCTCAATATGTTGTAATTTGTTGCCTTTAATGTAACTTATAAATGTTCATAGTACCTAAATGAATTATTGAATTACTTCTTTAAGATAACCTTCTTGTGACACACATGAGTTTTAAATTGAAAAGATTAAGAAAATCAAATTCTGAAGTTTTGTTTAATGAACATTCTTAGGTATCTCCACAGAAGGAAATACAAGATCGAGACTCAAGTTGGGAAATCCAAAAGTTGATGTTAAAATTAAAACTTCCAGGATGACTGACGCTTCCGTCTGCATTGGGTCTTTAAAAGGTGCAGGAGATTCAGTAACTGAACAGGTCAGTAATATTTTCTCATTTGTTTGGGTTTTTGTGTGTATACATGTTGTATGCATGTGGGGGGCATGAGTGCACTTATGTGTGCATGTATGCAAGCCAGAAGTTGGTTATCCTCTACTTCTCTATCACTGTACTTTGTTGGGTTTTTCTTGTTGTTTTGGTGGTTGTAGTGGGGGTTTTTGTTTATAACACAGGTCTCTTGTCTCTTATTGAATCTAGGCCTCACCCTGGTCAAGCTCTAGTGATCCACTGTTTCTGTCCTTTATAGCCTCCTCATCTAGTGGTCAAGTTACAGACAATGCTGCTATGTCCTCATTTGAACTTGGGTCCTTACATTTGAGGGACAGCCACTTCTGACCGAGCTATCTCCCTAGCCTAAAAACTGCTCAATGAAAACACAAGACCTTAAAAAAAAAAGTTGTTTTTGTATCTTTAGAAGATACAAAACCTTTAGTGATCCTGGGTAGTGCTATGTATCTTATTTTATGTATTTTACATTTTTCTTTTTTTCTAGCATTGATTGATAAATCAAATTTACTATTTTTATGCTTAGGTATCTTTATGTTTTTATTTTTAGAAATGTATTTGTTGATGGCTGATACTTTTATAGTAAAACGAAGCTTGTATAAAGAAAATGAGCCTGAATTATTGTGACTTTCAATGTTATTGACTTAAAAATTGTTTTTCTCTGTGTTATTGAAAAACAAAACAAAACTTCCTTTGCATATGTATGTGTTGTGCCTATCCATGTATGTATATATTGGTGTATGTGGAGGGCTGAACTTGACATCAGTTTTCTTCCTCAATTCCTCTTTACTTGGTTCTTGAGTCAGGGTATCAAGTTGAACCCAGAGAGGCCAAATCTGGCTAGTCTTGCCAGCCTATTTTCCCAGGGGATTCTCTGTCCCTGCTTTCCAACTGTTGGGATTAGAATTGGCTACCACTGCCCACCTGGCTTTTATATGACTTTGGGGATCCTAACTCGTACAGAGCTAGTACTCTTTATCCATTGAACTACTTCCTGTGACAATAATTCTTGGTTTTTATAAGCCAGTGGCTGGTTGGCCCCCTTTTTGTCTTCATAATGGTGTCTGCCCATTCCTCTGGCACATGTCTTTTTTGTTCTGTTTGTTTTAATTATTTAAAAGTAAAAATCACTTTATTGTAATGCTATAACTGTTGCTCCGTTTCCTTTCTTCAACCAAAGTTGACATTAGCATTTGTAATCTATAGCTCGTGGGCAGAATCTTCCTTCTGCTTATGTTTTGTGACTTTTTCTGAGAAGATATGATGAATCTGGTATTCATTCAGACAGGACACCAACAACAGACTAAAGAAACTATTTCATCTCAGTCTAGCTTGCAGAATCAGTGAATTTACTGGGATTACTTACAAGAGCTTGGGTTACTCTCAAATCTACCCCACCCTGGGTGACAACTCAGAAACATTATGTCCTGGAGGTTTCCGCTCAACTTGGAGGCAGCAACTCTTGTCAGAAGCTGTGCCCTGTTTTAGAATTTTGGGGAATGATATAACTTTCTGAGCTGCCCCTTCTGAGCCCTGGGAGGTTTGTAGCATCCTGAGTCTTAGGCGTCTTTCCTTTCTGAGGAATATAACTTCATTTTGGAGGAAACAGCTACACAACAGCTTGTTTTGTAAATGATTTTTCCTCTGACCAGGTATTCTCAGTTTTTGAGGTGTTGTCTGTGCTGTGACTGGTTTATAGAATCACAAAGTTGCTTTAGTGGCCATCACCCCACAAAGCCCCAGATACCCCAAACATTTACTTTCAGACTATTAGGAAATGTTTCACAATTCCTAGTGTTTAATTGTGGAGACATTTTGATATCTTTTGCCAATGCTCATCTGGTAGTGAACAGGATTTGGTGGTGAACTGCAGAACAGTGTTTTGTTTTGAATGGCATTTGGAATAGAAATGGCAAGTTTCAGTGTTTCTGCTATTAGTGGTGCTGGCGTGAGTACTGTGGTACATTATTTTATTAATAGCATAAATGAAAGCTATTTGCTAATTACACTTCTTTCAGCAATCATATCGTTTCATTTGCACAATTTCCGGTTTTATTCTGTGACTGTGATAAAATGCTCTGACCAAAAGCAACTTGGGAAGGGTTTATTTAGCACACACTTCCAGGTCGCAGCCCAAGAAGGAAGATGGGACAGGTACTTAAGCAGGAACTTAAAAAAAAATGCATGGAGGAATGCCATGTGCTGGCTTGTTCTCTGGCTTGAGACCATAAACCTCCATCTCAATTACCCAGCTTTACCCCATGTGACATGAAAAGAATCTTAGGAAATTTAAATGATTGACTTGGTGGGGTTTTATTGTAAATTTTCATTTACAAAATAGTGAGCCAAATTTGGCTTTCAGGTGTAGTTTTCAAAATCCTGTCCTATACAGAGTGATGTATTTTAATTTTAAGCAATGTTTATTGTTATATGTTTGGAACTTTATAAATACTCATATACTTTATAAATACTCATATAAACTTTATAAATACTGATATAATATTTTATAAATACTCACATAATATGTATTGTAGGACTAAGTTTTTTGCTCTTTAGTGTAATCATGAGAATTCTTGATGCTGTATATAGTAATTATAAAATGTCTTTTAACTAATATGTCAGCGTGTACTCAGTCATTTTAACTGAGAGATGTAACTGGAGAGATGGATCAGCATTTCAGAGAACTTGCTGCTCTTTTGGAGGACCTAGGTTGAAATCTCAGTGTCTGTATAGTGACTAACAACTATCTGTAACTCCAGTCCTGGATGATCTTATACCCTCTTCTGGCCTCTGAGGACACTTAATACATGTGGTGCATAAACATACATGCAGGTGAAACCATCATACACATAAAATAAAAATAAATAAATCTTATGGTTATGCATGCCTTTAATCCCAGCACGTGGAAAGCAGAGGCAGGTGAATCTCCTCAGTTTGAGTCCAGCCTGGTCTACAGTGTGAATTTCATGACAGCCAGGGCTACACAGAGAAACCCTGTCTTGAAAATAAATAAGTAAAACAAACAAACAAGCAAACAACAAAACAAAAAACTTGTTACATAAGTACTGGAAAACCCAAAAGGAAACAGTAAGGTATCAAGGAAGTATTAACTGTAAAACAGAGCCACAACTTTCCAGGATTGGATGAACAAGGACAGGTTTGAATTAATAAGACTTAGAAATAAGACTTAGGGGAATGGGCTTAAATTTGAAGCTTGGACTTCTGTGACAAGTTACACCCCTGACTGGCTTTGCTGTCTGTCCCTCAGAAGCTCAGAAAAGCAAGTTCTCTAAGTTCTGGAAACAATTATTGAACTGGAAGCAGTTGTCCTTGTGTAACTAACACAGACAGGAATGGCATCGAAGGCACCAGGAAGCAGACAGGAAAGATTGCATTCTTTTTCTTTCCTACAACCTTGATCTCAATCTAGTTTTTTCTGAAGCAGGGTTTATCAGAGAACCAGATGACAAAGGAGAAATGGGGTTTCCAAAGTTCCCCAGTTTGACTTTTTCAGTCTTTAACATTGACTTTATGCTCATCTTTAAAAGTTTGCCTACAATATTATATGCTTCTGATTCTCTTTTTGTATTTTTTAAATAGCAATTTAAGTTTAAATTTACTTTAAATGATATTAATTAAAAATTTATAAGAATACCAGTGCTTTGATTTTTAAACTGAGTTTTAAAAAAACTAATATTTTGTCTTAATTTGTACATATCATTATAGAAAAATTAAGCATGGTAAATATATGAAGGAAGTTATAAAAACCAAAGACACCCGTGATAGTACTGAACTCTGAATTTCTAATGGGAGTGACAGACTTACTGTTACTTACCTTTCCAATTTCCCAAATGTTTTCACATGGAAGTCTTTAAAGGCATCTTAAGTTGATCATACCAAAATCCAAATTTACTTTATTTCTAGGGCCCTCTCCCCCTTTTTTTAACCTTATCTATGTCTAGGATTTATTTTAAGGATCTTTGCTTGTTTTGGTTAGGTGAAAGGTTATGGTAAGTTACTTTGACCATTGCACAAATGCTGGAATGAGGAACTAATGTTCCTATTCTCTTGTGACTCCCTGAATTTCATGTTACAGTACTGGAGAGACCCTACAGCACTGAAAAACAAAACAAAACAAACAAACAAACAAAAAAACCCCATAGTGTTTAAGAGCACAACCTGGAATCCATGTCTGTTCCTTAGCTCCATCTTGTTCCTTAGCTGCTATAACCCTGGCCAAGCTGTGAACTCAATGAAGAATTGAAACATGTTTGTCTAATTGCACTGCTGTGAAAATGAGATAGAGTAGCAGGTAAAAAGCACTTATTTTTTTCTTGGCATGTGAAAACATTAGAGGCGAATTCTAGTTTTTCTTAGATCTGGCCCTTAAGAATTCTGGTTTTTTAAAAATCAACAACTAGTATCTCCTAGCTAGCCTTTATGTGCCTTAAACCGTTTTGGGGCTACAGTGTTAGAGATTCTCAGTGTCTTCCAGAGGTAAGTGTCACCCTAACATTCACTATGGGAAAGGCAGACGTTCTCTAGTACTTAGCAGACGTGTCTTTTCATTCCATTTCTCTGTAAATTCCACGGTGTTGTCTGGTTTGCTATCAGTTTTCTAGCATGTCTGGAATTCACAGTAGGTTTAAATGAAAAATGTGGATAGTAATCAACCAGATAAATGATTTCTAAGAAATTTTACTTTCCATGTTTAATTTGATAAATTTCTCAGAAAGTACTTAAAATTATTTTTAGTAAAGTTAACCAAAAGATGTTTTATTGTAGAGTTTCTGCAAGGGAGGAATGAAGAGTGCATCACTGAAAGATTTATGTCTTGAAGACAAAAGACGCATTGCCAACTTAATTAAAGAACTGGCCAGGTGAGACAAGATCTTATATGGGATGCACCGGTGAGACAACTCATTTTGAGAGCAGAATATTGCTAATATATTTGATGTCTGTGGTTGTTTGAACAAGAATAGTACCCCTGGGCTCATAGACTTGAATGCTTGGTCACCAGGAAGTGGCGCAGTTTGAAGGGACCCAGAGGTGTGGCCCTGTCAGAGTAGGTGCTGCTTTTTTAGAGGAAGAGTGCTACTGGGGGTGGGCTTTAGGATTTCAGAAGCTCAAGCCAGGCCTGGTGGCTGCCTCTGTTATTACAGATCTGGATATAGAGCTCCTGGCTTCTTCTCCAGCACCATGTCTGTCTGTGTGCTTCTGTGCTTCCTGCTGTGCGGATCATGGACTCAACCTCTGAAACTATATGCAACCTTCAATGAAATGCTTTTTTTTTTTTTTTTTTTTTTTAAATAAGAGTTGTCATGGTCATGGTGTCCCTTCATGGCAGTAAAACACTCTAAGACAATGTCATTATGCTATGCTATTAGATGCTATTAGTCTAATGGAAACAGATGTGGGGAAAAAAAAGATTTTGTATTGCCCAAACACTCACCTTCAAGTGCTTATCCCAATGTCCTAACACCTTTTTACAAGGCCTCATCTCATAAAATTACTACCACTTGGGGACCAAGCCTTTAACTTAAGGACTTTGGACAATGTGTATTAAAACCATAGCAGTATTGTAGGGGTGATTCATTGGGACTATTCAAATGTACTTTTGCTTTGAAATATTTACCATTATAGCAAGATACATCTAAGGAGTGTGCCTGCATCCACTATTGCATGGTACTCTAACAGCTACTTTATATTTTCCAAAATGGTTTTATATTTATTATTACAGTGGAATCCTTATTGAAGAATGAGCTTTCCTTCAGCCCTATTTATGTCAGTATTTCTTTTTTTATTAGTATCAAACTTCATAAACTGAATTTTATTCTAATACAGGACTCTAAGAATCACAGAAATAAAATGAAGTAGAAAGATGGCCTTTTTTTCATCCCTTAAAAAATAACCTTTTATTCTGAGACAACTGTAGATTTTATTGCAGTTGTTATAAATATGAAGAGAACTTATCCACCCTTTATCCAGTATCCACTGATGGTAATATTTTGATCACTTACAGTATAATATTACAACCAGAAAACTGATATTCACAGAATTTGTCAGGTCAGAGATCACCAGTTTTACATATATTCATTATAGATTTACTTACAATCCTCACAGTCAAAATTCTAAATAGTTCCTTTACAAGGATTGTGCATTTTTGTTGTTGTTGTTTGAGGGTCTGGGAATTGTATGTGGTAGGCAAGTATTTACCTCTTTATTTGCACTTAAAAATTTTGTGTGTGTGCACATATATGTAGGTGTTCTTGGAATCCAGAGAAGAATGTTGGCTTCCTTAGATGTGCAGTCACAGGTAGTTGTGATTCACCAGATACGGGTGCTGGGAATCGCACTCAGGTGTTTTGGAAGAGCAGCAAGCACTTTTAACCTCTGATCCATCAACCCAGCCTCAGCACAGATGCTTTATTTTCTACCCTTCTCCTTGACCCAAAACTCCTGTTAATCTCCTCTCTATCGCTATAATTGCAGTATGTCAAGAAAACTAAATAAATGAGATCAGATAGTGTGTGAGTGTTTTTGAGATTAATTCATTTTACTTGTCATAATTCTTTGAAGGTATTCAAATTGTATGTCTGTCAGTATTTTTTTCTTTTTTATTGTATTCCTTTTAGTGTAGAGGTGCTGGATTGAGTAACCATCTGTTGGAAAACACTGGAATACTTTCCAGTTTTTGACAGTTACAAATGAAATTGCTATGAATATTCACGTATAGTTTTTAATTTGCACATGAATATTTGATTTCTTTGGGATTAAGCCTGTTCGATTTTGTAAGAACCCACATTCCAAAAAAGTTGTAGCATTTTACATTCCCATCAACAATGTAAGAAATCTAAGTGTTCTGAATTCTGGCTTCCACATTTGTATAGTTTTAATTTTAGGAATCTCACGGGCATTTAGTGATGTCTTAGTTAGTTTGTCTTTTTGTGGACATTATTTCATGTTCTTATTCCTGTCTATATCTTCACTGAATCTAGGTGCATTCTTTTGGCCCTATTATACCAGAATCTTTGGACATTTTTATTGAGTTTTGAGCGTTGTTTATATGTTCTAAATATAGATTTGTTGTTGTTGTTGGATATATAGTATAAAATACTTTCTTCCTTCTCTGTGGCTTGCTCCATTATCCTCAGGATCTTCCATAGTATAAAAGCTTTTAACATTTTTAGTCAATGATCCATTTTAGTTGGTTTTTGTATCGTGCATGTCTAAATTAAGTTTTTTTTGTTTGATTTTATAGATGTTCATTTATAGGAATCTTTGTGTGTTTCTGTTAGAAACCAATGGGTGCATATATGTATGGGCCTCATTCTGGGTTCCTGTTTTTCACTGATCAGCCTGCTTGTCCCTTTGCCTTTATTACTGTACGTGTACAGAATAGAAAGCCTTTATACTGAGTAGAGTGCTTTGTTTAAAGTTGTTTTTTACATTTTGGCTGTTTTCGTAAACGTTTGATTAGCACTGCACATATGTACATTATTTTAGGTTGGGGCATGGAAGAATATGTAACTTAAGGTTAAAGCTATGCATTTAGCTTAGGCTGTAAGAGCTGATTTCATGGGAAATTTAAGGCACATGTAGGTTGGTTGCATTGCTCTCTTAAAGGCTGGCTAAACTTGAACATGCTGCATACTCAGTAAGATAGCAAGCCCAGAACTTAGACTTAAATGATCCTAGGGCATGTTATTAACTTGACTGCAAAGTCTAGTAAAAGTAAATTCTCTTTGGGGTCAAGAAAAAAATCTGTCATCACAGTATGTCTCTAATTACTTGAGTGTTTAATTTCTTCAGTAGCTGTTTTAAACTTTTAAGATGTAGATGTTATATAAGTTTTCTCATATTTAAGCATAAATATTTAATCTTTAGAAGCAATCGTAAATGGTAATTTGGTTTTTATTTTTGGCTTTTATGTTTTTGTTCATAGTATATAGACATGTGAATGAGCTTTGTATTTTGTATTTTGATCTTAATTCAAACAACTTTATTGAATTTACTGATAAAGTCTGAGTGTTTGGCTGTTGATTCGTGGGATTCTTCTCTGTTCACAATCATGCCATTTGCAAATAGAAACACATGCATTATATTCCTTGCAGTGTATATCTTTTCCTCTTAGGGTGCTGGTTCAACTTTTCAGTGCTATGTAAATAAAAATGGTAAGAGGTGACATCTTTGCAGTGATTTTTATTTTAGGTGTTCGGTTTTTATTAATGTCTTCAGTAATGTTGACTATAGATATTTTTGTAGGTGCCTTATGGTATTGAAAAAGTTGCTCTCTATTTCTAGTCCCTTTTACCCCCCTCTTTTTAAGAAAAGGGATTTCACTGTGTTACCTAGTCTGGCTCCAAATTCCTGAGCTTCTGCGAAGCTCCATGTGTATATCACATTACCAGTTCCTGTCCATTAGATTTTGTTAACTGTTGTTTTTGTTTTGTTTTGTCAGTTGGTATACAGATGTTCTTTATCCTACAATGTTGTGAGTTATGTTGACTGAATTTTGTATGTTGACTTAGCCTGCATTCTTATTGTAAGTCTTATTTGTTATGATTAGTTTTATATATGAAACAGTTTGATTTGCTGTTTTGAATTTTTATACCAAAGTTCATGAGAGGGCTTGATCTTAAGTTTTGTACTTTCTTTTGTACTATGTTACTTTGATTTGTGTTATGGTAACAGTAGTATCATTATATATAATGGGCAATATTTCCCTCATATTATCTGGAAGAAAGTATAGAAAATTGGTGTTTGGTTGGATTTGATTTTACATTTTAGAGGGACACATATATTCTCTTATCTCTCTCTCTGTATTTAGCTGAGTTTGGCTTCGAATATGAAAGCTTCCTGCCTTTGCCCCCAAGTGCTGGGGTTATATGTATGTGCCATCAAGCCTGTTTTTAAGTGATGTTAGGTCTTAAATGTTTGTTAGTATTCTCCAGTGAAATGGTAAAGGCCTGAAGATTTCTTTTTAAAGTATTTTTAAATTAAAATTTTAGTTTGTTTAATGGTTTTAAGATTATTCACATTGTCTAGTTTATCTTGATTAAACTTTGTGAGTTTTTAGGGTATTTTTAAATTTTACTATTTTATGTTTATGGGTGTGTTGCCCATATTCGTTTCTGTACCTCTTTGTGTGCCTGGTACCCATGGAGGCCAGAAGAGGGCATTAGGTCCCCTGGACCTGGTGTTACAGGTGAGTGTTGAAAATCAAATCTATGGTCCTCTGGATAAATATCCCAAGCTCTTAACCACTGAGGCATCTCTCCATCCCAAGGAGTTTGTAGTTTTTTAAAATTGCTTCATTTCTTCCAAGTTATCAAATTTGTGAGCATAAAATTAATAGTATTCTTTCACTATTTCATTAATGACCACAGTATCTGTAATCCTTCATTTCTGACAGTAGTGATTTGAATCTTCTCTCTTTTATCTTTGCTACGCTTATCAATTTTATTGACTTTTTTTTCAGAGAACCAGCTTTCTGTTGGATTGATTTCCATCCCCCATGTTTCTAGTCTTTATTTCATTGATATTTTTTTTAATCTGTTATTGTTGTTATATCCTTCTTTGTCATTGCTTTGGACTTGTTCTGCTCTTCTCTCCCTATCGTCTGTGAGCAGAATCTAGAGAGTGTGCACACGTCTCTTCATGTCAGAACTCAGTGCTGTGAACAGTCTTCTCAACATGTTCTCACTGTGCCACGTGGTTTACTATCTGTTCATTTCATTCAGCTCTCTGCAGTCTTTATAATTTCCTTCCGCACTTCCACTTGTAAAATTTCCAGGAGTTTAATGATTTTCTGTTGTTTTACTTTTGTTCTATAGTGGTCAAATAACTGTTAAAAACACCATTTTGAAATGGTTTCCTAGTCTAGGATGTGGTGGTTCTTGATGAATGTCTAAGAGTGCTTTAAAATGCCTGTGATTGTAACTATTTTAGCTTTCAGTGAGGAGCTCTTTTTCTTTGTTTTGTTTTCTTGGTGTCTTTGTGTTATTATCTTGCATGTGTCTAAGGGTTTGTCTTTGTTGTCATTCCTTGTACTGAAAATAAGCCTTCCTTTTTCAGTCCACCAGTCCCTCTCCATGGATACCTTCTTTTCCTTGTTTATAGTGCACATTGGTTTCAGCTACTCTCTGCTTTTGTTTTCCTCTCTCCCTTCTGGTTTTTTGTTTGTTTGTTTGTTTGTTTGTTTGTTTTGTTTCTGTTTTTGATTTGATCTTTTCTTACTATTTGAATGTTCTCTTTCTTCTGCTTAGGGTGTGATTCCATGCCATGCCACCCCTAAGTGAGTGTATCCTCCTGACTCACCTTCACAGGCTGTCACTATACCATCGAAGCCTGTGCTTTCTTGATGCTAACTCTGTTCTTTTTGTCTGGGTTCCGATACTGCACACAGGGATGCCCACTGAGTGTTTTACTGAGCTCCCTATGTTATGATACCCCGCCTCAGGCTCATTTCTTGTGAACACTTATTGGCTATCCGTTATCAACATCTGCCTTCAAACCCTGAATGGATCTCCCATCATGCTTGGGATCTGAGTCTCCATTCTAGCTCACCACTATGTCCTACTTCATCTCACCCTTCGTAGGTCCTAGGACAGCATTTGGTGCTAGCTATCTCCCCATGATTCTCTTTTTACCTGCCTGAGTTCCACCTTCTACTAGCCCTTTGTGTGGATATTCTTTTACACCTCCCTGGGCTCTGGTCCCCTGCTGTGAGCAACCCACTCTGTGCAGATGTCATCTCTTATACTATTCAGATTTTGACTGTCCCCAATCCTACTCATTATTCAAGAAGAAAATAAAAAGTAAAATGAGGGGAGAGGAAATGAAAGCCCAACTTTTATTCTGAAGAGAAAAAATTGTGTTCTTTATAAAAAAGATGTTTAAATGTAGTTGCTTATTCATGAGAAAACTTTGCTTTACAAATCAAGTCATACAAAGTAAGGCAAAATCTGCTGCTTTTGTGTTTTGCTTGCCTTGTCTAGTATATCATTTTTGAATCAATAGCCTCAATTTTGATTAAATAGAGAATAATGACAAAGTATTAATAGAAAATGATTAGTCTGAGGTTTTAAGAGTTGTCTTAATTTATATCTTTTCAGAAAAAAATTAGCCATGAAGGATTACATTTACCTTGTGTAAGGTCAAACCAAATGGAGAAAAGTGACAGAAGCGTTAGGAAAATGATGTATTTCTGTGACATGTTTAAGTACCCCTACTTAAGCTTTGGTGTGGAGGCAAATTTGTTGGCATTGTCAAAGTTGCCAAGTCACTTAGATTCCTTGGCACCCACCACTGACCGTTGACAGCATACTTTCAGAAGGATATAGAATTCATTAGCTCTCAGCAAGCCCGCAGAAGAAGTAATAGTTTTTTTTTTCAGTTACAGACTGTTTTATAATATAAAGATATAGTATTAGCTTATTTTTTAAATATTTCTTTTGAGGTTTAAATCATCTTTACAAGAGCTATTCCAAGCCTCACATCTCCTCTTTTACTGAAATAGGGTCTTGACTTTGGTAATGTTATGTGGGAAAATATACTTGTATCTTAGAGCCACATAAAGACTCTGTATGTGAACCTCCTGTTTAATATCTCTACTGATGCTCTATAACATGAGCTCAGAGAAAATGTGCATATTTGCCTTCATATGTGGATCCTAGCCTATAACTTGTATATGTGTGCAGTTGTAACTGGTGATCTCTTATATATGTACAAAAAGAGTGAGATTTAGGTATTGAGGAAAGACAGTGCAGATAAGACATGAGTTACAAAAGAGAATATAAAGCTAATTGTTTTCTAATTTTAACACTGTTATGGATTTTGTTTTGATTTTGTGGTAGATAAGACCCTAAAAATGTAATTAATAGTGGAGATGTAAAATCCAAAGCAGAGCTCCACAGATTCAGAAGGACTTATAACGGTGTGGGTCTTCATTGAGAATAAAGACGTGGGTCTGGGCAAATGCTTATTTGAGTACTTATGTTGTAGTAATTGTGTGATGTTTTTTATTTTTAAGTTTTTTGCACTAAAATGATTTTCATTTAAAAAACAAAAAGGAAAGATGCCTAAAAATGTACATGTGAGTAAAGTATATGAATTAAAATTTATATTGACATAATAGGCTAGAAAAATGAGTCAATTCAAACAGAATATAAAGGCAGTTGTGTTGATAAGCGGATATGACATGCCTAGGGTATTAAAGATCAAAGTATGGTGGGAAACTCAGATGGCAGAGTTAGGCAGATTTGTGAGTTCAAGGCCAGCCTCAAGTAAAGAGTGAGACCACATGTCAAAAAAAAAAATGGCAAATGGGGGAAGTATCAGAATATTTAGCAACCTTACATATGTCTTTAAGATGTTTGGGTGTCTGCACAAAACTAAAGTCCAAGTGGATCAAAGGCCTCAACATAAAACCAGACACACTAAACCGCTTAGAAGAAAAAGTGGGGAAGAGCCTTGAATTCATTGGCACAGGAGACAACTTCCTGAACAGAACACCAACAGCACAGGCTCTAAGAGCAACAATCAATAAATGGAACCTCATGAAACTGAAAAGCTTCTGTAAAGCAAAGGACACTGTCGTCAGAACAAAACGACAGCGTTCAGATTGGGAAAGGATCTTCACCAACCCTATATCTAACAGAGGACTAATATCCAGTATATATAAAGAACTAAAGAAGTTGAACAGCAACAAATCAAGTAATCCAATTAAAAAATGGGGAACAGAGCTAAACAGAGAATTCTTAATAGAGGAATATCGAATGGCAGGGAAACACTTAAAGAAATGCTCAACCTTATTAGCCATCAGGAAAATGCAAATCAAAACGACCCTAAGATTTCACCTTACACCCATCAGAATGGCTAAGATCAAAAACTCAAGAGACAACACATGCTGGAGAGGTTGTGGAAAAGGGGAACCCTCCTTCAATGCTGGTGGGAATGTAAACTTGTACAACCACTCTGGAAATCAGTCTGGCGCTTTCTCAGACAACTAGGAATAGCACTTCCTCAAGACCCAGCTATACCACTCCTAGGCATATATCCAAAAGGGGCTCAAGTACACAATAAAGACATTTGCTCAACCATGTTTGTAGCTGCCTTATTTGTAATAGCCAGAAGCTGGAAACAGCCCAGATGTCCCTCGGTGGAGGAATGGATGCACAAATTGTGGTATATCTACACAATGGAATATTACTCAGCAATAACAAAACAAGGAAATGATGAAATTTGCAGGTAAATGGTAGGATCTGGAAAAGATCATCCTGAGTGAGCTATCCTGGAAGCAGAAAGATGCACACGGTATATACTTACTCATATAGACATACAATATAGGATAAACCTACTAAAATCTGTATTCCTAAAGAAACTAATCAAGAGGAAGGACTCTTGCTAAAATGCTCAATTTCTGTCCAGAAAGGCAAAGAGGATGGACATCTGAAGAAGGAGAAAAGGGGGAACAAGTCAGGAGCCTGACACAGAGGACCTCTGAAAGGTTCTGCCCTGCATACTATCAATGCAGATGCTGAGACTTATGGGCAACCTTTGGGCAGAGTGCAGGGAATCTTAGGAAAGAAGTGGGAAACAGTAAGATCTGGAGAGCACAGGAACTTCACAAGGAGAGTAACAGAACCAAAAAAATCTGAGCACAGGGGTCTTTCCTGAGACTATACTCCAACCAAAGACTATGCATGGAGATAACCTAAGACCTCTACACAGGTGTAGCCCATAGCAGTTCAGTATCCAAGTAGGTTCCATTGAATATGAACAGGGACTGTCTCTGACATGAACTGATTGGCCTGCTCTTTAATTACCTCCCCTGAGGGGGAAGCAGCATTACCAGGCCACAGAAGAAGACAATGCAGCCACTCCTGATGAGACCTAATTGACTAGGATCAGAAAGAAGGAAAAGAAGACAGGAAGACCTCCCCTATCAGAGGACTTGGGGAGGGGCATGCATGCAGAGGGTGGAGGAAGGGAGGGATTGGGACGGGATTAGGGAGGGAACCACAGGGGGGATATAAAGTGAATAAAATGTAATTAATAAAGAATTTTTTAAAAAAAGATGTTTGGGAGAGCACGTGTAAGGAGTTTCAGCTGTCATACAAACCTGCTGGTGTTACTCCAGAGAATTTTTGAAATTTATTTATAGAAAGGCATGATGATTAGACAGCATAGATAATTAAAATAAATCCCTCATTCATGGTTGAATATGAGTGATCAAAATTGTGTTAGCAGGTAAGAAATAAAAAACACTTTGAAATTTCTACTATTAGTTAATAATCTATGGGTGCTTCTGTAATAATCTACATATATTTAGAGAACTTTCTCACTTCCATTAATACCATTAAAAAATTAGTGTGCAGAGGTAAACCAAAATTTAGAGGCTAATGAAGACTACATACAACAAAAAGAAGTTACAGTGATGAATTATGTTGTTTATGAAAGAATATGGTAAGGGACAAGTTGACATGGATTTCAAGTAAATTAAGGGGGTTCCCTTAGGTGTCTAGTATTTATTTGTATGTGAAGAAAGGATACGTGTAGGAGCTTTCTCTAGAAAGCGTTAGGAGAGAGAATTATTGTTGCAGTTATGGAATTATATGGCTTCAGAAAGTCTTTCACAGTAGCATTACTGAATTGTTTGCATAGATGAGAAAAGGACTGTTACCAGTTCCTGCCTAATAGATTTTGTTAACTGTTTTTGTTGTTTCGTTTTTGGTGTCAGTTAGTATACAGATGTTCTTTATCCTACAATGTTGTGGGTTACATTGACTGAATTTTGCATGTTGAATTAGCCTGCATTCTTATTGTAAGCCTTATTTGTTATGATTATTTTTATATATGAAACAGTTTGATTTGCTGTTTTGAGTTTTTATAGCAAAGGTTATAAGAGGGATTGGTCTTAAGTTTTGTGCTTTCTATTATACTGTGTTACTTTGATTTGTGTCATAGTAATAGCAGCACCAGCATCACCCAAATTGATGCTAACGGGATTTCGCTTCTAGAAGATGGTGATGGGTTTGCTGTTGATGACAAGCTTCTTATTCTCAGCCTTGACTGTGCCTTTGAACTTGCTGTGGGTAGAGTCATACTGGAATATGCAGACCATGTCGTTGAGGTCAATGAAGGGGTCATTGATGGCAACAATCTCCACTTTGCCAGAGATGAAGGCAGCCCTGGTAACCAGGTGTCCAGTACTGGACCTTCATGATCATGTCTAAGGGACAAGGCTGGCACTGCACAAAAACATCTGTCTGTCTCTGGAACAGGGTGGAGCAGAGAGCTATGCTTGTCACTTTTGAAGAGTAGCAGCCATATATTTTGTAGAATTTTCCTAAATATGGATTTGTCTGTTTTCTCTTAGTAAGATTCAAGGTCTACATTTATAGCAAGACTATAACAGAAGTGATGTGCCTTTTGCTGAATCTGGTTGAGGTAGAGATTTACAATGGAGATGTATCCATTGTAAATTTGTTTTTTTCCCCTTTAAAATTAGTAAATGTTATAGTTCTATGGCATATAACCTAATTTTAATGTTTTGTTATTAGACTCTGAAAGACTCTACCCTGCAGGGTATCAAAGCAGATGCTGAGACTCAGCCAAACTTTGGGCAGAGTGTAGGGAATCTTATAAAAGAAGGGGGAGATAAAAAGACCTGGAGAGGACAGGAGCTCCACAAATAGAGGGAAAAAAAAAGAAAGAAAGAAAGAAAAAAAAAAAAAAGGAAAAGAAAACTCTGGGCACAGGAATCTTTTCTGAGACTGATACTCCAACCAAGGACCATTCATTGAGATAACCCTGCACAGATATAGTCTATGGCAGCTCAGTGTCCAAGTGGGTAGCTAGTAATGAGAACAGGGACTGTCTCTGACATGAACTCAGTGGCCTGCTCTTTGATCACCTTCCCCTGAGGGAGGAGCAGTCTTACCAGGCCACAGAGGAAGACAATGCAGCCAGTCCTGATGAGACCTGATAGGATAGGGTCAAATGGAAAGGGAAGGAGGACCTCCCTTATCAGTGGACTTGGAGAGGGGCATGGGTGAAGAAGAGGGAGGGGGCTACAGTTGGGATACAAAGTGAATAAATTGTAACTTATAAAAAAATAATTTTTAAAAAGAAAAAACTTGTTCTGTATTTAGAAATGGAAAAGAAATTTTAGAAAAGTAAGCGCAAAACAAGTAGGTAAGCACATGTAATTACATTAAGTCTAATGACTTAAAAGATGTTGTTTCTCATCTTAAAATAATAGAACAAATTGAAAACAAAGGACATTAAAATAGAGCTGAGATCAAAGAGTAACCAACTAGCCCAAGGTCTAAGGAGACCTGTGCTGTTAGGGAAAGACAGCAGTAAGCACTAGCATACCTGGACTACCTGGAAACAAACTGGGTTTTTAGCTAAAGTATGTGGCAGATTGCTGAAGGCCAAATTGTGCAAGTGAGAGTGCGATCCCCTGGGACAGCAAATACAGGGGAAGCTTTTGTTCATAGGCTCCATTTGCCAAGAAAACTGATTTCTCATGGCACAGGTGTTGGAGGGGAACAGTACTTGCCCTGGGGATAACAGGGAGGTTCTCTATCTTTGTTCTGTAAAACGAACACATTTTCAGGAAAAGAGTATATAATTTTCTTTTAGAAAATTTTAATTAAATAATTTATTTATTACAACTTATTCACTTTGTATCCCAGCTGTAGCCCCCTCTCTTGCCTCCTCCCAGCCCCACCCACCGTTCCCCTTCTCCCCCTATGTCCTTTCCCTAGTCCACTGATAAGAGAGGACCTGTGCCCCTTCTGTCTGACCCTAGCCTATCAGGTCTCATCAAGGCTGGCTGCATTATCTTCATCTGTGGCTTGGCAAGGCTGCACCTTCCAAGGGAAGGTGATCAAAGAGCTGGCCACTGAGTTTATGTCAGAGACAGCCCCTGCTCCCCTTACTAGGGAAACTGAGTAGCCAATGGGCTTCCTTTGAACATGGGGTCTAGGTCCTTTCCATGCATGGTCCTTAGTTTGAGTTTCGGTCTCTGCATGACCCCCTGGGTCCAGGTATTTGGGCTCTGTTGTTCTCCTTGTGGAGTTCCTGTCCTTTCCTGGACCTTCTATCTCCCTCTTCCATAAGGATTCCAGCACTCTACCCAAAGTTTGGCTATGAGTCTCAGTATCTCCTTTGATACCCTGGTGGGTAGAGTCTTTCATAGGTCCTCTGTGGAAGGCTCCTATCCTGTTCCTTGTCTTCTGCTACTTCTGATGTCTGTCCTGTTTGCCCATCTGAGCGAGATTTTAGCCTCTTCCCCTGGGTCCTCCTTGTTGTTTAGCTTCTTTAGGACTATAGACTTTAGTATGTTTATCCTGTATTTGTGAGTATATATCCATACGTGTCTTTCTGCTTCTGGGTCACCTCACTCAGGATGATCTTTTCTAGTTCCCACCATTTGCCTGCAAATTTCATGATTTCCTTGTTTTTAATTGCTGAGTAGTATTCCATTGTGTAAATGCACCACAATTTCTGTATCCATTCTTTAGCTGAGGGATTTCTAGGTTGTTTGCAGATATGGCTATTATGAATAAAGCTGCTATGAACATAGTTGAGCAGATGTCCTTGTTGTATGGTTTAGCATTTTTCAGATATATACCCAGGGGTGGTATAGCTGGATCTTGAGTTAGCACTATTTCTAATTTTCTGAGAAAGTGCTGGATTAATTTCCAAACATTAATCTCTTTACACATGTTTTTAGTTTTTATTGAGATACAAACTTTAATTTTCTAAAAAATATTCAGCTTTGTTGTTGAATATTAATATATTGATTTATCTTTTAGTTAAGCAGTGGTTATTCCTAAACCACCTGTATAACCAAATCACCACACAGTCTAGGATTTATTTAAATAACCTAGAGCACAATGCTGGGCAATGGTTACTCCATCCTAAACCTCCAAACCCGCATAGTTTCCTACCATTCAGATTTCACCCATTATACTTGCTTCTAGTCGTATCTTAGGTCTGGTTTATCCCTCCTCATGGCTCCTGCCTGCTTTCCTCTTCTGCTTCCTTCTCTTCCTATCCGGACCAGGATGTCCCATCCTATTCTCGCCATTGCTTAGCATTGGGGCTGGTTGTTTTATTGACAACACAGAGAACACATGATGGTATGTTTACACAAACTTGAGACAGTTGATGCTTAGAGTAAGCATCACAATTCATTTTCCGGATTGAAACCAGATAGTGGGGTAGAGAAATCAGCATTTTAATGAACAAGGGTACTTTCCTCAAGAATATTATACCAACATGGCTTCTGTGCGTGTATGTGTGTGTGTAAAGGCTAAGAATCTTTGAAATCAGTAAAGTCTTGTTCATTGGGGGCTTAATAGTCTTTGTTCAGTTGACCTTTCTCTTCTGCCACTTTAGTAGAAACATCAAGAAGAAGCAAGCTAATAGCATCCGCATTTATCTGGCCTCTGGCTTCCATCAGCATTAGCAAGAGTTAGCACAAGAGCAGTCAGCATCTCCTTAGTCAGTGACCTAATGGTAAGTGTGCTATGTCTGCTTTAGCCCTAGCTGTAGCAACAGGACTTGAATACCAGGGCAGAGGGATCACCAGATTATATTTCAAGACTGGGATTTATCATAGTAACATTGTTTGTTTGTTTAACTAGCTTATTTTGGGGTATTTTCTGTAGCTCCCTTAATTTTTTTTTTTTTAATAGAAAGTCACCTGTACATAAAACTTTGTTTCTTTCTGGTCTGTATGTATTTTCTTTTCTTTCATTGACCTGAAGTCAGCTTCCAGTAGAGGAGTTATAGTTGACAGTCTTGCCTTGTTTCAGAAGTACAGGGATAAAAACAAATTGTTCTTTTTGTTCATCCCTATAGGTAGATAACTAGGAATTTTTTTTTTTAATAGATGCTCATTATTGGATTAGAGGAACAGTTCTTTTAGTACTAGGTTACTGAGATTTTTTTATTATGGAAGATTGGCTTTAACGATTTGCCTTTCCTATACTTACAGATGAGCATATGAAGTTTCACATTTACTTTTGTGGGTTAATTTTTTTAAAACTTATTTATGTATATCTGTGTGTCTATGTATGTGTGCCATATGCATGTAGGTGCTAACAGATCATTGGATCTTCAGGAGCTACAGCAGTAATTCTCAGCCTTCCTAATGCTGTGACCCTTTAATACAGTTCCTCATATTGTGGTGACCTCCCCACCACAAAATTATTTTGTTGCTGCTTAATAACTGCAATTTTGCTATTTTTATAAATCATAATGTAAATACTTGATATGCAAATCCAGGGGCATTGTGATCCAGAGGTTGAGAACCTTTAATCTTGAGTCTCAGTTGTGAGCTACTTGACATAGGCTCTGTGAACCGAAGTATGGTCTTCTGAAAGAGCAGCAAGCACTTTTAACTTCTGAGCCCTTAATCCAGCCCTTTGTTTTTTCATAGATGACATCTTGTAGTTCACACTAGCCTGAAACTCACTAGATAGCTCAGAGTGTCCTAAAGGCTCCTGATCTTTCTGTCAATTATTGTTATTTTTATTTGTATATTTTTAAAGGTCTGCATAAATGCCATGACAACTATGAATAAATACTATTTTTATTCATAAAACTTTCTATTCTGGACTTGGGGAGGGGAGTGTGTGGAGAAGGGGAAGGAAGGGAAGGTTTGGAAGGGGAGGAGGGAGGGGGGATACAAAGTAAATAAAATATAATTAAATAATAAATAAAGTATAATTAAAAATAAAAACTTTCTGTTTACAATGTGTAATTGTCTTTTTTCTTGAGAATTTCATATAGAAATACTGTGTTTTCATCATTTCTGTCCTTTCAGCTTCTCCTTATATTTTCTTTATTTATATTACACATATACTTACATTCATACATTCGTATATACATATGAATGCATTTAGTGTTGAGTGTATGTAAATTTGTCTAAGGCTGACCACTTGGGATCAAATGACCTATTACCCCTGCATGCTTCTTGGGTCCATTTGCTTGAATATATTTTTTCATCCTTTTACTCTGAGTGATGTCTATCCTTGATGATAAGGTCTGCTTTTTGAATGCAACATACAATGATGGATCCTTTTTTTAAATCTTTTATTGGGGAATTGAGACCCTTTATGTTGAGAATTATCAATGAGCAGTGTTTGTTGATTTCCATGTTGTGTTTCATTACCCCCTCTTGATTTGTTTGTCTGGTATTGTTGCTTGTAGCTTTTTTTTTTTCTTTCTTTCTTTTTTTTTTCTTTTTTCTTTTTGGTGTTGGGGGTAACCTTTTCAGGTTAAGTTTTCCTTTAGTGCCTTCTGTGGTGCTAGATTTGTAGGTCCATATTGCTTAAATATATGCATATTGCTTATGTTTGGTTTTATTGTGGAATGTCTTTTTTTTCCTCTGTTTATTGTGATTGAAAGTTTTGCTCAGTACAGTAGTCTTAGGTTGGCATCTGTGGCTTCTTAGAGTCTGTGGAACATATGTCCAGGCCCTCTGGCTTTGAGAATCTCCATGAAAAGGTCAGGTCTGCCTTTATAAGTTACTTGGTCATTTTTCCTTGCAGCTTTTAATGTTCTTTCTTTGCTTTATATGTTCAGTATTTTGATCATTATATATCGTGGGAATGTCATTTCTAGTTGATGTTCTGTATACTTTTTGCATATTGATAGGTACTCTTCCTCAGGTTAGGAAAATTTTCTTCTGTGATTTTTGTTGAAAATATTTCCTGTACCTTTGACATGGATTTCCTCTTCCTCCTCTATTCCTGTTATTTGTAGATTTAGTCTTTTCATAGTATCCCAGATTTTCTGCATGTTCTGTAACTATATTACAGATTTAACATTTTGTTTGATTGAGATATCCATTTCTTCTACCTTATTTTCCATGTCTGAGATTCTCTCTTTATTGTCCTACACTCTGTTGGTGAGGCTTACCTCTGAGGTTTTTGTTTGACTTCCTAAATATTTCATTTTCAGTTTAATATTCGTTTAGATTTTCTTTAGTGATCCTCTTTCTGTTTTTATGTCTTGAACTGTTGTCGTCATTTTATTCCACTGTTTGTTTTTGTTTTCAGAGACTTCATTACAGGGTTTATTTATATCCTCTTTATGGTTCTTGAATGTACTCATAATTCTTGTTTTGAAGTCCTTGTCTCTTGCTTCATCTATATTGCATTCTCTGGTCTTACTATAGTAGAGTTACTGGGTTCTTTCTGGTGGAAGCATATGCTCTTGGCTGCTGATATTTGTGTGTTTGCACTAGTGGGTAGGCATCTGGAGTTAGGATGAGGTGTTTGAAGACAGGAGCTGATGCAGAAGCCATGGAGGAGTGGTGCTTGTTGGCTTGCTCAACCTGCTTTTTTATAGAACCCAGGATCACTAGCTCAGGGAAGGCACTACCCTCAATGGGCCAAGCCCTCTGGTATCAGTCATGGAAGCATATTCTCAATTGAGATTCCCTCCTTTTGGATAACTCTCATTTGTGTCAAGTTGACATAATACTAGCCAGCACATGGTTGATATCTGTTCTTGTCTTTGATGATTGGGTGTTCCTTTCCTTGCTTTCTGTTATTCCTTTTTAGGGAAATATGTTAGCTGTGTGTTGCTTAGTAGAGAGTACTACTGCAAGTCAGTGGGTGATATATTGGTATAGATATGGGCTAGGTGAAGAGGCTGAGAATGGCGTTAGGAAAGAGCAAAGGGGATCCTATTCACTCCAAGAGATGAGGTCCCTAGAGAGTTGAAGGTATGATGGGGAAAGGAGCTTCTGTTAAGTTGCAGCAAAGAAGAGAATAATCTGGAAAGACAGGAATAAAAGGTCTAGGGGATCCTGAGTCTGAACCAAGAGTTAAATCGAGTTAAGGTGGAAGGATGGGTACCTGTAAGCAGGCTGTTACTGGGCTGAGGGTGAAAATGGAGAGATTGTAATTGAGAATAGGAAGGATGGTATGAATCACCTATCTAAGTCCCTGCCTGGTATAATCACTGGTAGTTCCAGGTAGAAAGTGTTTCTAGGTATCAGGGCCTGACCCAGAGGGATGGGGATGAGTTAGAAGGGAGGGTTTAAAGGTTTCCATAGAATGGAGGAAAGCTCCAGTGTTCTTGGAGTCTCTAGGGAATGGAGGTAGGATGGAGAAACAGTCCCTTGCAAGTAGACCCCCACAGGGCTGGGGTTGAGACTGGTAAGATTACAATAGAGGACAAGAGGAGAGTGAACATTGCCTACCAGAGTCCATGTCCAGTGTTGCCACCAGGAGTCACAGGTAGAGAGTGCTTCTAGGTAGTGGAGGCTGACACAAAGGAATGGTATGGACTAGAATGGAAAGCCAACAGGGTCCATAGGAAGGGGAAAGCTCAGTCTACCACTAGTTTTGGCAGAGTTACTAGGGAATAGAGATGGTGTCTTAAGTTCATTCTTGTCAATATGATTTGCATATTTAATCCCTAATCTTACCATCCTCCATTCCTAGAGTATCTGACAGAATACTAAATATATTCAAAACTGTAGAGTTTTCTATATAATATTAGTTGTATTAAAATTATTATTATATGTGACTATGAGAGGATGTTTTCATCACTGTTATGTTGCTGTGAAGAAACACCATGACCAAAGTAATTCTTTTGTTTTTAAGTTTTTCTAAATCATTTTAACTTATTTTTATTTTTATTCTTTACATACATTACATCCTGACCACAGTTTCCCCTACCTCCACTCCTCCAGCTCCCTCTTCCCACCTCCCCTCAATCCATTCCTTCTCCATTTCCTCAAGGTAACTCTCAGAAGAGAAAACATTTGATTAGGGCATGCTTACAGTTTCAGAGGTTTAGTCCATTATCTCCATGGCAGAAGCATAGCAGCCTACTTAGCACTTGAGCAGTAGCTGAGATCTACATCCTGATCTATGGAAAGAAAGATAGGCACTTGGCCTGATGTGGACTTTTGAAACTTGAAAGTCCACCCCCAGTGACACACTTCTTTCAGCAAGGCCACACCTACCTCAATGATGGGATATTTCCTAATCCTCAAATAGTGCCATTACTTGATTCAAATATATAAACCCTTGGGAGCCATTCTTAATTAAAACCACTTTTGCTATTAAAACAGATAAGATTATCTTATAGAGAAATATAAAATAATCAAAAATATTTAAAATAAAATATAAGACGTCAAGAAGAGTTCATTCCTTCTGGCAGCACCATTAGTCCTGTCACTCAACTCTAATGGTCTTTTCATATTAAGAGGACAGTTTATGGACATTTTGGGGATGTCATCTGAAGAATCAATAAATGATGATGGTGGTAAAATTTTTTATGCACAAGCTACTGTTTTCTTTCCCAAGAATTAACAGGCCAGCACTGGACATGTACTCCTAAGCAGAACTTCCATGCTCTTTTTGGTGCAAATCCAGTTGTTCCCTTCATTTAGATTATGGCTTTATTGACTAACCTATTGTCTGCTCTAAGTGAGATGGAGGTCTTCTGTTGTCACTTGGTGGTCTGGCACTGCTTCGGTGAAAAATGTAGACCATAGCTCTAAATGTTTTCTTATACATATCTCTTAAAATCTGGAGCATGAATGTTGCAAAGCTGAGGAAGAGTGTTTAATGAGAGAGTAAACTGAAAACACCAAACCTCCCTCAGAATCCTGTGTGCCTTTGAGAATTGTAGTTTGGGTGAGCTGCAGCTTTAGGCCACTAGCTTTATTCTGATTGACTTTTCATTTTTCTTTATTGTTTTGATATTTCTTTTAGAGTGAGTGAAGAAAAGGAAGTGACAGAGGAACGACTGAAAACTGAGCAGGAGTCCTTCGAGAAGAAGATTCGGCAGTTGGAAGAACAGAATGAACTGATCATCAAAGAAAGGGAAGATATCCTTTTGAAAGTTTCATTTTTATATCCGGCAAATTTGAATCTTGTATGAAGAAACTGTAAAACCCAGAGAAATAATAGTTCTAATTTATAATGGGAAATAAATCTGCATGTGCTGCCATTTCTAGGCGATCAGAAAGACACTTAGCAGCATGTGCTATTGCTTCCTTTGTGCTTGATAAGGCCACCCAGCTGCTATGCTGCTGTTACTATGCTGTGAACACAGATTTGTCAACTAAAAAAGACAATATGAAATTGGGCATACCACAGAATTCTGGGTCTTTATTAAATTCTGCCCTGCTATTGTAATAGAGACTTAACCTCCTCAAATTTAGATTTCTTCTTAGGTAAAGCTGAAACAGTCCAAAGGGATCCTCTTCTGAAAGAAAAATCTAGAAGTTAGAACAACAGCTTACAGAATATGTCAGTGTTGTGTTTGATAAATGCTTAAAGAATAGCATAAAACCAACAAACAATGTCACGGAAAAGAAAGGTTTGAAGTTTAGAGTTAGAGGTGCGTGTGTGTGCGAGTGTGTACATGTACCCATGTACATAGTACATTGTTTGTATGAAAATAAAGTCAAAACATCCTTTTCAAGTTTTACTTTTTTTTTTTAATTATGTGTATGTGTGTGGAGCTTTGTGTGTGTGAGGGCAGGTGTCCATGGAGGGCAGAGAAAGGATCCGCTGGAGCTGGAGTTAGTGTTGGCTGTTGGCCACCCCATGCCGGTGCTAAGTACCTCTAGAAGAGCAGAGCACTCACTCTTAACTACTGAATCGTATCTCTAGCACCAATACAAACTTATTTAAATTTAAAGGTTTTTACTTAGAGGGATATGTGAATTAAAATGACCATAGTTATGGACTTTCTTTTGGGTAGGTAGAATTACATAATGACATAGATGGAAGAGAGAAGCAGCTAAACAGAATATGATGTATCTGCCAGTGTGTAAATGCTTGAAAGAACCATTGTCCTTATTGGCAGTATCATTACTAACTTGATGGTTATTATTTTAAAGATTCTGCAAGTAACCGACATGGTCTTGCGTTGACAATAATCATGCATTTAAAAATAATAGAAAAATTTAATCATAAAGATAAATTAACTAGCTTGAAAATCACAAAACTGTAACTCTAAAAAATGAGTTCTGAACTTCTGCTTTTTCACATAACGGAAGCACATGATAGAAAATTAATACAGTTAGAGTTTTTACATTTGATTTGCAGAGTAGAACATTATAAGGCATTTTGATTCCACAATAGTAAAAAAAAAAAATTAGCTTTTTTCTTTCTTTCTCTCCCTCTCTTTTTCTGGCTATTTATTTCTCTTTGACTTTCTTTGTGTCTTTTTCTCTGTCTCTGTCTCTGACTCTTTGTCTCTCTGTTTCTGTCTCTCTCGCTCTCTTGCTCTCTCTTTCTTGCTCTCTCTGTCTCTTTGATTTTCTGTCTCTCTGCTACAGCATCTGGGTAATCCTCTTAGGCTTCTCTGTTTCGTTTTAGCTTTGTTGTTGTAAGAATATATGCCCTCAGGACCAGGACCATGTTCTGCTTTTCTCTCCATGTCAGAGAAGTGCTGTTTCCTGAAAATTCACAACACACTTTGGCTAGTACTTTAAAAAAGTAGTAGCTTAGAGATTGAATGAAATTTTCATTTAAAGGGCCTGTTTTTCACATCAGAAGAACTAGACAGAGATGACCTCTGGCACTGATTTGGGGGTTTAAAGTTACAGTGTTGGCAGCTCTACAGTTCTAGCTTCTAATGGCTGTTCCAGTTCAAAGGACTACATTTGAATTAGGGCAGGAAGGAAAGGGACTGGAAGTCTTGGCAAGTGTAAGTCCTCTCCCTTTAAAAAGAAAATAAAAGAACTTTCTCCGGGTGTCCTCCCATGTCCTTACCTGATAGTCTTTTATGATATTATTGATGTGTGGCTTTGCTATTACACAAAGGAGGCAGAGAAGGTAAATGTGTAGCTTGTCTTACTTGGATAGTGTAGCAAGCACTGAGAGAGAAGGAGTCTAAAGTTAGCCTCCAATTCTGGTAGCAAAAGTAGGGGATATAAAACTCATTTATATGTAGAGAAAGTGTTGATATTTTGACCTTCCTAGGATAAAAAAGATGTACAGCAAGCAGTATTGTCAGGGTAAGTTGAGCAAAGAAGGTAACAGAGATTGGTATTAAAATATTTGAAAGGTTAGGCAGGCAGAGTAAGTCCATTTATATATAATGTTATACTTAGAAATTTCTGTAGATTTCCAGGAAGGTAGCATATAATTTTAGTGGGCAGTGATGTCAGATCTGTCCAGAATGATGTTTTTCAGTGCTGAAGCTGTATTCATTATGTCCATGAATGGTTTCTTCTGGAAAGCAAAGTGTTAAAATCGGCCAGGTGTATTGTAGTGACAGAGTATTTAGTGTTTCCTCTAAGACTTAGCTCAAGACTCAAAACATTATCCTATGGGCCAAATCCAGTATGAAAGCAACTAGCTTTATTTGCATTCCTTATGTGTTTTCTGTGGTGACTTTTGTGCTCCACTTCCACAAGTAGTTGCAACAAAGATCCTGGGCTCCCTTAGGCTAAAATATTCACTATCTGCCCCTCTCCAGAAGAGAAGGATGTACATGAGGTACATAGATCTGTTTCATATACAATAAGCAGGGAGTTTGTGTAAGCATTTATTTTAAATTGTGAATGCGCATGGAAATAAATGTTGGGTTTTAGCAACAATTAAAATAGATTATTTCATGTAATCCCTTTAAGGCATTTTAAATCACAAACAATAAGTCATGTTTATAAAAGTTTATTGTCAAAAAAGGAGAAAGAAATTATATAAACAATAATACTTAAGATTTTTGTTACAAGTGTATTGCACAGGTACAAATCTCCTTAAGAGAATAAACCTGTCAGAGGTTAATACCGATGATTTTACACTACATAAAACTCTATAAAACTTTGAAACATAAAATGAGCTTGTAATTTAAGACAATATAATTTTAACTACAGATGCATCTCCCTGTCAAGCATGCATGGTCTGGGCTCATCGACATTGAGTCAGATAATCCCAGTTCATTTTTAGTTTATTTCTGTGTGAGGCACTATACCAAGCAATTGTAGTTTGGGGCATTTTTAAGGTATGTTATGCCAAATTTGTTTTTGTTTAAGGTCTGATAACTTATTAACTATACAGACTAACCACTTAGTAGAAAAGAAATTTTTTCACATATTTGCACAAGGATAGGGCATCTGATAGAGTTTTTAAATAGAAAATTAGTTTATTAAAACATTAAAGTCTGGATAATTTTTAGTCTTTGAACAAAGAAATACTATGCTTAAGTGCCATTTTCAATGTCATATGCTTTCTTGAACCTTGTGGAACTTTGCCCACCTTTATGTGTGTGAAAAGAGAAAATCTTACACTTAAAGAGAAACTTGCCCAATAACTTTAGTTCTGAAACATGGAGGCACTTGAATATTAAAAGTTGCAATGGATGTATTTACTAGAAAAGTTAATTAATATTTGAACTTGTATTTATGGAGAATGGCTCAGATTGATGCCATTAGCAAAAGCTTGTAGAAGGAAAGTAAAGTCTGAAGTCTGGTAGCATCACTGTGAACTGGAGAAGAAAAACTACTGAAGCACAGTGCATAGTAGAGTAAAAATAGCCCTGTTTTCCACTGTCTTCAAAAGAAAGGTTACTGAATGAACTGTCATTGCCCCACAACCTTTTGTGAGTGTGTGCTCATGTGCGTGCTGCACACATGCATGTAGTGCATTTATCCATGCAGATATGCTCGTGCATGTGGAGGTCCTACAGGTGGAGGTCAGGTGTTTTCCTTAATCACTCTTCACCTTCTTTTTTGGAACAGAGTCTCTCACTGAATCTGGAGCTAGATTTGGCTAGACAAGCTGGCTGGTGAGCTCAGGAATCTGCCTGTCTCTACCTACCCACCACTGGGGTTATAGTGCATGCTGTTGACAAACATGCTAGAGATCTGGACTCAGGTTGTAATTTCAGCTCAGCAAACACTTTACCAACTGAGCCATTTCCCCAGCACCTCTTCCCCACTGCTTATAAAGCTGGAGATTGCGTTTAGGATCTCAGCAAATGCTGTACCACTGAGCCATATCTCTGCCCTGAAAAGTTACCTATGCCTCCTTTGCAGACTTGTTGGAATTTGAACAGTTCTTTTTATCATGTCTATTAAGAATCTAACCAGGTTCTGTAGTAGGGCACTGAGTAAAAGGTGGTATTTCTTTTGTGAGCACTGCTGATTGTGTGAGGGAGGGGATGATTGGTTTCTTTGTTTTCTATTCCTCTGCCTTTCTTCCCTAGGGTTTCAGTGTTTTTTTATTTTATTGTACAAGTGCCTGGGCTGCTTCTAAGCTCTGTGGAGGGGGGCTTAGCTTATGACGGTTGGTTGCTCACTGAAGAAAATCAAGATTATTTTGTTGTTAATGTTATTTGGGGAGAGTGTCTTTGGTGTGGGGGGCTTCTTTTTATATTGCTAGGTCAGAAACCAACTACTTCCCCCGTTTTTAAAAATATTATTCTCTTAATATTTTGTACATGTATATAATTTTGTTCATAGTCCTCATTCCCTTCAATTTCTCCATGTTCCGGATATATCTTAAGATATATCTTACATCCAACTTGATGCTGTGTGTGTGTGTGACACATTGGTTTAGTGTTTAGTGTTTAGTGTTGCCATGTACTCATGGGTGTGTGGTCATCCACTGAGACATTGACTCTACTGGCCATCCTCTAAGGAATAGTGCCTCTCTCTCCCCCAGCAGTCTTCAGCTGCCAATAACCTCAAGAGTGGGGCCTCAGGAGCTTCTTCTGCCTCCATGATGGAGTCCTTCTTCCTCTGATGGATTTTTAACTGACTTCCACTTATGCAGGTATTGTGCAGGTAACTACAGGTCTTATGAATTCATCTATACAGCAGTCAGGTCATGTCCAGAAAACAGCATTTCAAGTCATTCCTCTTCATCCTTAAGCCCTTACATTTTGCCCACCCCCTGCTCTACTATGGGACCTGACCCTTGGGTTTGGGAGTTGTTGGTATATACCTGAGGTCTCACCATCACTTCTAGTTATTTGAACAGCTGTTAAGTACCCGCATCAAGTGCCTCACAACTCCAGCTCCAGTGCACATGCAAAGATACATGTATAATGAATATGAATATATATATATATGTATGTATATATATATATATATATATATATATATAAAATTTCCATAGGACAACTGTGTTACTTGAGGCCATTTTGGTTGCTACATGGTGCTGTGTGAATCTGGTAAGCTTGGGGCCTTAATGCTTTTGTATACTGTCATGGAAAATCATTTTAAGTCAGAATTAATAGACAGATAATTTTTCCTGTTAGTATTGTGGGGAAGCAGTCCCACTTCAGGAGAAAAACTGATGATTACTGGTTATTTTTATTGTTCTCAAGACCATTCACATCTGGAAGATTTTTTTTTTCTTGGTATAATCATGTAGCTCAGTGGACAGAGTGCTTGCCTAGTTTGTACAGGTTCCTAGATTCAATCCCCAATACAAATAGACAAATATGGTTATTTTCTTTTGAAAGTATTTAGCTACAAATGGTAACTGCAGAGTGTGGGGGGGATTGATACCAAATATTTGTAGAAAATAAAATAATTATAGTAACTTATCTGGTACACTTCATTTCATTTCATTTGACCATGTAATGGATAAGTTACTACTTTATAGCAAACTACCTGAACCCTTGGTTTTTCTGGAACTGATCGTGGAAATAAAAGTACTCCTTAGCTACCCTGCTCACCTATGTGTGCACTTACTCCATGAGAAAGTTCTTGTGGCTGCCATTTGGAGAATAAATTAATTGCTTGGTATCTGCACATTTAATTCTATTCCAGTTTAGAAACAAAAGTTAAATGTAGCAAATGGAGCTGCAGTGAGAATATTGGAACTGACAGAGGAGGTGATAGGAAAACTCTTAAAACATACAAAAACTGAGAATGCCCAGTAGGCTAGATTGCTATCCAACTAGATATAATGTACAGACGTTAGTATTAAAGGAAGCAGTTATGGAGCAGGTCTCATGACTTTGAGGCATCAAGATAACAGTGTTAGCTTCTGCTCATTTTAATACTTCTTTCAGTTAACATTTTACTTATGTATGTTCCTGTTATGAACAGAGCACTTTCTCATATTTTGTCTTTTTTGTGACAACCTGATGACTTAGGTAATCAGGTGTTTTCATCCTCCAGGCCTGGAGAAATAACTGGAACAGCATGTTACAGAGCCCAAAGTGAACTCTGACCCCATTGTCCAGTATCTTCATTATGCTAAAATCTTTTTAGTACTGATGAAGCACGTGATAGCAGTAACCCTCTGATATACTAACTGCTTTATAGTGAAGCATAACTTTATACAGATACATAATATGTATCTATAGTACTATGTACCTGAAGCTTTTAAAACCATGTTTATAGAAGAGAGTACAGAAGAGAAGTCTTGTACAGATTGTGTTTTGGCTTCTTTATCCGGTTTTTTCCATGCTCTTTGTGACATATTCTGAGCCCATTGTCCTTTTCAGTGTTCCTCACTGCATCCCTGCATGATTGTAGCATTTTGTGTCTGTCTCTACTATTTGTTCTTTGAGACGTTCCATCACTATTGCCAAATTAACCTTTCTTAAAATTTAGTTTTATTGCATCACTTGCCTTTTGAGACTTTTTAGCTTTATATGGTTTAAAAGATGAAATGTTTTCCGTACCGGAGAGTGAACCCAGGGCCTCGGTGCGCTTGAGAAATGCTGAACCACTGAGCTGTATCCCTAGCTCATTTTAAAAACAAATTTGAGATAGCTAAGCTTTCCCAGACAGGCCTTGCAGTCAGCCACTAATCCAGGCAGGCTTTGAACTTGCTATCCTTCTACTTCAGCCTGTTTATTATTTGGCTTAGCTTCATGTGGGTCCTGATTGATATGTGACCTTCCTATTGATTACCTCGTATCTGGTTCTTACAGACTACCTAGGAAAAGTATTTGATTTTCCCTATTTATTTGTGTGTGTACATGTATTCATGTGTGTGTTTGTGTATGCACACATGTGTAGGTCTAAGGACAACTTTCAGGATCAGATCTCTTGTATTATGTATCCAGGGATGGAACTCATGTAGTCAGGTTTGGCAGCAAATTCCTCTGTTCCCTAAGCCATCCACTGAATTGAAAACTTGGAACCAAGTCTTGAATTATAACTTTGTCTTTTTTTTTTTTTTTTTTATCAGTATGACTTTAAAGAAGTTGTGGAACAAATGAACATTACAGTGTCATTTTAGGAAAACTTAAATTTGCAACAGCTTTATGCTTGAAGAAAGGTGAAAAAGTGAAGCTGTGAGGAGGAGGAGAAGATAGCTTTTAGCTAAAGGGTAAACTATTTATTTGAAGGAATGATTTCTAGGTTTTATTTTTAGCCCTTCCCCCTCTGTTCTGGCTTAGCAAGTTTATTTACTATTTATTATTGTAGGATTTGCTGTGGACTAAACTGTGTCTATTCCAAATTTATACATTGAGGCTTTCACCTCTGGTGTGACTATAACTGAAGATAGGGTCTCTAGGAGACCTTAAGATTAAATGAGGTCACAATGGTGGGTGTGCCCTGAAACTCTAGAACTGTGTTTGTCATCAGACCAATATAGAGGGCATAGTCAGATGGTACAAGAGAAACACAACCTGCCTGCTGGAATGTCTGGTCCAGAACCATGAGAAAATCAACTTGCTTAAACTGCCTCAGCTCGAAGACTTGGCTGTGAGAGCCTGAGTGAAATAGTACAGTATTAAAAGGTACCCCATTCTCTGGTAGTTTTTCCTCAGTATAAGGTAAAGGAGCCATTTAATATATTTGTTAAAAAGTTATACTTCTAAACTTTATTGTACATTCAGGTGTCATTCTCTATCATTTTGTATCTTTACTCCCTTGGCTAGGTAGAAATACAGTTTTAGATATAAGTTATTCTAGGAATGTTGTAAGGGATTTCTCTGGCTTACTGTCTGGGATCCTTTTAATATCTGTGGCATACTCATTTTATAATAAAACAGTATTTTCCTGTTCTAGGTTTTGTTTTGCTTTTTTGTAATGGCTGAAAAGCACCAGACACAAGTCCTTAGCACTTGACTCCAGAAAACAGTTTATTACTTTACAGTGAGAGAAACTGAAGTTCAAATAGTTATGATTTAGACTAGGGCTATAGAGTTTAGATGACCCTTTGGCTAGGATTGCCATTTCTTTTTGATGTCCACATAGAAATGTAGTAAAGTGAACTTAAAACAAAACTTGGTATGTGTGTATTATGTTACATATTTTAAACAAATTTTTACCCTTTTTTAATAATGATGGTTCTGAGTATGTTGTATCAAATCTATATAGGCCCATATAAGAATTACTTAGAAAAGTTCAAACAGTTCTTGCATGAATAAGCAGACTTTCAGTGAGTAAATTTTACAACAGTTGTTATTCAGGAAAGTTTATAATTATGATTAGTCTTTCATGTTACCCATCTTCCATAAAAGACTAATTTGTCATACCACAGTTTGTAATAATTTTAGATTTTAAGAATATAATGAATGGCTTTTATTAATCAAGAATAATATTTTCTTTGTATCTTAAACTTAGAATGGCCTTCACAATATAATGGTAGAACATTCACTTCAGGTACAATCTTTCACAGTAACTTTTGTGTTTTTTTTAATTTTTAATTTAATTATTTTTATTTATTACAGTTTATTCACTTCGTTTCCCAGCTATAGCTCCCTCCCTCATCCCTTCCCAATCCCACCTGCCGTCCCTCCATCCTCCCATGATTCTCCCCTAGTCCACTGATAGGGGAGGTCCTCCTTCCCTTTCCATCTAACTCTATCCTATCAGGTCTCATCAGGACTGGCTGCATTGTCTTCCTCTGTGGCCTGGTAAGGCTGCTCCCCCCTTAGGGAGATGATCAAAGAGCAGGCCACTGAGTTCATGTCAGAGACAGCCCCTCTTCCCCTTACTAGGGAACTCACTTGGAGACTGAGCTGCCATGGGCTACATCTTCTGGAGTTCTGGGTTATACAAATGGTTAAGCTCTATGAAAATTTTATTTGTAAAATATTTTCAAGAACATTTATAATATGTAAAATGATAAGATAGGTTTAATAATGTCTTTAATCTCTTTTGTAGGTGTTCTTTTCTGTTTGAAGGTTTTGATTTTAGTTTTTAAATTTTTCATCTGAAAAACCAAAACAATGCAGAAAACTTGCTTTCTAGTTTTTGAGGAGATAATACAGGTTTTAAAGAAAAACATGTTTTAATACTGTGGGAGAGCATTTCTTTAATTTTTAAATTTATTCTTCTTTTATACAATACATCCTAACTGCAGCCTTCTCCAACCCCACCCCTGCCCTGCCTCCCCAGTCCACCAGATCCACTGTTCTTCTGTTTCCCTTCCAAAAAGTACAGGCCTCCCAAGTTATTGGCAGGAGAAGATGGCTAAGGAGTTGCTGAAGAGTCTCAGTATCATAGGCTTCTCTGATGAAGCACAAAGAAATCTTAGGAAGAAAGATGTAGGAGCTGGAAAGGGCCATACTTAGGGTTGAAGCCATGTTGGAAGGTTGCATGGCTCTGTTAATATCTGGCTTCCTTGAACATAAGAAGCATGCCATTAGCAGTAATCAAAACAAGATGTGTTTATTTCAGGAGACATTCTGATACCAGCACTCCAGAATAATAACTCTGTAAGTTAGGGAACGACATCTTTTTTATCTTGGAATTTTAAAATTCAGCCATCATGTATACATTGTAGTTAGGAGTAGCACAGTCTTTCTGTTTTGATGTTTTTTTCTAAATTTGGTTGTAATTTTATGTTTTTATTGTTAAATTTAGAAATACAATTGATTTCTATATATTTGTTTTATAGCTTTTAGCATTCCCATATACTTTCTTATTATTCCAGTAGTTTTATATATAGAACCACATCAATCTGCAAATAAAAACAATTGTAGTGTTTTTTCTACACTTCTTTTTCTTGTTGTAGTATCTCTAATTTCGTGTTAAGTAGATGTGACTGAGAGAACATTCTTGTCCTGTTCTGTATCATAGGAAGGAATACATATTCATCCTTGAGTTTGACATTGGTCTGTAACAGCCCTTTTACCCACCTTTTTGTTTCTTGAAGTTTTCTCATATTCTTCATTTGTTATTTTTGTTTTGCTTTCTGTCCTTAAAATTGTGATGGATGTTGATTATTCATAGTATTTTCAATAAACTTATTATCCATTTCTCTGAGGCATAGTTTCTGTCCTGTGTGCTTACTTACTGTATAGACTTAGACTGTAGTACAGGCTGCTCTCCCTGGTGTCAGCAATAACTGTTATATGAATGAGTTGCTAAAGCAGTGTTCTTGATTCTGAGAGCAAGTTATACTTCCCTACTAAAGCTGCCTACTCTGGTACTCTGCCTTTACATGGTAATAGATCTAACTTAAAATAAAAGTTTCTCTATTCAATAAATATGAGAGCTGAGAGTACAAACAATTGAACTCGTGAGAGCTACAATTTTTCAATAAATACTTACTCAGTTTATATAGCAAGAGTATATAAAGATCTAGCAACTGTATTTTGCATTTAGTTTCTGAAAGGTTTTTGTCTTCCTATCTGCTAGAAAAAGATGAAGGGTCAGTTAAATTACATTTACAGGAACAGAATGAAGTACAGTAGTTGACAGGAGAGTGAGAGCAAAGACATTTCTGTTCTTGAATTCTCACTTTGTCAGCATTTCCTTACTGTTTGGCTTTAGCTAAACCAGAATTTTAAAAAGTGAGAATTTTCCAGTTTCTTATTATTTTTTGCTAAATATTTAACATATTATGAGAAAGTCCAGCTTGCTGCCAAGAATGAAATGTAGGTGGTTTATTCTTAAAAATCCAATCTTGTGGTTCCACAGTATTTACTGGCACATAATGTAAAATCAAGTGGGATTTATCTGTTAAAACAGGCAGTGTCCTGGAACAAATCCCTCTATTGTTCACACTGTTAAAATTGCTACCATATATTTTTATTTCTTAGAAAGGACCAGAGCCACATGTTAAAAATGTATTAGTAAAGGTTTTACAAATGTAATTCAAATATTAAAATTCTTAATTGATGTTTAAATGGTGAGTCTTGTAAAATATTAAGAATTTTGCAGAAAAGTTTTTCTGTCTTCCCAACAAAATGCCCTAGGATAACAGTGCTGGGAGTATTGTTTTAGCAATAAAGATTATCATGTGGATATGTTCCTTAGAAGGCCCCATGGTAGTAATACCCCTAGATTTTGTCTTTAAAGAAAACTGCTGAGAGGCAATAATTTTTTTTGTATGTGTCCCATTTTCATTAATGCATGGTAATTGATGGAGTTGCAGTGACTCGTAGCAGTAATGAGTTCTAAACATAATAACGCACTCTTTTCTAATAAGTGAGCACTGCTGGGGTTTAAAAGCATACTAAATCAGTTGCTTTAGTATGAATTTATTAGTTTTTTTCAGCATTAGCTTTAATAGTAGTTATTTACATAAGCGTACATCCCATTAACCGCCATCAGGGCTGGAAAACATGCTGAACTGTTCATATTTTCATATAATTATTGAACATAATGGTTTCATTTGCATTTCTAAACAGTGATGTTTCTGTCAGCCTTGGAAATAGTGTCTTTACGCAGTCCCTATTTCACATCCACTTATTTGACATCGTTAAATTTTATGCTAATGTGCTTCCCTAGAATATCATCAGTAGGACAGATGCTTGTGCTTTAATATACAAATCAGGCATGCTTTTCCATCCCCCCAAATTGCAGAGGAAATTTTTTAAAATCGGCACTTTTTGATATAGAGTCCATCTCTATATAAATATGTTTATGAAAATAAAAGTTTTAGGGTTAAATGTTATAATCTGGTTGTCTCTTGAAAAATGCGTATTGTGAAAGCTATCTACCTGACTGGGTTAGCTCTGTTGCCTTGCCTGAGGAGATAAGTCTTAATAAAGATCTTGTGGCTTATGAATATTTAGAGTTCTGCTTCTGAAATGTTGATCTTGAGATGTAGGTTTTTCCATGTTTTTGAATCCTTCAGGTCACAGTGTTAGCGTAAGTGTTTTCTCTGGTTTTGTTCCTCAAATCTCCTAAGCTGGGTTGTAAACTTTGTGATGAAAGCTGTTATGTTAATGCTTCGGGGAGTCTTAGCTTCTGTTGCATTCATAAAGCATGGAGGGTGAGAGAGTGAGCCATTTGGTAAGGAAGCATGTCCAGGGTAGTAGCCCAACACATGAGGGTGCTTTGTGGACAAACTCCTTGCCAGGTGGTTATCTATGTATAGTCATATTCTGTGCCTCCTGTAGTGGGGATGCTTTTCTGGGTGCTGTCAGCCAATTGGCTGAAAAAAGCTAAATAGCAGCATTCAATTACATGGTTGTTTGAGGTTTTATGATGGAAGGGATGGCCATTGAAGCCACTAGATTTTTTTTTTTTTTTTTTTTTTTTTTTTTTTTTTGGTTTTACCTTTCTTTTCCTGTATTCTGACAACTAGGGCAACATTCTGTTGTTGACACTTAGTGGACCTGCAGTGCTGGAGCTGACTCTGCACAGTGCAAAGCACAAGGTTGGCAGTCTTGCAAGACAGAGCAAGGAGCAGCTTTGAGAAGAGTTCTTGCCCCAAATTACTGGCTAAAAATAAATCAGAACTGCTGTAGCCCAAAACTGACACAGCATACGAGGACTGTTTGGATAGGAATGTGATTTGGCTTAACAGGTCAAGAGGCAACTGAAATTTTTGCAAGGACTTCTATTCTTTGGGGAATTGTGGTGAAAGAGATACAAGAATTGTAAAGAAACTACCAGATGGGTAGAGTTTCAAGCTACTCATTTTTACCCTAGCCTTTTCATGAATTTTCTATGTAATATCTTAAAATAAGTCTAAAACTTGTAATTCTCACAATTACAAAATCTGGGTTATATTTAAAATATTGGACAGGCAGAAGTCGAAGGAAAAGTAGTCCTCATCAGCAGATCTGTTGCCACATCAAGTATTATATCCAATAGTGTGGGGGAGGGTAGGAGATGATAAAAGCACTTACCTGCAAGCCTGGCTGAAGGATAGGTGTAAAGATGAAAGGAAAGAGATGACTCTACCAAATTATCTTTTGACCTTCTTTCACACTCTGTGGCACAATCCAGGGCCCCAGAATAATAGCAAATAAAGTTTTTCTAAGTTGTAATTTTAATCTGAAAAGACTGTCTTTCTAGGAAAGTGTGTTTTCAGCTCCTTTCAAAACTTCCTTAACACCAAATTGTTGGTATTGTTGATGGTAAGGCTGGTTTGCTACAGAAGAGGAAAAACATTCCCTGTCACCAAAACATAGTGTTAGTTTTTTTTCTTCTGTACATAATTCTTTCTTTTCTGGAAAGAATTTAACAATAAAATCAAAATTTAATAACCCCATTAAGTATTACATTATTAGAGGACCACGATGTTTACTCTAAAATGCATACAGAAAGGAGTTCAAGTGTTCCAAGACTGTTTCCAACCCAACCTCAGAAGATAAGAGAGTTCGTGTTTCATAACAGCTTCTGTGTACAGGTTTTGCAGTTCAAAATTCTAAGTAGTGTTAGATATTAGCCATATACCAATAAGTTGAGAGGAGCTTTAATTTGTAGTTATATTTATTTTCTTTTTTATGGCTTGGGGAACAGAATTACCACCTCCTTTTGAGAGGTGACTGATCTACTTAGGAACCTGATCCTGAGGTCTGACAACCCCCACACTCCTGTTCTACAAAGCTTCAGGGACTAAGATCTGCTCTGTATGCAGCATCTGGTAAGGAAATTGATTTTCCATTGCATATATCTCTTTATTTTCCTATCTTTAGCTATGATAGAAATTATCACATGGAGACATTTACAAATAAATGTTACTTTTTTTTTTTCTTAATTCTGTCTGGGGTGCTAATATTTGAGGGTATAAGAGGAGAGCTCATGTACTACTTGATAATTATTCAGTTAAAAAATCTTATTTTTTTCTGATTTTAAAAAACAAGTATATATGCAGTGTAGACTATTTGGAGATAATATCAGATATTACTTCATTCTTGAAGTCAATATTTGGTACAGTTCTGATTTTATTTAGTCATTGCTCAAATAGCAAAATAGGTGAAAATTGTCATAATTTGACATCGGTGAAAGTTTAAGAATTTCAGATCTTTTGCATTTAGTTTGTATTAATTGTATTATACTTAAGGTAAAATTAACATCTCTTAAACATTACTAGAACATCAAAAAGAAGTTTAATGGAAATGCTTAGGTTTTAATAGTGAGAAAGGACAAAGAGAACTCAAAAGGAAATATCAAACTAATGTGATTTTATGAAAAATATGGCAACTTTCACATGGAACTAATTTAGTGTTCAGAACCCTTGTGTTCTGCTAAGGCAGGTAGTTAGAAACTTTATGATGCACTTACATTCTGATCCCTTCCCTGGACAATGAAAGTAATAGTCTGTACATCAGTGTGCCAGTTGTGAAGATTAAGTAAGACAATGATTAGTAACTTCTTTGCACCACAACTACATACTGTAGAATGGCCCCCAGTCATTTCTGTTTTTGCCTTTGTAGCAGTGGTAATACCTGAAGTAACTGCTCTGTTCCTCTCCTCTTTATTTGTTTGGGTCCTCTAATACACCTCCTAAACATACAGTGTGAACCTCACCAGCAACACTTGGGGCATTGCTGAAGATGCAAGGCCTTGTGCAATACTTTACTTTTCCAGAGTCTTCATTTAGACAAGATACCCCAGTGACCTATACACTAAGGAGCTATTTGTGGGGAGCTATTTGTGCTAATTTCTTGAAATCAGGGATGTTTTATTTTAAGAGATGTAGGCAATGGGAAAATGTATATATTTATTCTTTTGTATGTGTATTTTGTTTTTTGTTATTTTTTCTTGAAGCTGGGTCTTGTTGTTTACCTCTGGTTGGCCTTGAACTTAATGGTCCTCCTGCTCCAACCTTCCTAGTGCTGGGATTATATTTGTGTGTCACTATAACTAGATCATTTGCTCTCTTTTTCTAAGCTCTCACTTTCAAATATATGGTATTAGATAACTATATGGGAACTGTATCTGTGCTGTTCAGTAGATTATTCCTCAAGTGTTAAATATCTGGTCCAAAGCTGCTTTTGTGTATTCATTTTTTAAATATCTAATTGTTTCTGTTATTTACTGAGAAAGAGATATTGAAATCTCTGAGTATGATTATTAGTTTACCCATATGTCTTTGTAGTGCTTATCTGGTTTTGCTTTATACATTTGGAAGGTACGTTTTCAGATGAATAAAACATTGAAATTGTTATTTCTGTCTAATGAATTGGCTTTTTTATTGTTGTGCGAGGGGCCTTATTTATCCCACGGGATATTTCTTGTACTGGAATCTACTCTTTCTAAAGCTTATTGACCTACTTTAGCTTCTTTTGAGTACTGTTAGCATCGTAAATCTTTTTCTATCCTATAATTTCTTAAGTAGTTATATCTTAATATTCAAAGTACATTTCTTGTAGCCAATACGTAGGCAAATCATTGTATTCTCTTTGTCCAGTTGTCAGAATTATGTCATTCTATTTGTGTGGGCCTGTTTTTAAGGCTTGTGTTCTGTTAATTTCTTCACCAATCCAGTAGATAACAGGCTTTATGGCAAGTATTGAAATCCTATAACACAAATCTTTCAGCTTTACTCCTCCTTTGCAGAATTGCTTTGGCTATTCTTATTCTTCGTATTAATTTAGAATCAGTTTGATAAATGAACAGATATTTTAAGGTATTTTCTACATGTTGTTTAAATTTTGTTTAAAAACTACTTTAAGGCTTACACAGACATCTTAGAGTTTACCTGTTAATTTATTATATTATAATAATGTATTTTAAAAATTATCTCTAGTTTTAGTTTAAAATATAAGGTCATAAATGCAGTCTTAGTTACTGTTCTATTACTGTGAAGAGACACTGAGTAAGGCAACTGTTATGAAAGAAAGCATTTAATTGGGGACTTGTTTTCAGCTTCAGAGGCTTGGTCCATTATCTTGGTGGGAGTGTTGTGGCAAGCAGGCATGGTGCTAGGAAGTAGCTGAGAGCTATATTCTGATCAGCAGAGAGCTGAAGGCTGGCATGGACTTATGAAACCTCAAAGCCCACTCCCACATTTCCTCCAACAAAGCCACACCTACTCCAATAAGGCCACACCTCCTAATCCTTCTAATCCTTCCAAATAGTTCCATTCCCTAGTGACTAAGCATTCAGCTATATGAGCATATGAAAAGCATTCTTATTCAACCTACCACAAATGACAAACTTTATCCCTGTTTTGAATAACTCATAAACACTAACAAAAAGTAATTACTTTTTCTAACAAAAAATAATTTCAAATACCTAATATAATAACTTAAACTTCAAAAAGTAATATAAATTTGGCAAGAAAATAAAATATTATACAGTACTTTACCTGTGTTTATAACTTAGGTATTTAAAGTACCATGTTTTCTGTTTTTTAGATGGTTTCCTGAGCTTTCAAAGTTAGCTCTTAAAATTTTCTAAATTTTGTAACAGCAATGACAATGTTTAGATTGAAGTATGTTATGTATAAAAATTAATATGACTGTAACTAAGTTAAAAATAATAATGAAGAGTCTAACGTTTTAAATGTTAATTCAGCACCTTGAGATAAAATTTTTCTTCAACAATATATTCACACGTATTGATTGCTCTTAAAAATGTTTACAAAAACCCTTAAAACAATATTTGGTTATAGTTGAATTTTTATAGATAATTTAACACTTTTCAAGTAGGTAGTTATGTTTTCTGAAAATAAGGATGGATTTTTTTTTTGGTTTTCATATTCTGCATACTTTTATTTTTAATCCTTACTGTATGCAGTGATGAGAACTTGTCATATAAGGATGAATGAAATTGGTGCTATAGTCCATCCTCACATTCTTTCAACTTTCTTTCATATTTTAATAGGAAATTATTTAGTTTCTAGCCACTAATTGTAATTTTTGCTGCTCTACCTAGATGTCCTTTATTAGCTTTCAATAAAAATGAACATTCCTGTGAGATCAAAGAAATGGTATGGAGAGTTTCTTTCCTTCCTGCTTTGCTGATAGTTGTCTGTCTGTCTCCCAACCTTAGAGTCTTGCTAAAAAGCTGATCTTTTAGTGTCAGTTCATATTATTGTGTCAGTTGGTTTTGCTTGTTTAACTGAGCAACATGTTGCTAAGTGATCTTCTAATATCCAGGTTTACATTCCTGAACTGACCCTTACTTGATTGCTATATTATCCATTTATATGTTGCTGGATTTTGTTAATTTTTGCCTTAGAAGATATATTATTCTGAAATTTACTTCTTTCATAATGCCTGCTTGCCTTTGTACCAGGGTAGTGCTGGATAACTTCTGCTGCTGCTTCTTCTTACTTCTTCTTCTTCTTCTTACTTCTTCTTCTTCTTCTTCTTCTTCTTCTTCTTCTTCTTTTTCTTTTTCTTTAACACTACATGTGAGAGTTTGTATATAATAATTTTCTGGCTATAGAATTATTTTTAAATGACATTTACATTAATGCTTTAACATATTTCTTACAATGTATTCTGATTATGGTAGCTCCTCCTAGATTCATCCCCACCTTCCCAGCTACCAGCTTCTTGTGCTCTTTGTTTTTAATCTGTATGTCCCAAATACTCTTGGGAGTGGAACTTGCCCTGGAAAGCATTAGACCTACACTAGGTGGTTCTCAGTGTTAATTGCTGTCTATTATAAAAACTTCTCTGAATAAAGGCTTATTGATGTAAGATAAATGTTACCTTTTCCCTTACATTTTTGTTAAAATTCAAAAATGAAACCTTCTGATCCTAGAATATGTTTACCCTACTTTCAGATGGAAACATTTTAAACCACAAACTTCCAGTCAGTTTATCTGTTTCTTAAGAAACTTTTAGTAGCTTGTGTCTTTCTTTCAAGGGATTTTTTTTTCCATTTCTTCTATGTTTTCAAATTTATATGCATAAATTTGTAGTAGTATAGGTTTTGAGAGATTAAATGGATTCTTTGTTACATTAACTAACTTGTAACAAATCTACATGTTTTTTCTTTCCCTTTAAAACAGGCTTCCAAAAGGAATGTTGCTTCTTCCTTATGGAGGAGATACCCAGTTATTGAATTAAGAGACTATTGTTTTTAAGATACTAAAATGGTCTTTTTATTTATTTTTGAAATTATAACTGTCTGAATTATAAAAAAATTATAAAAATAATTTTTATATTTAAGTTGACTATGTATTGCAAATTAACTTGGGAGAGTATGTGTCAGGTGTAAATATATTTACATGAGATTGGGAAGCACAGCTGTATAAACTCATAAAATGTTTTACTTTTTTATAAATAGAAACATTGTTAATTATTTGTAATGACATGTAAATTGAGCCATTCCCCATTTTATAATATATTAAAAACTGGTGTGGTACCTTCTGTTCATCCATGTAAGAAATCATTTGTTATCTTAAGTCTGAAAATTTAGATATTGGTGCTAGTAAATTTTTTAGCTGTTTATATTACTGTTGCTCTTTTCATTCTTAGCCATCTGGAAACTCTTGAGTAGGAATATGTCAGATTATTCAATTCTTCATATCATTTCATTTTTCTTGTTATTATCTGTTTCTCCATGCTTTGTTCTCACTAACTTCCTCAGGTGCCGTGTACATGTATTGTTTCTCTCTTCACTTTTTTTTATTAAACACATTAAATATATTTTATGACAGAGAATTCTGAAACATGAAGCCTTTGCATGTCTATAGTTTTGACAATTTTTATGAGACTTTGTTTCCTATGTATTCGTTAAATTAAGTTGTTTATTTTATTGATGATATTGATGCATAACAAGAGACAGTTTATTTTAGATGCAAATATGAGTGACCATGGAACACAGATTTAGGTTAATCCAAATTCTGTATTTTCAAGGTGGAAACAGCTAACTGAAGATTCATGAAGTTTTATAGATTTACAGAAAAAAGAATGTCATAAATAAAGACAATTTAAAAATTCATTTATGGGTACATTAAAGAGGCAGTTACTACTGCAAGATGGGCTTTGGATCCTGAAAACATTCTTAGCTCTTAGGTTTGTGGACACCGATGATCTGCTGCGCTAATAGATTTCAAAAGGTTTCTGTCTGTTTGTCATAAGACGTTAGGTTAGACACAGATGTGGTCGAGAATGGTGAAGCTAGCCTGGGATAAGGTCATCAGCCTCTGGACCCGCAACATTCCACTCTTTTAACGTCATTGTAGTTCTAGCCAGTGATTAGTCTTTGCAGCTTCTTTCCAGGAATTCTTGTTGACATTGATTTTGTTTTTCTGACTTTTTTGAAGCCTGTGATTAAAATGAGATTTTTCCAAGGTAATCTTTAATTTTCTCTCGTGTTCTGTGTTCCTGCATATGCTGTCATATGTGACAAATTTAGGATGAGCATCTTATACCACCTGAGAAATTAAAATATTACCTGAAAATATAAAAAAGACAGTTTCTCAGTTACAAAATCTTAAAGTTAGTCATTAACCAGCTTGTCATTATTACCTTAATATCTTTAGAATTGATACAAATATAAAAAGTATAGGGACTGCTCAGTTGACCAATGTGCTTTTGTGTGCTAAAGCATATTATGTGTTTCTTAAGAAAGCCTTTTGGTGGACTACAGAAAATCTTAGGCATGGTGGTAGAAAAGTACTTGTTAGATATTAGGGCTAAGATTATATTATTTTTGTAAGAATTCCAAGAAATCTTAAAAGAAAACCAAATGAGATAACATTCAAGCTCAGTAGTATTACAGAAGTCATGATGAATATGCAAATACCTATTGGAGCAAATAACTGAAAACTGAAATTAAAAAAAATAAAACAAGAGCCAGCCCTGAAGGAATCAGAATTAGAAAGAACATATCTCAGTATAATAAGGCCTATGCATAACAAGTCTGTTCAACATTATACCAAATGGGGGAGAAGCTCATAATTTCCTCTAAAATCAGAACAAGAGTGTCTGCTTTTTCAATTCTTTTCCAATATAGAATTTGAAGTCTTAGTTAAACCAATAAGCAAGAGAAGGAAACTAAAAAGATACATATAACAAGGAATAAGTCAGAGTAACCTTATTTGCAAATAATAACCTTATTTGCAAAAAAACGTGTATAAGAAATTGAAAACTCCATAAGAAATCTCAGACTGGATAAGAATTTTAAGTGAAGTGTTGGGTCCAGACTTACCATGTAAAACATAGCACTTACAAATGTACTGAGAAATTAGGGAAACAGCCTACTTCATACAAACTTAAGAAATGGAAGCCTTAGAATAAGCCTAACAAGGAAGTGGAAGACCTCTACACTGAGAATTTAAACCACTGTTGAAATAAATTGAAGACAAAGACCTCTCACAGAATTAATATTGTGGAAAAGGCTATCTTACCAAAAGAAACTTCCATCAAGTCCCAATGTCACTCTTTACAGAAATCAAATAATCCTAAAATTCTGTGGAAGAGCAAAAGATCCAGGATAGTCCGAGCTTTCCTGAACAAATTACACCATGCCTGGTTTCAAGTTATAGTATGGAGCTATAATAACTAACAACAGAGTACTGACATGAAAACAGACAAATCAGTGGAATAACACAGAAGACCCAAATATAAACCTACACAGCTCCAGCCACCTAAATTTTGACAAAAATATACAATGGGGAAAGATGCTTTTTAACAGGTGGTGCTAGAAATATTAGATACCACCTGTAGAAGAATGAAACTATGTCCCTTACTGTAAGAATTAAATTTGTAAGAAGTAACACAGGGTGAGAACTTAGGTGACCCTGACAGCTGAAAGGTGTCATCTTGAACCTGAAAGGTGACATCTTAAGATCTGACCATACTGTGATCAGGATACAGGACCCCACAACACAGTGGGGTTTCAAAGAAAGTGGATTACATGCTACAAGCTTGGGCTTTCATAGCTAAGGGTAAGGAAGGGAGAAAATGGTTCCCTTAGAGACAGAACGGAAGAGTTAGTTGTTTTCCTATACCACCTGAGAAATTAAAATATTACCTGAAAATATAAAAAAGACAGTTTCACAGTTACAAAATCTTAAAGTTAGTCATTAACCAGCTTGTCATTTTTACCTTAATATCTTTAGAATTGATAGAAATATAAAAAGTATAGGGACTGCTCAGATAAAAGGTCTTTTATCTCTTTTTGCAAACCACCTGATGTCTGAGGGTACCAGAGGTCAGACGCTTCTGCAGTTTCTGAATATCTGTCTCAGTTTAGGGTCTTGACGTTTTTTTGGGGGGGGTGTCCTTTACCTAGTTCTAATCCTAGAAAAATTGACTACAGATAGTAACAGTTCAAAAACTTTAAGATAATATCTGAAACTTAGAAGGTAAAATAGGGAAAACTTTTAGTCAAGGATATTCTGTAAAGGGCTCTAATCATTCAAGAAATATGCTAATCTCCACCCTCTTAATTCTCTATGACACTTCTTCTACCTTGTTCCCTTTCTTCAACCACTACTTCTACCTTGTTCCCTTTCTTCAACCACTACTTCTATCTATTCTATCTCCCCTTCCAAGTGAGATTTATACATTCTCCCTTGGATCCTCCTTGTTATTATCTTCTTTGGGTCTGTGCTTTGTAGTATGCTTATCCTCTATTATATGGCTAAAAATCCACTTATAAGTGAGTACATACCATGTGTGCCTTTCTGGGTCTGGGTTACATCACTCAGGATGATCTTTTCTAGTTCCATCCATTTGCCTATAAATGTCATGATTTCTTTGTTTTTAATAGCTGAGTACTATTTCATTGTGTAAATGTGACATTGTATCCAGTCTTTGTTTGAGGGACATGTTTCCAGATATGTTGTTTCCAGATTCTGGCTATTATGAATAAAACTGCTATGAACATAGATGAACAAGTGTCCTTGTTGTATTGTGAAGCGTCTTTTGGGTGTCTATAACTAGGAGTGGCAGGACTGCTTTTTCCGGCCACAGGGGAAGAAGACATGCTCAGTCCTGAAGCAGCTTTTGAGGAGCTGGGGTTGATGGAAAAGGGAGCTCCCCTTTTTTGAAGAATTGGCAGTTAGGGTAGAGAGAAGAATGGGACTGGGAAGGGAGAAGGGATGGGGCTACAACCAGGATGTAAAGTAAATAAAAAAAATAAATTAACTTTTTTTTTTTTAAAAAAAGAGATGATGAAATGAGAAAAAAAAAGAATGCAAAGAACTGAAAACTGGTATTCCTTCAAAACAAAACAAAACAGCAATGAAAAACCTCATAGCAAAGTAAACCATGAGTTATATGATAAAACAACCTACATAATGGGAGTTCTTTGCCAGCTATATATCTGACAGAGGATTATAGAATATACAAAGAATTAAAAAACCTGAGCAAGATATCAAAAAAATGTAATAATTAAGTGGGCTAATGAAATGAGTTCACAGAAAAGTTAAATACAAATGATTAGTAAACATGAAAAAAGTTCAACCTTACTAGCTATATGAAAAATGCAAATTCAGACTGCATGCAGTCCCACCTCACCTTACTCAGTGTGGAAGTCATTAAAAACATAACAAATAGTGCTAATAAGGCCACAGAAAAAGAAGAACCCTTATACACTGCATGTCAGAATGAAACTTAGTCCAGCCACTAGAGATGCTAGTGTAGAGGGTCCTCAAAATGAAAGCTAGAAGTTTCTCTCTTGTTCTGTGTTCCTGCATATGCTGTCAAATGTTGACTTCTAGCAACTAGCTAGAAGTAACATATGATTCAGCTTTATTACTCACAGATGTGTTACTCAAAGACTTTACATCAACATAGCAGAGATAGGTGCACATCACTTTTCTTACAGCACTGTTTGCAATAGCTAAGTGCCCCGACCCGTGGGGCTTCAACGGGGTTCCTGAGGTGGAGAGATTGGAAGGAATGGGGGGATAGGGACAAGAGACGCAGGAATGAAAGCCAAGTCTGTTCATCTGACCAAGGCTTCCGTTTATTAGAAATTTTTACCCAACTTATATAAGGAGAAGGCAGGGAAGGGGGAAGGTTAATCTACTGCTGCAGGAAATAGGAAGAGTGCTTTCATGGGTTAAATATTGTACCTGCAAGATGCCGTAAGGATGTTTTCTTAAGGTATCTCATGGATGCTCTAAAACTAACAGATGGATGTTCTCACAATCTATCACCCATGATTTTGGGTCCTAGGTAACTCTTCAACTAAATAGCTTTAGGTCGCCACTAAATGACCTTTGCTCACTACTTGGCTTTGGCTTCAGTAAATAGCTTTGTCTCCACTAGATAGCTTTGACTTTGGCTTCCGTAGATGGCTTTGGCTCCCAGCAGCTAAGTTATGGTACCAACCTAAGCTATATAGAAGAGTAATGGATGAAGAAAATATGGAATGGAATTGTATTTACCTATAAATAAAATTTATTCAGCCATAAATAAAAATGAAGTTAGGCAGTTTTCCAGAAAATTAATGTAGCTGGTTGTTACAATTAACTGAATTAAGTTAATCTCAAAAACACAAATAGTACATGTGGACTGGTTAACTGTTGATTTCGTATAACCTAGAGTCACTTGGGATGAGAATCTTAATGAGGAATCATGAAGATCAAGTTGGTGTGTAAATATCTCCACAGAGGATTGTCTTGATTGTTAACTGATAGAGGAATGCTTAGTCCATTGTGGACAACACCATTTGCTGGACAGGGAGTCCTGAGGTATAAGAGAGCAGAAAAGTAATTGAAAGCAAGCAAGGAGCTATCTGTTCACTGTCTCTGCTCTTGACTGTGGAAAGGAAGTTTTAAGATCCTTCTTTGACCTGCAATAATAGGCTTATTATAACCTGGAGGTATAAGATCAGTAAACTCTTCCCTAAATTGCTTTTTTCAGGGTATTTTATTACAGCAACAGAGATGAAACAACAGCAATATGTTTTCTCTCATTCCTGGGTTCTAATTTTTATATAGTTTCATAAAATCATGTCTGTATATATGATATGAAAGATGAACCTGGTGATGAAAACAAAGGATACTAGTGAGAGAGGGGAGGGCCAAAATGAAGGGCATTGGGGTATGGGAGCTCTGGGGGTCTGAATGAGAATGGCCCCCATCGGCTTTATATTTGAATGTTTGGTTACCAGTTGGTAGACTGTTTCTCAGAAGGATTCAGAGGTGTGGCCTTGTTGGAGGAGGTATGTCACCAGGGGTGGGCTTTCAGGTGTCAAAGCCCATGCCTGACCTACTTAACTCTCTGCCTGCTGCCTGCAGATCAGGATGTAAGCTCTCAGCTGCTGCTCAAGCCCCATTCCTGCCTGCCTGCCTGCTGCCATGCTTCCTGCCATGATGATCATTGACTCACCCTCTGAAATTTTAAGCAAACCCTTAGTTAAATGCTTCCTTTTATAAATTGCTTGGTGTTTCATTTGAGCAATAGCAATAACTAAGAAGGCAATATACTCAAAGTATATTATATTCTGGTATGGAAAAGACTATTAAATCCAGTAGTATTTACAAATTTTATATATCAATAAAAATAAAGGGAAAATTTAAAAATAGAACCAGGACTGGGGATATGGTCTCAATGGTAGAATGCTTGTCTTGCACACACAGGCTATGAGATCAATTTGCTGCACCATTTAGGAAAAAAAAGTTCTTTTGAATGAAATTAAAAATTATCATTTACAATGCCACCTTTCCAAGTAAAATAATTAAATATTAACTTTGATAACACATATTGAACCTTGTTGACACTCACTGGTTCATTGTAACATCTCCAGTTTGTGTTTTAAAATTTATTCAGAAAAAAAATCATATATTGAAGTTTTCAAGTCTCAAACATGCATTTTACTTCGTAGTTTTTCTTGTGTGGAATTCTATATTTTTCATTATTGAAATGGTGACTGAACAAAACAAAGCTCAGAAAGAAGGTTGTGTGTTAAAAACAACAGAAGGATAATAATGGCAGGTGGAAACTAGGAAGACTACTATAGGCAGAGAAAGGTAGTCTACAAATCCCATAGATTCAACTGTCTAAATCTCTGGGTGACAAGAATCACATACCCACAGAGAATTTTCCAGATAGCCCTTCAGGACTGAATGAACTGATTATAAATTCTAGGTATGGCCCAATCTCAGGAAACAGAGTTTAGTGTTTGTTTTGTTCAGGAGTGAGTTGGGTGTGCATTCAGTTATAAAGCTATAGAAAGTGGGAGTTCACTCAGCGTTTTTTCTATTAGTTATTACAGGAAATTGGACTATCTTATTTTCTTTTGATTTATATCCTTTGTAGTATCTTGTCTTTATGCCTTGTACCTTTCCCCCCTTTCATTGTCTTTTAGGGTTTATTAATTTTAGTTATCTTTAAAAACCACCTTTGGCATTCTTAATTTTTATTCTTGGCATTTTAATTAATTTTTATGAATTTTACTATTATTTATTTCCTTCCTTTTACTTACATGGGGACTTAGTTTGCTCCTTTAAAAAACAAACCAAAAAAAAAAAAAAAAAAAAAAACCAGAAAACAAAAAACAAAACCCAGAGATTCAAATAGGCCATTGTTCCCAAGCTTTTTATCATTTCTTACAGATATCTAAAACTTTAGGAGTAAGTTTTGTGTTGACTATGTATCATAGTGCATTTGCAATTTTAAAGATATTTTTATTTCTTTCACATGATTATTTAAAAGCATAGTTGTTTTTTGAAAAGAGGTGTGTGTGTGTGTGTGTGTGTGTGTGTGTGTGTGTGTACATGTGTGTGGAGTACCTTTGGAAGCCAGAAGACATTGTCAGTTCCTCTGGAGCTGGAGTTAAAGGTAGCTCTGAGTGGTCATGTGAGTCCTGGGAACCGAACCTGCACCCTCTGGAAAAATAGCCAGTGATCTTAACTACCAGGCCATCTTTCCAGCTGTGTCTTTAATCATGGGTTCGTAATCTATTATTGACAGTTAAATTTAGGTCTTCTTTTGTTCTTTTGATTTATTATTTGTGTCATTTCTATTTTCCTATGAGGCTCTTTTACTGACTCTTTAAAGTAACAGTTGGATGTTTAGTGTGTTGTTTTTGAGTTAGCTATTGAAATTTTAGCTTCTTTAACATATTCAGTAGATGCTCTTTCAGTTATAAAAAATGTGTTTTGCATTAATATTGTACTACTTCTTGTTAAAGAACCTTGCAAAAGTAGAACAGCCTTTACTGTTTGCCTTATGACCGTTAATTGCTTTTACTTTCTGTGAATTATAAAATAGTCTTTGTTCAAGGTAGAGACTTCAGATAGGGAGGTAGCCTTTCTCATTATTCTTAGATTCTCCTCTATATTTATACCACTCCCTTTATTAGTTATGTCTATATTTTTCCTGTCTACCTCTGTACGGTTCTTGAATAGACAAGGTCTGCTTTCTCTTCCTTTCACATTCTTTCTGTCAGATGTGACACTTTTATTCTACCCCATCTACCCACGTCTCTAATAACTTGATCTGTCTCTTTAGTGAAGCATGGAGTTGCTGTGCTGAGTTTATCAGTAGTAGATACTATATTTGACATCAGCATTGTCATAGGAAAAGCCATTATGAAGAAGAAACCAGGAACTTAAGAGAGGAAATACAGTAAATGTCAAGTATGAAGTTACATAGCAGGAAGACAATAGAGAAAAGCAATAAAGCCAGCTTAGTTCTTAGAAAAAGAAAAGAAAAACCCTTCATCCTAATGGGGCACAAAAAGAGAGAAGATAAGTTATCAGTTCAGAAAAGATAGAGGCCAGATATCCATATATACTACAAATATTAAAACAGTAAGGACTTATATGAACTAGCATAACTTTATGTATGCAAATTTTATAACACTTGTAAAAGGGGTAAATTTTATGAAAGGCATAAACAGGTAAGTTTATTATAGAAGAAATAGAAAGCTTATGTAGCTTATAGTAAAGACTGAATTTCGAGTAGTTCCAAACACATACTTCCAGACAGAGGGACATATCCCAGGATAGATAGAAACAGCATAGATCTTTATGGAAGCCCCTAGCTTCAAGAGACAAGTTGAATTAGAACACAATAAGAGAGAAAGTTCAGTACTTTCCTCATACTTGCTGTGTTTGATTTTTACACGTTCATGAGGCCAGTGCTGTGTAGAAAAGATAGAGAGCATTTACATCATCTCAGTTTTGACTAAGAAAGTCACCCCCCTACACTGCTGTATGCTATAATTCTAAAATGTGTCATTGCCGTTGAGTAAATATTCTTTAAAATCTTTTTTTTTTAAGTGCAGGTCTTCTGAGTGTGGGGTTACTTGGCCATTCTCCTGTTCATTGTATAATGAGGCAAACTCTGTTCAAAGTGGTTCTATTTCTTGAGTACAATGAAAGAGATTGCCTAGGAAATAGCTGTCAAAACAGGAATGATTTATATTTCTCCTATCCACATACTTACCTTGCCATTGTTAATCTCCATTGTTACAGTCTCTGACAGCAGATGGCAGCACTGAGTATCCTTTTGTTAATAGGAAAAGGACCCTTCAGTTTCTTATCCTCTTCCTTTCCTTCCTCCCATCCTTATTGCCCTTCATCCCAAAGGGAGCATGTGTAGCTGTGAAAACCCCATTGAAGACCGAGCCCTGTTGAAGACTTCTCCACTCAAACCAGACATTTGAATTATCCTTTCTTCTTTTCCAAGGTCAATTTTATATCTTTATCTGTTTGTCTGTCTATCTGCATATGCTAAGAAAATTGTTCAATTATGACACATTAAATTGTTTCGTTTTTAGAAAATTTAGGCTGAAAAGGGGGGTAATGATTGTTCTCCCCCCCTTAGGAGGACAAAATTCCAATCAAAACCATTTACTTTATTCAAACCCTTATACAATAACTAAAATTATTAATTAGTAAAATGAGACAAAAGAGGAAACATTTTTTAGAAGGTTCTGGGGAGTAGAGTTTTACTACGTTACTAAGACTGGCTTGGGACTCATGGGTCCTCCTGCCTCAGCCTCCCCAGTGCTGAGATTTTAGGCAAAAGTCACTTTTCCTGAGAGATAGCTATTTTTCAGGGAAGAGTATCAAGCAGTACATGTAATCCACCCCTTCTGTCCCAGCACTACCTTGGGTGGGAAAGCTTACTTTCTGTCTTCTAAGAGTGTGATTTCTTTATCTGAAGATCAGAGTGTAGAAGGGGAGAATAACTTCATGGTCACAACCATGTCAGAAGTACTTAAACCACTTGAGCAGGCTGAGTGCTGCCATCACTGTATGGATGTGTGTTGTGGGTTATTAATATTTACTGTTGATTTATGTTTTAGTTAAGCAGTGGTTATTCCTAAACCAGCTATATAACCAAATCACCACACATAGTAGGATTTATTTAATTAACCTAGAGCACAATGCTGGGCAATAGTTACTCCATCCTAAACCTCCAAGCCTGCATAGTTTCCTGCCATTCAGATTTTGCTCATTATACTTGCTTTTAGTCATATCTTAGGTCAGGTTCATCCCTCCTCATGGTTCGAAGATCCTCCTGCCAGTCTCCACTCTCCTCCTTATGGTTCCAGATCTTCTCCTGCCGACCTCTGCTCTCTTCTCCCCCATTGGCTTCCTTCCCTCCCTCTGGACCAGGATGTCCCACCTATTTTCTCCATTGCACAGCATTGGCTGGTTGTTTAATTGATAATTACAGAGAATAAATGGTGGCATGTTTACACAGAGTTGAGACAGGTGATGCTTAGAGTAAACATCACAATGCAATGTCTGGATTTAAACCAGATAGTGGGGTAGAGAAATCAGCATTTGAATGAACAAGGGTACATTCCACAAGAATATTATACCAACAGATGTGCCCTGACAATAAATGAGAAGGGCCATCACCTGTTTTCTAAAAACTAGAACCTGTTCTAACCATGAGAAAAGCATCAAGTAAACTCAAATCAAGAAGCATTTTACAAAATTACCCATCCTAGTACTCCTAAAAACCTACTAAACTTGTATATACAAGGAAACTAGAAACCTGTCAGAGTTGAAAATAAGGAGATGTGACAGCTAGATGCTTTATGGTATCCTGAATTAATTTCTGAAGCAGAAAAAAAGAAAGGAATGAACAAGGTAGTGAAAGCATTCTGATAAGATGAGTCCAGTTACTAGCAACTAAGCAATGTTGGTTTCTTGGGTGGGACAAATATCCTCAGAAAATGTAAGTTTAATGAGAGGAAAAGACAAAAGGAATTTTCTTTAGTAGCTTTGCCTTCTAAAGAATATAAATCTAGAGTTATCCTAAAGTGAAATGCTTATTAAGAAATAAATTTAGTACTTATAGTATGGTGACACTTGCTTAGAGACTGTGTCTCCTGTGAGCAGTGACAGTTTGGTAATAACAGTATCTTTTTCTTGATAGGCTTTTCCTCAGTACTTTTAAAGAGGGAAAAGAAAGAACTGCTTCTAAACAGGGCAGAGAATAATACAGCTGGTAGGGCCAGAAACCACATGTTTCGTTGGCTGAAACTGTTCATCGATCTGGGAGGAACTGTGTAAACTGAGCTAATACTTAGTGCCAACTTAGCTGTGATGTATGAAATTGCTGTCCACTCATTGCAATATTGTACTGCTTTAGACAGGACAGATACATGTGTTGTGCTTGGTAGTGTTTTGTTTCTGCTTATAGTGCTCCAATGTGGAAGAGACAACATACCCAGTAGAAATGGTTGAGTGGTTAAGGGTGTGTTATCCTGGGGTTACACAGCTGTGATCTAAATCCTGTCCCACAGAAGGCCATTGGATCTGTTTCTTGGCTGTGACATGAAACACTTCAAAGGGTTTTATGACACTTAAGAGAGTGATATGGACCAAGAAGTCAGCAAGTAAATCCTCACCTTTCTAATAGGCCCCTAAAGTGTTAGTATGTAGAGTGTCTAGCTCTTTGTCATGTTTGGTGAGAAAGAAATGGTCTTCTGAGACTTCTAATATTTTCAATGAGTAGACCCCGCCTTCTAGTGTCATGTATTCTATAGAAAATTCAAGTGATCTTGAGAAGAAATGCTTTATATGCAGAACTGTCCTTTAAAAGTTTGAGTATAATAGTAGAGGCTTTTAAAATAATTTAAAAAAAGAATATTAGTACATGAATGAAAGGAGATTATATTCTTTTAGTAGGCAGTTAGGTACTGCCTAAAATGTTCAAAGAGTATGACACAATGCTTTGGTTTTGTAGTGTTCAGGAAAATTCCATGTTCCGTTATCCAGTCACAGGATCTGCTTTGTTACCCCAGTGTTGGTTAAGTCAGATAGAAGCAGTAGCCGCATGTCTTTTGCCTTAATTCATGTTCTTCTTAAGATAAATTAATAGTATAGCATTCACATCAAATCTGAAGATATAGCATAGCATTGCTGCTGTAATAATTCCATAACCATAGACAGTAATTATATTAAGGGCTGAAATTGTAACTCAGTGGCAGAATGTGTGCCTAAAATGCATAAAGCACTGGGTCCATCCCTCGCACAACAATTTCAAAAAGGAAAGAAAAGATTCTTTGTAAGCCTAGGAACCTATATTTTGCCATCATTGACAGCATCTGTTGTTCATTTTCTGCCCAGCAATTCAACATGTTTCGCCATTGATAATACTCATTCCAAGATTATGGTGGTCACTAGGACTGTTTCCATTGCTGTCTTCTGCTTCTTTCCAGCAGCGTTCTAATGTAAAGGAAACAAACAGGCAGCTGCTACCTCAAAAGAAAAAGCGTTTGAGCTAAAGTTTGCCTTTGATGATTGTATACAGTGCTAGGGATGGAACATGCTACTTGCTAGACATATCTTCTACCACTGAGCCCTGGAACTGCCGATTTCTTTGTGTTGGGAAGCACACGTGTGGCTCTAGTCAGCCATCCTCTAAGGTCACCGATCAGAATACTTGAAGACATCTTTCTCTTCTTTTTACTTATGTGTAAATTAATCTTCTCCACAGCTTCTGTTTCATACCAGAAATAAAGCAGTCTATAATATATCATTTTATGGTGCTTTTGTGTTTTAGAAGGAATGTATGGTGAGGTGTGAATTTTTTTAACTACTTAAATAATTTTTAAGTATTTAAAGTTTTTTTTTTAACAATTACTGTTTTTCTTTACTACTACATAGTCTTTATAAGAATGTATTTGCTTGTGGAATTCCACCTTACATAGTATAATTCACAGAAAGTATGATGCATAAATAGTAATATTAGTTATAAAAGATTTAAACTTAAACTAGTGGTTCTCAACCTTCCTAATGCTGTGACTCTTTAATACAGTGCCCCCTGTTGTAGTGACCACCAACCATAAAGTTGTTTCTTTGCTATTTCATAACAAAGAAACAGTTTTGGTACTGTTATGAGTAGTAATGTAAATATCTGATGTACAGATAGATACAGATATTTAGCCAACTCAAAGGCTAAGAACTGCTGGTTTAAGCTAATACATATTTAAATGTCATGGCTCTTTTCATGTTCTTCATCAGTTTGTTTTTACGAGTTCAAGAAAACCTACTGAAAATGTAAAATATAAACAAAAGAAGTAAGTTGTCATTGGCAGTGAACTTACGGTTTTCTTATTACTTTTATGAAATATACTGAATTAGTCACCATATTACCCTAAATGTTTGCAATAATCCATCCTTCACTTTGTATTGGAAAGTCTTATTTAAGTATTTCTCTAATTGCTGTACTTACCCTGAAAGAAGAAATATTTATTGGTGTGTGGGAGGACCTCTGTAGCATAGTCTAAAGAATCTGCTCTTAGATAAAAAATAAAAGCAGAACCATGTATTGTTTGCTAGTCTCCTGCTTGCAGAACTAGTAGAAGATAAAAGTAATGCTGAACCTAGTTTCAAATGCCACTTTCTTGTCAGTCTAGAAAAGTACTAATGTAGATTCATCCCTGGGCTTCACGTACTGTAGTGGATATGTTTCATGTCCATACTAGGTGTCACGTATAGTTTTGTCACAGGAGTCATTTTATCAACAAATAATGGGTTCTTGGCATTTTAAATTGTTTGATAATATTCATGTATTAATTGGAAATATATTGTTTTCAGCCAAATTTGATAAGTAGTCCTATTAGAGTGATCTTACAAAGGTATGATCATCATAACTTTTTTATGTGTTTTTAGTTTATTGTAACCAGAATTTTGAGTTTGACACATTTACATATAATTGAGGAAGAAAATATTAGCTTTCAGTAAGTTTTGAATGTTTCGCTTTTTTGTGTGTGTTTTATTTTTTTTTAATTTTTTTTATTAATTACAGTTTATTCACTTTGTATTTCCCCATAAGCCCCTCCCTCCTCCCCTCCCCATCCGACCCTCCCTCCCCCTTTTTTGCGCATGCCCCTCCCCAAGTCCACTGATAGGGGAGGTCCTCCTCTCCTTCCTTCTGATCTTAGTCTATCAGATCACATCAAGAATGGCTACATTGTCATCTTCTATGGCCTGGTAAGGCTGCTCTCTCCTCAGGGGGAGGTGATCAAAGAACAGGCCAATCAGATTATGTTAGAGGCAGTCCCTCTTCCCATTACTATGTAACCCACTTGGACACTACACTGCCATGGGCTATATCTGTGCAGGGGTTCTAGGTTATCTCCATGCGTGGTACTTGGTTGGAGCATGAGTCTCTGGGAAGACCCCTGTGTTCATATTTCTGGTTCTGTTGCTCTCCTTGTGGGGTTCCTGGGTCCTCTCCAGATCTTACTATTTCCCACTTCTTACATAAGATTCCATGCACACTGCCCAACAGTTGGCCATAAGTCTCAGTGTCTGCTTTGATAGTCTGCAGAGCAGAGCCTTTCAGAGACCCTCTGTGGCAGGTTCCTAGGTTGTTTCCTGTTTTCTTCTTCTGATGTCTATCCTCTTTGCCTTTCAGGATGGGGATTGAGCATTTTAGTCAGGGTCCTCTCTAATTAGTTTCTTTAGATGTACAGGTTTTAGTAGGTTTATCCTATGTTATATGTCTATATGAGTGAGTATATACCATGTGTGTCTTTCTGCTTCTGGGACAGCTCACTCAGGATAATCCTTTCCAGGTCCCACCATTTACCTGCAAATTTCATGATTTCCTTATTTTTCATTGCAGAGTAGTACTCCATTGTGTAGATGTACCATAATTTCTGTATCCATTCTTCAGTTGAGGGGCATCTGGGCTGTTTCCAGCTTCTGGCTACCAACAATAAAGCTGCTACAAACATGGTTGAGCAAATGTCCTTATTGTGTACTTGAGCCCCTTTTGCATATATGCCTAGGAGTGGTATGGCCGGATCTTGAGGAAGTGCTATTCCTAGTTGTCTGAGAAAGTGCCAGATTGATTTCCAGAGTGGTTGTACAAGTTTACATTCCCACCAGCAGTGGAGGAGGGTTCCCCTTTTCTCCAACCTCTTCAGCATGTGTTGTCACTTGAGTTTTTCATCTTGGCCATTCTGATGGGTGTAAGGTGAAATCTCAGGATCGTTTTGATTTGCATTTCCCTAATGGCTAATGACGTTGAGCATATCTTTTAAGTGTTTCTCTGCCATTTGATATTCCTCTACAGAGAATTCTCTGTTTAGCTCTGTTCCCCACTTTTTAATTGGATTACTTGGTTTGCTGCTTTTCAGCTTCTTTAGTTCTTTATATATACTGGATATTAGCCCCTGTCAGATAAAGGGTTGGTGAAGATTCTTTCCCAGTCTGTAGACAGTTGTTTTGTTTTGATGATGGTGTCCTTTGCTTTACAGAAGCTTTTCAGTTTCATGAGGTCCCATTTATTGAGTGTTGCTCTTAGAGCCTGTGCTGTTGGTGTTCTGTTCAGGAAGTTGTCTCCTGTACCAATGAGTTCTAGGGTATTCCCCACTTTTTTTTTTCTAACCAATTTAATGTGTCCAGTTTTATGTTGAGGTTTTTGATCCACTTGGACTTCAGTTTTGTGTAGGGTGATAAGTATGGATCTATTTTCATTTCTTTTACATGTAGACATCCAGTTAGACCAGCACCATTTGTTGAAGATGCTATCTTTTTTTCCATTGTATGGTTTTGGCATCTTTATAAAATATATCATATAGTGTGAGTTGCTGGGGTTTTTGTTCTGTTTAACTTTTAATTAACAAGTAAAATTTAAGTTTGTATATGGAGGTACAATATAACATTTTTGGTGTGCCTACATTGTAGGATGTAAGATTAATTAAACAATCTATTTCCTTATTTTTGTCTTTGTGGTTAAAACATTTAAAATTTCTTAAGAATTCTGAACTACAGAATGCTGTTAAAGCTGTCCTTCGCTTAATAGATCTCTAAAGTTAGGCTTCCTGCTTTACTGTTCAACAGTTCCCTTTTCTGTAATCAATCTCTGCCCCAGGCTGAGTTTGATGGCACTATTTTGGGGCTGGTATGTGTGTGCATGTGCATGTATGAGATTGAGTGTGTATTCCTTGCTTATTTTATGTAGTGTGATGACATCTAAGACTATCCATGTTGCAAACATCAGAATTTTCTTCTTAAGACTGACTAGTATTCTCTTATGGAATAAAGACCATATTTTCTTTATGTGGTCATCTGATGGACAGATATTGTGAATGATTCTATGCTGAACATGAGATAACAGGTCTCTGTGTGTTAAGCATACTGTTTTAAGACATTTGATATGTACACAAATGGAATTTCTAGATAATATATTAATTCCTTTAGCTTTTTGAAGAAGTTCCATCCTGCTTGCCATAATAATGGTATTATTAATTGATATTCCCACAGTAATTCACAGGGCTACCTTCTACACATCACCGTTAGTCCTTGCCAGCTTTCATCAATTTTTTGTTTTTAATTTCTGAGACAAGGTCTCGCCATGGAGTCCAGCCAAGCTTTCATATATTTCTTGGCCATTTGTGAGTCCTCTATGGAAAAAAAAAATGCCTCTCTACCCATGTTTCTTTGTCTTATTGCTTTTGAGTTCCTTATCAATTTTATCTATAACCTTTTATCAGCTAGTTGTTCCACAGACATCTTTGTGAAGTCTGTAGATTGTCTCTTCATAGTAGGTTTCCTCTACTATAAAAGGGGGGTTAGCCTGGCATGGTGGCGCATACCTTTAATCCCAGCACAGAGAGGCAAAGGAAGGTGAATCTTTGTGAGTTGGAGGCCAGCCTGGTCTACAGAGTAAGTTCCAGAACAGCCAGGGCTACATAGAGAAAAACCCTATCTTGAAAAAGGGAGGGGGGAGTAGTTTGATGCGGTCTTACTTGTGTGTTTTCACATTTGCTGACTGCCTTTGGAATCGTAGTCAGCTAATGAGCTAGAACCAACACCGTGAAGCATTCCCTGATAATTTCATCTAGTTTTATAGGTTGAGGTCCTAGACTTAAGTCTTCTATCCATTTTGAGTTGATGCAGTCAATGTATCTCTTTATGGCGATGACACACTGTTCTTGTTATAACTTGGTAATGGCATAGATTTGTTCTTGCATAGGTGTCTTTTTTGCTGTTTGAGTTCTCTTGTTCCGTGTAAATTTTAGCAGTTTCTTTTTTTTTTAAATTTTAGTTTTTCTTTTTTATTTAATTACAGTTTATTTACTTTGTATCCCAGCTGTAGTCCTTTCCTTCATTCCCTCCCAATCATATCCTGTCCCCTCTAGGTCTTTCTATCTCCCCCTTCTTTCCTAAGATTCCCTGCATTCTGCCCAAAGTTTGGTTATGAGCCTCAGCATCTGCTTTGATACACTGCTGGGTACATTTCAGAGGCCCTCTTGTGGTAGGCTCCTGTCCTGTTTCCTGTTTTTTCCCCTCTTCCGATGTCCATCCCATTTGCCTTTCTGCGTGAGGATTGATCATCTCACCCAGAGCCCTCCTTCTTGCTTAGCTTCTTTAGGTGTACAGATTTTAGTATGTCTATCCTATATTATATGTCTAATATTCACTTACAAGTGAGTATATACCGTGTGTGTCTTTCTGCTTCTGGGCTACCTCACTCAGAATGATCTTTTCTAGTTCCCACCATTTGCCTGAAAATTTCATGATTTCCTTGTTTTTAATTGCAGAGTAGTATTCCATTGTATAAATGTACCACAATTTCTGTATCCATTCCCCAGTAGCAGTTTCTTTTGTACGAATAATGTTGAAATTTTGGTAGAGTATTTTGGTGGAGCCTTTAGGTTATGTCTGTAAGAGGGTACCATTAACAGATAATTTTACCTTTTCTTTTGAAATTTTTCCTTGTCTAATTGCTTTGGCTAAAGCTTAACGCAGCACTATGTTAGAGTACTGAGAGTAAACATCTTTTTTTTTTTTTTCATCTGCTCTTAGAGGAAAATCTTTCAATATTTTGCTATTGAATATAATGTCAGTTATGGACTTTCCATATATGACCTTACAGTACATTTGTTCTGTCCTGGATCTGTTAAGGATTTGTATAGACATTGAATTGTATCAAATGTTTTTTTGCATTTATTGGGATGATCACTGTGTTTCTACTATGCAAATATCTGCCTGTGCATATGGAAAGTATCTTATATTGTACATATACTTAGCAAAATCTGTCCTGTGAGACAGTAATATGTAGCCATATTTAATTTTTCTTCAGATATTTTTTAAAAAAGAAACACTTGAGCGTTTTTATACTTTACCATCCAAATTATATACATTGTGTCCCAGAGGATTAAAAAATAACCATAAGAAAATAATTATTTTTTAAAAGCATTTCAGTTTAACTCTTTATAAGAAATAATTTTATTCAGTGACAGAAGTTGTTTCCTATAGCAGTTTAACCTAGTGCCTCTCAGCTGTCTTTCCGAAGCTTTAGTGTCCATCACCTATCAAAGCAGCTTTACAGACCTAAGCTCTGACCCCATCTGCAGTAGGGCTGGGAGTTTGCATTCCTTGTGACCTAGTGATACCCATTCACTTTTAGACTTTTTGTCTTCTGTGAAATATATTTTTTCTATTTACAGCAAGTTGATAATATGGAAATGAGGCAAATTATTACTGTTGAGTATTCTTTGGTAAGCAAATTATGGAGTTAAGAAAGCTGGTATTGTGAAGTTACATTACCTAAGTGAAGTATTGTCAGTTCTGAAAGGTTTTATCTTGAATTCCTCTTTTACCTCAATGAAGCTTTTCTTTCTTTTTTTTTTTCAGGAAAAATGAAAAGTTTATGAGAAACTATATTTTTCATTTGTGAAAACAGTTCTTTATATTGTTTGTACTTTCTTTTAAACTTTGTTCTGTCTTCTGATATATAACTTGTATGTTTTTATTTTGAATGACATGCAAAACAAGGAAATTTTCTATTTTTTTATTTAGTTGAATCTTTACTCATGTCAGACCTTTACTTCACGTCTGAAGAAGTCTTGGTAGTCAGATTAGAGCAAAAATGGACCATATTCAATAGAGTGAATGCGAAACGCAACAGTTTTTGAGCAAAAGTACTTGAGTAGGCATTTGATTCTAAAGTTGACTCACACAAAGATAAATTGTTTTACGCCTAAATTCTTGTGAAGAGCTATAATGTAAGAAAGAGCCCATCTAAATGGAGACAATAAGAACAATGATAATATTCTACAGGAAATAGACACATAAAATATTTTTAAGCTGTGGTAGGCATACCTGAATACCACTGTATGGAAAGCTGGAGTGTTAATATTGAGAATTTGAGGTTAATATAGGCTATGTAATGAGACTATCTCTTAACAAAAGAAACTAAAATTATACAACTTGGTTATTTGTTTATTTTTATTTAGTCACTTTACATTCTAACTGCAGCCCCCTCTCCTCCCAGGCCCTTCTCACACATTCCCCTCCCCATCGTCCCCTCTCCTCAGAAAAGGGGAGGTTCCCCATGGGTACCAATCCTCCCTGGCAAGTTAAGTCACTGCAGGATGAGTGCTTCTTCCGCTGAAGCCAGACAAGTTAAGGGGAATGAGATCCAAAGTGAGTCATCAGAGTCAGAGAGGGCCCTCACTCTAGATGCTGGGGGATCCACATGAAGACAAAGCTGCGTGTGCATCTGCCACATATGTGCGGAGGGCCTAGCACCAGTCCATGCATGCTCTTTGGTTTGTGGTTCTGTCTCTGTGAGACCCATGGGCCCAGGTTTGTTGCTCTGCAGATCTTCTTGTGGAGTGCTTGCATGCTCTGGCTCCCTAAATGGTTCCCCGGACTCTTTCATGTGACTCCCCAAGCATGCTGTGTCTAATGTTTGGCTGTGGGACTCTGCATGTGTTGCCATCAGCTTTTGGGTGAAGCCTCTCAGAGGAGTTATACTAAGTTCCTGTCTATAAGCATAGCATAAAAGTGTTAATAGTGTTAGGGATTTGTTTTCTCCCCTGTGATGGGTCTCAAGTAGGACCAGTCTTTGGTTGGCCGTTCCCTCAATCTTTGCTCCATTTTTGTTCTTGCACTTCTTGTAGGCAGGATATTTATTTATAAGTATGTTAGTTCTGCATACCAATAGCATAGATGTACTTAAATTTTATTATTTGCTATACTCTCAGTTCTGCTATAGGCATGCCCTTGTGAACGCATCAAAGACATACACACACAGAGGGGGCGTGCATTTCTGAAAATCACATTATGCAAAATTATGTGTTGAGACAACACCAGGAGGGTTTTGGGGCACAGCACTCAAAAACCTTATCACTAAACATTTAAAAAGTGAATAAGACACTTAATAAAAATTGGCAGTGCAGTTTTACATATATTAAATGCTATAGTAAGTCTGGTGCTTTACCTGTGGCAGTGAACACTAAAAAGAGTACACACAACTTATAAAACATAGATTATTTTCAAATGGTAGAGAGAGGATTAAGGAAAGCTGTAATGCCTCTGTGTTCCGGTGTGTGTGTGTGTGCGTGTGTGTGTGTGTGTGTGTGTGTGTGTGTATGTACATGTGTGTATGTTCACACACAAGGCGCACAAGGGCAACTGGCAGGTGTGTGCGGCTTGAGGCTCAGGGCACAGGTTTTGTGTCTTACCAGTTTTGCATTAGGCTGTATAGTTTTCTACCTGCACCTTGTGTCTGTCACTGTGGTACTCTCATTATATGTGTATTGTTTCCAAGTTTATCATATGCACCAGAACAAATTTGCATCTTCTAAAGAAGTGTTATAACAGAACTCATGGCATATTTTCATGCCTTACTGGAGAAATGAAACTTGATTTTATTGCAATTCAGCTCCACTGGCAGTAGGGGGGGTAGTAGGCTCACATTTTGTGCTGTACTGACCAGTGCTTTTCTTAGCTTTGCAGCTGCACATATGGCAAATTATTATCATTTTATGGTTACAGTTATAAGCAATTTGGTAGAGAATGACAGCTAAATTATGCACTGTTGCTTTTATTTGTTTTAATTTTGTAATCTAAATATTTCTTTAATAAGAAAACACAACCCAGAACATTTCTTAGCAGGAGAGTAACCTTCCTGTCACTTAGTGCCAGGCCACCAGTGGGCTTGCATTTCACTTCTGTTGATCTCTTAGGAATTGCCAACATTTGAGCATATGGTTGTGGAGTTGACTGTATTTCATGAAATACATGTTTTTAAGTAAACTATTATTGTCTCCTGCTACTTAATAGAAAGATTTAATAGACAGTTGAAATGACACATAAATTTAAAACTCTCCCTCTTGATTTTTACCAGACAGAAGATTCCCACTTTTCACTCCAGGTAGCCTAGCAATGATGCCAAAGCACCTTCTTCCCCATATGCAGTCAGGATGGTTTCTATCCACATCCTTTCATGAAACTGCTTGAAGTGTAGGTGTTCATAGTGTGCCAGCACCAGGACAGTCAGAGTACCCATTGTCCTTGAGGCTTAGTGCATTCTAAATGAGTATTTGTAACTAGACCTAGCCCTTGTGGGGAAGGTCATTTAGAAGCATGACGCTTGGGAAAGATTTGCCTTGTGTCAAAACCGCAGTTTTGTTTGCAGTGTTTAAGTACACAACTACTTTATCAGAGTGCTTTTCTTAGTTGTTGCTGTGACTTCTTTAGCACTGACACCAAAATTCCATGGGATGTTCCAATGCTTGAAAACTTAGCTCAGCAAGAGTTTCATACACTAGAACAGTAGTTTTCAACCCATGGGTCACAACCCCTTTACCCCTTTAGGGTAGCATATCAGATATTCCGCATATTCAGAATTCATGACAGTATATATATATATACACAAATTATAGTTATAAAGTATCAGTGAAATACTTTTTTGGTTGGGATTGCCACATGAACTGTATTAATGGATTGTAGCATTAGGAAGGTTGAGAACCACTGTTCTAGAGCCATTACATAGACTATAGGAAAGGTTCAGGTGAGCTGCTTGATCCTTAACAGTGTTGACAGTGAATTACTGTAGTATTGAAAATCTGTTATATTCCTATAAATTGGTCATATATTTTTGATTAGTGCAATGAGTTATCATTTCCTTACTGCTTTTAAGTCATTTTAAAACAATTTGTAATTTTGTACTAGAAAACTATTATTTGGCTATCAGAAAACCAGACATTATCATGGTCCCAGATTATGTGGTTGTTGGCTTGCCTGGCTCGTGTCTGATGCTTGCTATAGTACTTATGTGTCTGGACCCTGGTTTGCCTAATTTATTAGTGTTCCTGCTCACTCTACATGCCAGTCAATGTGCTGGACAGCTTCTGGGTGCCAATGTGCAGTTGGGCTGAAACCTGTTGGCCATGAGGGAGTGACAGGGCAGTGGAACCTCTCAGCCCCTGTCCACCAGGCTCTGGGGTGTTCCTGGGTTGAGGAGCAATGAGTCCTCGCCAGTAGCCCAGGTTGTCGAAGAGGCTCTCGGCCTCATCTCTGAGCTACTGTGGTTTGGGAACACTATTGTCTGGATACTGTGTCCCTCTAGAAATCTGCTAGTATGAGACTATGAAGATGGAGCCTTTGGGAGATGAAAAGGTCATGAGGCTATACCCTCAGGAAGAAGTGGCTTGAGGGAGCTCTGTCATGCCACCTGCTGGGAAAGGATGCAGAGGAAGGTCCCAGCAGATACCAAAGGCCCTTACCAGGCCCATATCACAGGCTTTGTGCTGTGAACTCTACATTTCTCTTGTCTACAAATCACCCAATGTGAAGTGTTTTGATATAACATGTTGCACACTGAGTTTTCTGCTTCAGTTCACTCAGCTGGGATGCGCAGCATGGCAGCCCTGGATCTTTCCGATGGCAGAGGAAAAGCAAAAGACATTTTATTTTGATATCATCCTAAGTTTTATTAGGTATGATTTTGCTTTATTATACATAGATTACTCTAACTTATTAACTCATTTGTATTATACCATACACCATTTCAAGTTTATGTCAAAGGGAATTCAAGTCAGGAATTAGCCATGAGATATCATTCTCTACTGAAGTGAATTTTGTTTCTTTCCAATGAAGCTATTATATATTAATACTTTATAAAGAGTGACTGAGCTTAATATTATATGACAGTGTTCTAAGCAAGATATGTAAACTTTCTGAACATTGCCTTTTTTTAATTTAAAGTTAAAAGAACAAACATTTTGATTTGAAATTTATTGGAGGTTGAAATGATGAGAGAATTGGTTCATGCGTTATAAAATCTATTTTGCCATATTTGATTGTATAATATACTAGATCATACTCACACCACTGTGCGACCTCATGTCATACTGCTTTCTTGAATAGTTCAGGAATAAAAATTTGGAGATAAGTAGCATAAATATTGAACCTGAAATTACTGGAAAGTAAAAAGTTCATGGGGAGATATTTAACTGAATAGGTTCTAGATTGTAGCAGATAATATCTGCATTTAATAATGTATACATGGAAAGAAGCCAGTGAAAGAGATTTAAGAAAGGGCAGTGAGTAAGCAGGAGCATCAGGAAGGGGCCAGTCACTAAGAAAGCAGGAGAAAGGTCTTTTGAAGAAGAGGAAGTGACTAGCAATAGGAATAGAAATTGAAATCACATTGGAGCATTTTGATATTAGATTAGAGAATATGTTTCAAGATATAGTTTAAATAAAGTGAGGCTAGGGAAAAAAATGGGACATGGTGCTAGCCTCCTGTCCATTGGAAATACAGAAGTAGCCAGCAGAGGTGTGTGTTAACTCTTCATACTTTTAGTAATAACAGAAAGGAGAAACATGGACTGTGGTTAAAAAGAAATCTGTCCTGTGTAAAAAGGTGTCTATCCTGTTTGTCCTTCTGAATGAGATTCAAACATCCTCCCTAGGGTCCTCCTTAGTGTTTAACTTCTTTAGGTCTGTACATTTTTAATATGGCTATCCAATATTATACAGCTAATATCCGCTTATAAGTGAGAGTATACCATGCCTGTCTTTCTATTTCTGGGTTACCTCACTCAGTATGATCTTTTCTAGTTCCCACCATTTGCCTGCAAATTTCCTAATTTCCTTGTTTTTAAAAGCTGAATAGTATTCCATTGTGTAAATGCACCACAATTTCTGTATCCATTCCTCCATTGAGGAACATCTAGGTTGTTTTCAGATTCTGGCTATTACAAATATAGCTTATATGAAGACAGTTGAGCAAATGTCCTTGTTGAATGGTAAGGCATCTTTTGGGTATATACTCAGGAGAGGTATAGCTGGATCTTGAGGTAGTGCTATTCCCAATTTTTTGAGAAAGCACCAGATTGATTTCCAAAGTGGTTGTACAAGTTTACACTCTCACCAGCAACAGAGGAGGGTTACCCTTTGTCCACATCCTTTTCAGCATGTGTTCTCAATTGAGTTTTTGATCTTAGCCATTCTGATGGGTGTGGGGTGGAATCTCAGAGTTTTTTTGATTTGCATTTCCCTGATGACTAAGGATGTTGAGCATTTCTTTAAGTGTTTCTCCACCATTCAGTATTCCTCTGTTGAGAATTTTCTGCTTCTCTGTACCCCATTTTTAATTGGATTATTTGGTTTGTTTTTGTCTAATTTCTTGAGTTCTTTATATATACCAGATAGACACCAGAAGTGGCGGAAGAGAGGAAACAGGATGGGAACCTACTGTAGAGGGTCCTCTGAAAGGCTCCACCCAACAGGGGATCTAAGCAGATGCTGAGACTCACAGCCAAGCTTGGGGCAGAGCACAGGGAGGTGGTGAGAGTAGAGGGACATGGAGGGGACAGGAGCCCCACAAGGAGACCAACAAAGCTAAAAAATCTGAGCCCAGGGGGTCCTGCAGAGACTGATGCACCAACCAAAGACCATACGTAGAAAGAACCCCTGGCTCAGACGTAGGCAATAGGCAGTCTCCATGTGGGTTTCTGAGTAAGGGGAGCAGGGACTGCCTTTGTCATGAACTCAATTGCCTGCTCTTTGATCACTTGCCCCTGGCAATGTAGCCTTACCAGGCCACAGAGGAAGAGGATCCAGGCAGTCCTGATGAGACTTGACAAGCTATTTGTGGGCAGATGGCAAAAGAGGAGAACTCCACCTTTCAGTCGACTAAGGGAAGAGGAGGGAGGGAGGGTGGGACTGGGAGGAGCTGAGGGAGGGGTCTTCAATCAGGATATAGAATGAATAAATTGTGGAAAAAAAATAAAAATTAAAAAAAATGTTGAAAAAAAAAGGTATCATTGTTTGAGGAAGGCTATACTAAGAGTACATGTAGTTGCAGGCCAGTAGCCCAAAGTTACTCAGGTCAAAGATGGGATAATCTAAAGAACTGTGTCCTGAGTTACACAGAGAGGAACACAAATGGACACTCACCTATTGAGTCAACACTGAGTAGATGCCACAGTGTGAGGTAATAATGTGTTGAGATATAATAGGGCTCAGCTAGTTAGGAAACCTGGCGATCTGAGTTCAATTCCCAGAACACATATAATGGAAATTGCCAGTTACTCCTGAAAATTGTTCTCCTACTTCTACCCATGCACCACACCCACAAACACACATACCCAGTTATAAATGAATAAAATGTAATTTTAAAAATCTTTAAGTACATAATGGCTGACTGCCTTCTCATTCATATAGATTGTACTTAAAAATAAGTTTTTTGTTTGTTTCTTCTGGCTGTAGTTGTTTAGTGCTGTTATATAGGTTGTACAGTTTAAGGGTATTTGGGTGGTTTTTTTGTTTTTTTGTTTTTTTTTGGTTTTTTTGGACATCTCTTACCAGTGTTAAATTTTTACATGTTTTTTGTTTGTCAAATATAATTTGCTAAACTCAAGAAGGCAAGTAGCTTTATTTGTCTATAGCTATGCTCTTTCCATTCTTTCTTTCTCCCTGATATTCTAAAATTCAACCTTTTATCATTTCCTCTTTAGCCATTTAGACTAGACTTATGACAGTGAATGATAATAGTTGTCTATCACTTGAGAATTTCTTAATTTCTCCATATCAGAGGTATATATTTGGTGAATATACAAATCTAGATCAACATTTTTTTCCTTTCAGTACCTGAAAAATGTGTTGCTGTCTTTTAATGTCTGTGTTCTGTGATAGGAACCCCAGTCATTTATCATCTAACATTTTTGGGTGCTTCTTCTGTGTTGCTCTTGATTATTTCTCCTCTTCCTTCTCCAGGTCCTTTCCCCATCTTCTGTTTTTTGCGTTTAGATGTTGACAATGATGTTTCTTAGCATGGATTTCTAGAAGTCAATTCTGTTTGGGGTTTGCTCGGCCTTTTCAACTGTTATATCTTTGAATGTTTTCTTCAGCCACACTTTCCTTGTGCTCTTTTTCTGTTATTGGAGTGGGCACTTACATGGATCTTTTGTTATGTTGCTGTAGTTCTCTTAGGCCGTGTTTATTTTCTTTTTCACCTATTTTCTCTGTGCTAATCAGAAGGGCTATTATGTATTGTATTTTCTTTTTTTTAATAATTAATTTAATTTATTTTATGTGCATTAGTGTGAAGGTGTCAGATCTCTTGGAATTGGCAGTACAGATATTTGTGAGCTGCCATGTGGGTGCTGGGAATTGAACCCGGGTCCTTTGGAAGAGCAGACAGTGCTCTTAACCACTGAGCCATCTCTCCAGCCCCCCATGTATTATATTTTCAAATTCATTAATTTTCCCATGTCTTTATTTCTATTGAGTCCATGCAGTGAACATTTTATTCTGATTATTCTAATTCTTAGTTCTAAGTTTTCCATTTGATTCTTCTGTATCTTCTGTTTCTTTGCAGAGACATTCTAGTTTTTCATTTGTTTGAAGCATAAACATTGAAACATGACAAGTTTAAAATCCTTTTAGAAAACAATAAAGTTATTTTCTAACATCTGGACTATTTCAGTATTAACATCTGTTGATTTTCTTTTCTCAGTGAAGTAATACTATCTTGGCTCGTGGTGTAGTGTATGATCAGTTCTGTTTTGGACAATTGGAGTATTGTGTTATAGTCCTATTTAAATCTTCTCCTTTAGCAGACTTTTTCTAATATCACACCAATGCGGGAAGAAGAGGTTCTGCTTCATTACATTCAGATTGATGTGAAAGGTCAGGGTCCCTAAGAACTTGTCCAGCACTTGGGAGTGATCACCTCATTATTGCTGGGTAAGAGTGGAAGTTTAGTTACCTGTAAATATGATTACCCACATGATGAGTACAAAGGCTTCCCTGATAGCTTCCACTATGCAGCTGAAACAGTAAACTTCCTACAGTCCCAGTTAGCTTCCTAACCTACTCCAGGAAACAGGGGTACATCATTAATGCTAGATGGAGTAAAGCTACTTTCTTCCCATGAAGCTTCCAGTGATGATTGTGAGCACAGAGAAGTTAGGTAAAATGGGGATTCAGAGTCTGGCCTCTACTCCTCACTCTTCTATCATATTACTCCTGGGGAAAGAGGGTGGTGAGTGGAATCCTGGAAGTTCAGGGTGTTGCAGGTTTTTCTAAGGTGTTTGACTAAAGTAAAGCAATTCCTGACTATTCTTCCTGGCTTCCCCTTTAATGCTGGCAAAAAAGAACAGGTTGCTCTTGGATTTAAATTTTTGTTGTTGTTCTCATTTGGCATTTCTGGGTTGCTGACTTTCTTCGTATTTACTCCAGAACTCAAGACAGAAAAAACAGTCAGTACCTCACTTCTGTGTTGGGGGTTCTGAGGACCCCTGCCAGGTACCTGTTTGTAGGTGCATTTGATGTATGGCATCCAGGAACTTGAACCCTGCTTAGAGGAATAAAAAGAATTTTCATCTTGTGTGAAACCAGGAATCCTATGACTTTTTTTTTTTTTTCACTTTTCTTTCCTTTAGTACTTTGTTGTGGCCAGCTTTCTGAACATGCCCCATTGCTGGATTAGTCCAGAAGAGGCTATTTTTCTTAGTGTGGAAATTGGTAAGCTGACTTAACTGAGACTTTTTTTTTGTAGTAAGTCACCACTAGAGTAAGGCTAAAATGCATAGTGTCTAACTCCTACCACATCTGTTTTTATCTTGAAATTTTAAGTAGGTTTTTCTCTGTATGGTAAAAAAAAGGCTTTGGCCCTAGAGCTTGTCCTCTGTGCTTAACTCTCTTAGACCTCAGGAGATTTTAGGCAGTAAAGTCAAACTTAGGTTTGGAATTTCGTGGCACTGTTACAGATATCTCCTTGAGGGTTTTGGAGGCCTCCTCTATAACAAAATTCTTAGAAGAGAGTGAGGAAAGCATCTATTTCTTGGCAACTTTTTGACATTATTGTGCTAACCATTCTATATAAGCTTAGTTATGTCAGGAGGCGGTAAAGGGACGTTCATAAAGCACTTCATTGCTGTATGCTTTGCAGTAACTCTGAGTTTAGATAATGAACTCCACGCATGAATTTCTTAGTCTGTCTTTGAGCAGCATTTTCATTTGTGATAGCTAATCTGAGTTATTTTCATAATCAAGCAGTGATATATGCTTAGTGTTTTTTCTAACTTAACCTTAAGATAGTTGATGTTATTTTCATCATAAAAATATATTTCCTCTTTCACCATAGTTACAAGACTATTTATTAAACTTTTACCTATAATTTTTAATATGAGATAGTATTTTCATAGTGCGTTGAAAAGTTTGTTGTACATCTGGTGAGAGTGCTCTTCCTGAAGGCCTCTCTGGCTAAATGACCTGGAGATGTGGAAGTATATTGTAAAAGGCTTAAAAACCTGCTTGAAAGACATTGAGCATGGGTATTTAAAGCAAAGTTTGGGAGAAAGAAAACATAGCTTTTACCTATATGTGTTCCCACAATATAAGTTATTAAAGCCCAGCTAGTAATATATGCCGATTATTATAATGTAAGTAGTTGGTGCAACAGAAATGTTACACTGATCTGAAAACCCAGAACTCAGCTTCCTTTTAAGGAAGAAAATTAGTTATTTGGATCTCATTTTTTCTGTGTGCTTCTAAAAAATAAAGCTAGATGACCAAGTAAAGCAAAGTGAAATTAACTCATGCATTCCAGGGTTAGAATGCAGTAGTCTCCCCGTGATCCCAGGGTGTTCTCCTAGGTAATCTGTACTCAGGCTGTGCTAACTATACCAGCAGCAGCATCGCTTGATTCAGATGTAGGGTGAGACTCTACCTCCGGTCTGTCAAATGAGACTGCATCCTAAGAAGAGGTCAGTACCTGACACTGCAGAACAAGCTTCCACCAACTAACTCACTAGCAAGGGAACTAGCTCACAGCATATCCATGGATATGCTGTCAGTTTTTCTGTACCAAAAAGTACTATGTACAGTAATAACAGTACTTCTTGGGTTTTTTTTTAAGTAAAAATTATACCTGAGAATATCTTCAAAGCAGACAGCTCATATGAGTCATCCACAGATACCCTGCTCCAAACACTTGTTCTTGACCTTCAGCATTCAGCTGCAAGACACATAATGCCAGTGTTGGGCTCTACCATTAGAAGGCTCATGTGGAAACTGACCAAGGTGATGATAAGCACAAAGGGATGGAGCTGGAAGAAAAAACTGTATAGCGTGTACAGTGGTGGGCCACTTTTTTTGGAAAAGGGAAAATGAACACACAGTTTGAACTTAGTTTATGCCATCAGATATATTTCTATATCTATCTATCTATCTATCTATCTATCTATCTATATCTCTCTATATATAGAGAGAGAGATGCTGAAGGTTATAATTTAATAGCATGAACAAACCTGTAAGGTGATTTTTTTTTCAAGGGATTTTGCCAATTTCTTATGGCTGGGTTGTTACCTCAAAAGCATTTTTCATACAGCTTGAATGATCTCCTCTTAGGCCGTGGGAAACTTAGTTTGCAGACTGCTTGCCATAGTCTGTGTTATCATGGATTCCTATCTAAAACTAGAAATTTTTAGGTGTTTTATAATATCACCTTAGAAAGAAACTTGTATGTGACACTTCACAGTTCTAGGCTCATTTCTGTAGTTCATTGAAAGACAAAGTTTATTTACAGTGCTTTTTCCAAATGAGGAAAATATTTTTACTTTGGATCTTGCTGAAACTTGGTGCATTTAAGAGATAAGTATGTAAGAGTTGTAGAGTCAAGGATACTTGGTTTTCAGTGGGTACATTTCTGTCTTCAGGGCACACTTGAAGCATATGTTTTCTTAGAGTGGTGTGTGACAAAGAAATGATTTAAGGGGGCACATTGACAGCCTGCTTCTTAGTATATCTGTATATACTCACCTTCAAAGGTAAATGCATGAGCCTTAGGTCTCCTTTGCATGTAGGAGGTTTCCTGAAAAGCCATAACAGCAAAAGATAGGAACAGATGCCTCTCAGTGCAAGTCTTCTCTGCCCCATCTGATTTGGTAACTATCATCCTCTGTGGCCTGGTAAGGCTGCTCCCCCCTCAGGGGGAGGTGGTCAAAGAGCCAGCCACTGAGTTCATGTCAGAGACAGTCCCTGTTTTCCTTACTAGGGAACCCACTTGGAGACCAAGCTGCCATAGGCTACATCTGAGCAGGGGTTCTTTCTAGGTTATCTCCATGCATGGTCCTTGGTTGGAATATCAGTCTCAGAAAAGATCCCTGTGCCCAGATATTTTGGTTCTGTTGCTATCTGTGGAGAAGGACATAGGAGGAGATGAGGGAGGGAAGGTGGATTGGAAGGGATGACAGAGGGGGTTACAGCTGGGATACAAAGTGAATAAACTGTAATTAATATAAAAAATAAAAATTTAATTAAAAAGAATAGGAAAATCTGTATGTATGTACTCTACATTCATATGTGCAAGCACACATATACATACACATAATTTTTTAAACAAAAGGAACATTTTAATATATATATATTATATCACATTGGAATGCTTAAGCAAATTAGCAGTAATTCATAATATAAACTATGAGTCTTCCAGTTTTCCTAGCTGTCCCAAAGCTTTTATTTTTTTTCCCCCTGAGCATCTGATCATGGCATATGGGTGACATTTGGTTGTATTCGTGGACTTATTACTGTAAAAGAACCATCCAACTAAAACCCTCTCATGGCACTGACCTTCTAAAGAGTTGCTTAGGAGAGTTTCCAGAATCCTGGATTTGCCTATTTGTGGTATGATTTGACTCATTTCTTTATTTCTTCTATTTTCTGTAAACTGAACATTAGGCTTATTTTGTTAAATTCAGACTAAACAAATTACTAAGTATTTTGTAGAAGATGATGCCTACTTTTACATCAAAAAATATATTTAGTCTTTCGTTTTAGTGATTGTAATCCTTTGGGTGGTGATCCCAACATATCAAAGGTACCTTTCATTTTTTTGTTGTAAAATGCTGACTTTTTTTTTATTATACTTTATTTACTTTGTATCCCCCCTCTAGTTCCCTCTCTCCTCCCTTCCCAATCTCTTCCTTCCTTCTCCTTCTCCATGCATGCCCCTCCCCAAGTCCACTGGTAGGGGAGGGTTTCTTTTTCTTCCTTCTGATCCTAGTCCATTAGGTCTCATCAGGAGTGGCTGCATTATCTTCCTCTGTGGTCTGGTAAGGCTGCTCCCCCCTCAGGGGGAGGTGATCAAAGAGCAGGGCAATCAGTTCATGTCAGAAGCAGTCCCTGTTCCCATTACTATGGAACCCACTTGGACACTGAACTGCCATGGGCTACATCTGTGCAGGGGTTCTAAGTTATCTCTATGCATGGTACTTGGTTGGAGTATGAGTCTCAGGAAAGACCCCTGTGCTCAAATTTTTTGGTTCTGTTGCTCTCCTTGTGGACCTCCTGTCCTCTCCAGATCTAACTATTATTTCCCACTTCTTTCATAAGCTTCCTTGCATTCTGCCCAAAGTTTGGCCATAAGTCTCAACATCTGCTTTGATAGTCTGCAGGGCAGAGCCGTTCAGAGGCCCTCTGTGGGAGGCTCCTAACTTGTTTCTTGTTTTCTTCTTCTGGTGTCCATCCTCTTTTCCTTTCGGAGTGGGGATTGAGCATTTTAGCCAAAGTCCTCCCTCTTGATTAGTTTCTTTAGGTGTACAGATTTTAGTAGGTTTATCCTATATTATATGTCTATATGAGTGAGTATATACCGTGTGTGTCTTTCTGTTTCTGGGATCTGGAAAGGATCATCCTGAGTGAGCTATCCCAGAATGCTGAGTTTTTTTAAAGCTTCACCATTGCTTCCAATAATTTGCTATTATCCTTTTGAAAGTAACCTCTTTGCCTTCCCCTGTACTGGTCCCTCTGGATTAAACAGCTGAATAGTCTCCTGCATCTGGATTTCTTTATGTCTTTGTGATGTTAGTTTGTTATAACTAATTCTTCTGAACAGAAGGGCTTCGGGCTTATTTTCCACCTTCCCTCACTTTCTCTTCTTTGTTTGAAGTATCACTATGAGATAGCGGGATTTTATTTTGTTCAAGATCTGTTAATTAGGGTGATTATTCATTTATGAGCACAATTGTCCCAGCATTGGTTACTAAGAGTCTCTTCAAGCTCACTCCCTTTCTTTGATCTTTGAGCTCTTCGTTGCATTAATTCAAGCTCACCTTGTATTTTTCTTATCCCAGAATGCCTTCAGCCAAAACTTTTGGCTGCAAACTTTTTGTTTCTAAAGATTTTAATGATAAACCTTTCTCTTCATATAAAGACCTCTCTTCACTGTATGTGTATTAAGGCAGATACTTAGTACCAGATCAAGTAGTGTTCTTAACTTCAGAGGAAAAGCTAAGGTGGGTGTTGGCATTGATGGGTGATGAATTGTGCTGGACTAGAGAGAGTCTTCAGTTCATCACAATTTCTTTTCAGATTAGCAGCCTTCTGGGCTATCTTGTCTAGTCTTCAATGGCCCCCACCTCTTGAGTTTTTGTTGTTTTCATCTGCCACCATGTTCATTCTATTCAGAGGCTTCATTTTACTTATCTATGTGATACATTTTCACATAAAGCCTTTATTCCGTGTATGATCATTTCCTGCAGCTACCAGGTGATCTGTGAAGTTGTTTATATTTCAGTGTGATCATACTGAACACAAGTTGGTATGAATGTAGTCACTCATAAGGCCTATTTCTTCAGTTGAGGCTGTGGTAACTGGTTGCTTTGCTCATTTCTTAAATGGTGGTTGGACATACTGCAGCATGCCATTTGTTTCATGGTTTGGCATGCAGATTTTTTCGGGTTTGATCTTCTATGACATTCTTTTCTGCCATGTCACCATGATTCAGTTAAATAAATCCTCTCTTCAATGAAAAAGAATTTTACCTACATTTTTCTAAGATATCTCTCCAGGTGCAGGGTTAAAGTCTCAGGGTGCTAGGGAAAAAGGAAATATTGGTCATTCTGAAATCTGATAAAACCAAGAATGAAATATTTAAAAATTAATAAAGGTAAAACCATATGTTTTTATATTCATGGCATGCATTTAAATGCCTATAACTTATCTCCAATGCTGACATTAGTTCATAGTCTATGTAATTGTTCTTGGTTTTTTTTTTTCCAGAATAAAATTCATATTCTGTGGCCAGACTAATGCATTAACTTATTATAAACATTATTGTGTATGGTAGCAGCTAGAATAAAAACTTTTTATATTCATAATAGCTTAATAGCTGTCACAAACTCCTTGGGACCACACAGATCATTCCTGTCTCTTGGAACTTACACACACACACACACACACACACACACACACACACACACACCAAAAAATAAAAAAAAACAGATTATGTAAAACCATAGAAATACAACATAGATTGACAATAGAAACTATCAGCTTATTTATACCACTGTTCTTGCTCTGTTATTTCTGCTATTGTTTCAGATACTAAGTATTCTGCAAGCTCTTGAAATTAATGTTATTCTATAAGCTTAATGACCTGGCCTTTCACTAGGAGCCAGTCCTCTCCTATAAGCCATCTTGGGCTCCTTATTGTTAAAAGGTTAATAGCCAGAATAATGAAGCAGTTGGTTATTTATGCAGTTATGATTGGCAAAAGTTATTAGAATAGGAATCTGCCCAGAAGCAATGATTAGGTTATAAAAATGTTAAGGAATATTGAAACTAGTTACAATTTTTGACATTTAAGAAATATTATCCCTACTCTTAATCATGATCATCTTGTGTAAAAGTGTATGTACAGAATAATCCCATTGGACAGTAATTCTTATGCCAACAGCATACCTAAATAATCACTGAGAGGGAGATTACGAAATGATCTGCGGGAAGGAGAGTCTAGATGAAAATAGCCACATTAAAAAGCTGGGACCCAGGTGCCTGACCTGTGAAGTTGGACATTTTTGATCTAGTGCTTTCACCTGGAGCATTTGTCACATGCTAGGAGCTGTAAAAAGGGACACCCCAGGCTAGGATGCCATGTTCTCTACACCAGAAAGTAGATATATGTGCAAAAATGTGGCTCTCCCTTCTTCCTGAGGTTGTTGGCCACTGTCCTCTGGAGCAGAAGTGATGAACTGGAGGTTCAGTGGCCTGTGAGCAAGAATGTAAATAACCTGGGATCAGCTTCAAGGAGGGCAGATCAATTTTATTCTGGGTAAAAGAGGGTTATATAGAACTTGGGGATGGGGGTGGGAATATCCAAGGTGGACAAATGTCTTTGGCTGAAGGGCTAAGGTACTGAGATGCCTCATTTGCATGTGGAGACATTCCAGGAATGCCAGGTGCTTGCTAAAAGGGAGAAAGGGAATTGGATTTGTAATTTCCCTAAGGACTAATTAACATTCTATAGGTGGAAGGTGTGGGGTTCTGGATCCTCAGGCAGAGAGGAGGAAGCCTTGCCCTCAAAGGGAGTTCTCAGGGCTTTCTAGTAAAGGCAGACTGTGACATAGCAGCAGGGTTTCCTGATGCAAAAAAATCCTGATGATGGTATTAGTGAAATATTGGTGTGACTTTTGATATGCAAGACAAGACAAAAGTTCAAAGTATAATTCCTTATGCTCAATAGGAAGTCAGTGTATAAGATAGGCACTAATTATTAAGATACTGTTTACATAAAATCTGACCTTTTCAAGTGTACAGTTGAATGGCATTAAACATTTCCCAGTGTACCAACACTGCCATCACCTCACTCCAGAACCTATTTTTTACCTTTCCCCCCAAACCTGCACCTTTTTCTCCTGTTTTTTACATATATATAGTAGCCACCAGTCTGCTTTCTTGTCTGAATGGGCTTGCCTATTTTTGACTTCTCATATAAGTAAATGCATGTGATGTATAGTCTTTGTGTCAGTATTCTTTTTCATGACATAGTATTTTGAAGGTTTGTAGCATGTAGCAATACCACATTTAATTTATTGCTATATGTTAAATTGTATAGATACTGCTCTGTTGATAAGTTGGTGGACATAAAAGTTCTTGTTGCTTTTAAACCACTATGAGCAGGGCTGTTCTAAACAAAAACTCAAGCCATGTAAGAGATTTGTTTAGCTTTTTATTTTTTCATGGATAATTAGATTTACTGATTATATATTAAATTTTCCTTTAAAAATAGACTAAATTATCATCCAAAGTAGCACTGTATTTATCTGCCTGTTATGTACACGAACATTCCACTTGAGCATATCCATGTTAGACTTATTATCAAGGTTTAGTCTTTGATTAAGGCTATCCTGCTGGATATGAAGTAATTTTTCTTTGTGCTTTGGATTTACTTTTCCCTGATAGCAGTTGTGGTTACCATCTTTTACTTCTTGGTCACCTATGCATTTCTTTTGGGCAATTGCTTCAGAGCCTTTGCCAGTTTTTAAGATGAGGTGAATAGTTATTATTTATTGAGTTGCATGAGCTATTTATATATTCTGAATATTAATCCTTTTTCATATATATGATTTCAAAGTATTTCATTTTGAGGGTTTTCTTTGCGATTTGTTAATCCAAGGTCACAAAGATGCATTTGTATGATTTCCTCTGAGAGTTTTATAGTTTTAACTCTTAGATTTAAATCATTGGTTTGTTGTCTTTTTTTCTTTCCTTTCCTTTTAGAACAGCATCAGACTATGTTGCCCAGTCCAGCCTGGAACTTTTGATTCTCAACAGTTCAACCTCCTGAAAGCTGGGTGTGCCCTGCTTTGTTTTGCTTGTTTATGTAATGTGCTGGAAGTTCCTCTGCATGGCTCTATAAATAACTAAGAAAATGTCTCTTCATTGGGATGATCAGTATTTCTTTATTAAAATTATTGTTTCATGATTAGATAAATGCACGGTTTTTACCTGGTGACTCCGTGCTCACATACTCTGATCATTCTCTCTGTGTTTTGTTTATTGGCATCTGTATGTGAATCAGTTTTTTCCCCTTAATTTTCATTCTCACCTCTTCAGCTACAGTATAGAGAATGTCAAGAACTTCTAAGTCTCTACCAGAAGTACCTATCAGAGCAGCAAGAGAAGCTCACCATGTCACTCTCACAACTTGGTGCTGCTAGAGCACAGGAGCAGCAGGTAAGTGACCTCTTCTGACCCAGAAGGTTCATTTTCCTGTTATGCTTGAGAGACCAAAAGATAAGCAGCGATTGTTAACTATGTAGAGTAGGCGCGGTATAGCAAGAGCTACCTCGCTGCATTCTTTCCCGCCTTCCGGTTCCGGGTGGGTACGTGACTCGGCTCACAATCTGCCTTCCCGCCTTCCCTGTTCTGGGTACATGACTTAACTACGGCTTTGTTCAAACCACCCAATCAGACCCCTGTAACTATGCTTCTCGCTTCTGTAAAGGCGCCTCCTGCTCCCGAGCCCTATAAAAACCGTCACCCCAACCGAGAGGCGCGCAAGTCCTCCGATAGGCTTGGTCGCCCCGGGTATCCGTGTATCAAAATAAACCTCTTGCGGCTTGCATCCGAAGCCTGGTCTCGCTGTTCCTTGGGAAGCGGGGTCTCCCCGTCTAGATAGGCTCCTGGGAGTCTTTCAGCTGTCTTAAAATATACAAACATCTCATGGCTTCCTTTTGTGGCCTTCCTTTTTCCTTGCCTGGTTCTATGCTTCCAGTGATCATAACAGAAAATTGAAGTAAGAGGTGGTTATGGAGAGGCAATTGATGGGATAAGAAAACACACTAATTGGGTACTTAATAAAGAGCAACCAGCCCTATGTTATTAACAGCTATCTGTTGTCTTTTTGGAAAAGATTAATATCCCTTTTCTGATTCTAGTTCTTAGAATAAAAAAAAATATTTGTGACTTTTGTATAAGCTTGTATGTGTTAATTTAAATATGTGGTTATTTATAAGTAACTACACAGCAACAAATGAGTATTCAGGACCTTGACTTTTATGATGTAAAAGCAGGTATGAAAGCCACACTTTTAGCTTTCTAACATGTCTTTTCCATGTCCTTATAGTTTAAATTTTTAATGATAATAACCTTTATTTTAAAAGAAAAGACTGTGTCATGTAAAATCATTCATACTGAGCATGAATGTACAGATACTGTGTTAACAAAATGCTATTCCCCAAATAGTGTCAAAACTTCAAAGGTCAAACTTGAGGATTTCTTGCAAACTTTCTAAAGAACATTGCTGTGCAATCTGAAGACAACTGCTTTAGATGGGTTAAGAGTTTTGGCTAATGGAATCCTAGTTTTGAACCTAAAATTTGCATATATGGGAAAGTGAAAAAAAAATGGTAGTATTAATGCCACTGTAATGTGATTTAACTGACATTTAACCTAGACCATTTTTAGTCAAAAAATTTAAAGAAATATTCAAATTATTAATGGCTTGCTAATACTTTAGTTTGAAATATCTCTTGTTCTTTTTTCTGAAAGGTAGGTTGTACATTGGCCACAGAGGAATGCTTCAGCTTATGTTGATTATTTTTATACATGTCTTCACTAATCTGAAAAGAAATTGACGGCTTTGTAGATGCCTCTGTCCCAGAGTGCATGTGAAGATCAGTTTCAGGTTCATTCTCACAATTTTGCTTTTTCCCTTGCTATGACATAGTTGAGGGAGATGTCACAAAAGCAAAGGCAACTTAAGAAAGGACAGGGAGATGGGAGCCTTTCATTTAACAATATTAATGGAGTCTTACAACCTCAGGAGCATAGACATAGACATGATCACTAAAGGAAAAGGAGAAAGAAAACCAGTTACCATCAGGACAGAAATAAAAGAGCTAATACCTGATAGGGTGACTCTGAGAATACCTGAAGAGACTGAGCCTGAAACTGAGGACAAACAAAACTTTTTTAGTTGTTGTTGGTTTTGGTTTAAGCTAAGTATGAACAATCATAGTTAACACTGCCATACTTAACCTGATTTTTGAAAGGTTTTGAGAGACCAAAAGATTAAAAATCAGCTATTATTAATTAAGGCCTGAACTATGTGGATGGAGAAGTCCAGCCATGCCCTGAGGGGAAGAACCTGCCTTACTGCATTCTTTCCCCACCTACTAGATACAGTTGCTAGGAAACTGGCCCATCCCCCTAGGGAGGAAGACCAGGTCATTAATGGTTCAGGGACCTTCCTATAGCCAGTCATTTCAAAATGTAGCATTTTGATCAATAGATGCTTGCCAGGTAGGAATTGCCCCTGCCTTGGGCATGCTGGGAGGGACCAGAATCTTTAAATCACCCAACTAACATGAGCACTGGGCTCTCTGCTCTCATCGCTTCAGAGGTGGGAGGTGTGAGCCTGAGCTGCAGCTTGTAATTTGTAAAAAAAAAAGATCCTCATGTGATTTGCAACGGACTCAGCTCCTGGTGGTGGTCTTTTGGGGTATCATGATTCGGGCACAACAGCATAACTAAAAGATACACTAGAATGGAAATGTTGGCCAAGTATGTGGAGAAAATATGCTCTCAAAAGGAGATACTTGGTCTTGGGTTATAACTTGGAATGAGTAGAAGACTTGCCTAGCATGTGTGAGGAACTTACATCTTATCTCCATCTTCAAAATAAACAAAAAGCCAAAAAGAATATTGTAGCCTGACTTTTGACTACTTTACTGGGTTCTTTTATCTCTTTCCCTACACTACCCCTATTTCTTCCAACCCTCCAACACTAGGTAGGAGAGCAAAAAGGTTAGAGGGGAAAGGGATCATTGATATTATCAGACTACTCTCTGCTGATTAGGGGCATCAAGTCTTTTGAGATGAGTCTGATCTTCATTGTCAGGATATCTCCAACCAGTAACCAGCAGTCTGGCAAACAGCAACCAACAGCAGTCAGCAGCAGCAGCAGGGATTGCAGCTGACCTGCCTCTCAGGGCTCTGACGTCTATATACTTTCAGATTTCCAAACGTAAACTATCTGCAGCTTGCAAAACCATGCCCCTGCTTTAGCACAAGGCACATCCCAGTCAGGTGCTATAAACAGTCTGAAGTAGCCCCACACCCCACACCTGGGCTTAAGACACAAACATATTCCTGTAACATGTCTCATTACAAACTACCTCCTGTTTTTTTTTTCATTTTCGCTTAATCCAGAGAGCTTTTTGAAATATATATATATCATGCATATGTGTGCGTGACTGTGTGGGTATGTGCACATTCCTGTGATTGTAATATGCCCTGGAGCTGGAGTTAAAGGCCATTGAAAGCTAGATGAAGTAGATGTTATTTCAAACTTGAAAGATGTTATAAGGACCAGAGGTAAAAACACAACAAAGAATAATTTAGCAGCTTTAATATGTTGAGGCATTGGGTCTCACTTAACAATAAATACATAACTTTTGCTGAAAAGAAGAGGTCTAAACATACCAGTTATGGAAGTAAAACTAAAATAACCAAAACTAGCTCTAGAGAAGAGGGTATAAGTAAATAACACAAGAGATGGGATTAGATGTAAAGGATACAGCTGCTTTATTTTCTGTTTTATTTTTTATTCGGGGTTCAGTTATAAACTTTTCAAATAATGGAATGTACTTTAAAACAATGCTGTGGTTTATGCTAGAAGAAAGAAATGTATGGCAAACTGAGACTTTTGAAGTCATTGAAGAAGAAATGTATGACAAACTGGAAATCTAGGATACACATAAATATTTTATTAATCAATTTTGGAACCCTCTATAGGAAAAAAAAAGGAGGCTATGGCTGTGGCTCAGACAGTAGCCTGCTTAGCCAGCACACGCAAGACCCTGAGTTCAGTTCTTAGCACTGCAGAAACTGGGTATGGTTATGTCATCCAGCACTTAGAGAGGCTGATGCAAGAATACCAGAAATTCAAGAAATTAGAGTTTAGAGCTAACCTGTGCTAAATGAGACCATGCTACACCCCTAAGAAAAGATTTTTAAATATTGTACCCTGTAGTAGTTTAATGGAAGCAAATCTACTTAATATGAGTTATGCATTCTTTTCTTTTCTTGTTGTAACAAAAATCTGAAAAAAGGTTCTCAAAATAGAAAGGTTTTATTTTAACACAGTTTGAGAGTATAGCCCATCATGATGGCGAGAACATGAAGTGAATCTGGGTGCTCGCCTTACTTTCTTTTTACTTAGTCCAGAAAACCAAACCATAGAATGCCTTCCCCCATCTACAGAGTGAATGTTCCTACCTCAATCTGAGCTAGAAACTCCTTTACAGAAATGCGTAGAGGTTGTCTCCATGCTGATTCTAAATCCCAGAGAATTGAAAAATAACATTAACCATCTCCTGTTATAAAATTAAACTTAAAAAATTGTCATTCTTTGTTAGGTAGTAGTCTAGGACACTGCTGTTGGATTCTGGATGAAGAACAGAGGGGACCCCAAGACCAGAGGTTCTATTTTTCTTAGGAATAGCTAGAACCATCAGGGTAAGGCCCCTGCCCTAGGCAAGGCTCCTTGTCTGACAGGACGTGGAAATGAGTTTTCTACCATGTGTTACAAGTTAGCTCTTTTAAATGAGATTGCTGGTATCAGATAGGAGTTCCAGAAGCCTGTTATGTTACCAAAGTGTTAAGGCCCTTTGGCTAAGCCACTGTATTAACAGCAGGGGTGTGGGTAAAAGTCTGTGTTCGGTCAGCTTGCAGCTGAAACACAGGCCTGGTAAAGTTCAGGCCCAGTGAGCCAGAAGGCAGGTCCAAGGAGGTGCAGGCCTGGTTGGCTAGAAGGCAGGTCCAGACCCAGTGGGTGCTTCTCCAACAGTCAATATGGAACTCAAGGTGGTCGGGCAGCCTCTAGCCAGGCAGAACAGCTCTGAGAGTTCAGTGGCAAATTTCTAGGGAGGTGGGAACCTTTCCTTCTCTGGAATAAATGATGAGTCTCAGGTGGCCATGATCAAGAAGTGCAATGAGAGATATTCGTTTTGTGAACAAGGACTTATAAACCTTGAGCGGTGGGAGGGGTTCTGAGGCTGAATGTGTTTGATTTAATGGAGCTAGAGATGCCAGGGATAGTTACTTTACATGTAGTGGTACAGGATGTCATTTATTTGGAGTAGCACAGTCTTCTCAAAACAAGGAAGATACAGTACTTAGTTATCCTATGGATGGGGGAGAATCTCCAGGTACAGTTAAAGGCCATTGGTTGAAAGCCAAGACATCATATTAACATAGGGTGGGTATCTCCAGGAATCCCCAGGTACTTGCTGAGCAGGTTTCTTATCTGGAAAGGGTCAAGCCTGTTAATACTTTAAGGGCTATGTGATGCTTTTTAGAAGTTCTTGAGTTCCCCAGATCAGGGGAAGAGAGAAGCCCACTGAGAAAAGGAGTCCATCATCATAATTCAAGCTCAGAAGCTACCTGAAAATGCCAGACTTCAGCCTTACCATCAGAGTCCCACATTATATATACCTTCATTCATTTGACACATACTGATTAGTGGAGGAAGTCGGAGACTGCTACTTTAATGTACATGCCTAGGATGCTTTGAGGTAATCCAAAAGGAAAGCTTACAATGGACCATTGTGAGAATTTAATTTTATTTAAAGTTTCTTTGTTATTTGAGATATAATTTGTAAAAGTAAAAACAATTTTGACAGGGAACTTTACAACACACATAATGAGCAGCAGTAATTGCAGTGGATAGGTCTGAATGTGCAGTTTTTTAACATAATATTTGTATTAATTTAAGAATTTCTTACAATGTATTTTTTCTTTTTTAATATATTGATTTTATTTCCTTAGGATCTGTACCAAAAAGCTGTCAAATATTGAAATAGTTACAAGCATTGCTTTTTTTCAGACTATGTTTGCATGGGCTATTTAGAATCTTTTTGTGCATCAATATAGGTGTTGGGCTGGCTTTTCATTTTCTACTTCTCTCCTTTAACTCCTACTAGATCACCTCAGCTTCATTATGTAGTTTATTTTAAGAGCTTACTAATCCAGTTTGTGCTACCCTTATTCTTATGGGTATGGGACCACCCACTGGAACACAGTTGGCCTACTGGCAGCCAAACAAAGAGAACTGACTGCCCTTGGAAGTCATAGCTTCTCAGTTAGGAGTGGAGGCTCATGAACCCCTCCCCAGTCCATGGAGCCTCATGAAGCCCAAAAGACTCTACATCATACTCCCCAGATAATTGTTCACCATGTTCATTGCTGCTCTGATTACCATTCCTAGAAAATGGATACAACCTAAATGTCCTTCAGCAGACAAATGGATAATGAAAATGTGATATATATATATATATATATATATATATATATATATATACACACACACACACACACCGTGGAATACTATTTAGCTGTACAGAAAAATGATCATGAACTAAATGAATAGAATCAGAAAAGATCACATGCGTGAAGGAGCTATCCCAGACCAAGAAAGATAAATGTTTCGCGTTATCTCTCATAGGGCTCCCAGCTTCAATGTTTCATATGTGTGTACGTTCTCTGAAATCTGCAGGAACAGCAAAACTAAAAAGCGACCATTGCTGGTATAGGGGGATTAGGAACAATAAAGAGGGGAATATTATTTTACAGGTGATCTTATAGGGGACATATGAAACACAGGGGCTGTAAATAGGGTTATAAATAAAGAAGAAGGGTAAAAACAATAAGGATGTCTGAAAATGCCATAAAGAATCATCTTATCTACCTGAAAATATCTATAATAACACATAAATCAGCATATAAATATACCTATATAATTTAAATGATGTCTTTCCTTCTATGCCGATAGTGCTCCCTCAAGAGCCAGAGGTCCTCTAACAACAACCCCAATACCAGGCATGAAAAGTCCTCTTTTGAGTTGTTGGTCAGGATTGTCCAAGAGACTTTTAAATAAAGTCTCTTTTAAATACCTTTTAAATCAAAAGTTACCACCATATAAATTTTACAATCTCCCGAAAATTTCAAACAACTCTCCCCATTGTAGCGTGATCTCTCCCTTAATTTTTTGTTAGAACTGGTGTTTCCTTCTCTATTCAGCCTAATTCTGAGTTAGGATCCTGCTTTGTGAGAGGGCTGGATCAGTAAATACTTCAGATAAATGCACCTTTATGTTGATGAGGGAGAAAGCTCAGTCTATAAAGCGCTTGCCACCCAAGCGTGAAGACATGGACTTCAGGAGTCTGGTAGTATGTTCTTGTAATTCCAGTGCTGAGGAGGTAGTGGCAGGAGACACTGGGGTTGCCTGACTCGTCACCCAGTAGAAGGCCATCTCAAAATAAGGTGGACAACCCATGAGGAACAGTACTTGAGGTTGACCTCTGACTCAATTTTGTACTTAGACACAGAGACACTCTCCTCTCTCTCTCTCTCTTTCTCTCAGTACCTCTTTCTTTCTTAATTTCTTTCTTTCTTTCTTTCTTTCTTTCTTCCTTCCTTCCTTCCTTCCTTCCTTCCTTCCTTCCTTTCTTTCTTTCTTTTTTTTTTTAAGAGGGTATAAGAAAGTTCTCCTTTTGCTAGTGGTATTCAGTGAAATTGACTTTGCATTCCTCTGTATTCCCTGTAGAACCTCAGGTAAATAGCTCCTTAAGAGCAAAGGAGAACAACTTGTTGTGTTTAGGAGAAATTGGTCATAGTGACAGTTTATGCTGTTGTTCATTGATCAGTTTTTTTTGCCGTTTGCTATTAACAGCTTTCATTTTTAAGATCCCATTAGTTTGTCCTGTTACCTCTTCTTAGGAAATGGTGAAATAGCTTTTATTTGGTTAGACAACTTGGCCCAATGTTACATTTATATTAAGCACACTTTTCAAAACTTATGTCTGATTCTAAAACCTATTCTTTTTCACTTTTCACCTTCTTAGACTATTATTTTAATAATGGCAGCAATAACAGGTTGTGCTTACACAGCATTTATTCTGTACCAAATACTATCTTAAGCTCGTTATATATATTGACATGTTTAATTCTCACCTTAACTTTATAAAGTAGGCACCATTATTACCCTCTTCTGTGGAGGTCAAAGCGATTAAATAACTTACTTCTGGTCCATTACTTATAGCTGTAATGAGTGGGACCAGGATTCTAACACAACTACAGGGTTGTTACTGGAGCAGATGAGACTGTTTTGTCTTAGGTGCTTGCTGTGTTTTTTGAAAAGGCTTTAAACTTAACAAACAGTAAAGTTCTTTTTCTTTAAGGCTCTGAGATGGTATTGAAAAACTAAACATCTTGTGACATTAGGTTTTCTGTTTGTTACTAGTCAAGAACAATATAAAGGTATAGGGAACAAAGGGGAGAGGGCCACTTGATCTTCATATTTTTCTTCCTACATGAACACCTCCAGATGGAGAAAAAAAATAAATGGATACTTTTTCTCTAAAGTATCCTCATTTCATTTTGCTGTACTCTTTGTGTTGTGTTTAATGCTAGAAGGCAATGTTCATTTCATTTAGTCTTCATTGTATAATCAGGCAAAAGGTAGCAGGCATTATTGTTTTTTATAATTTTTATTTTTTTATATTAATCACAGGTTATTTACTTGGTATCCCAGCTGTATCCCCTTCCCTCATTCCCTCTCAATCCCACCCTCCCTCCCTCATCCTCTCCCTGCCCCTTCCATCTGACCCTAGCTTGTCAGGTATCTTCAGGACTAGCTGCAATGTCCTCCTCTGTGGCCTAGCCAAGCTGCTCCTCCCTTAGGGGGGGTGGGGAAGGGAAGTCAAAGAGCCAGCCATTGAGTTCATGTCAGAAATAGTCCCTGTTCCCCTTACTAGGGAACCTGCTTGGATACTGAGGTAGCAGGCATTATCTTGGCATGTTTTTGCATACTATTTCTTATGTGTGAGTTAAACATTTAGATATTTTGGATTTGTTGGAACTCTTGTGTCTCATTTGACATATGCATGATAAATTTTCCTTTTATTCTGTCTTGATACCAACCTGGAAGTTTAACTAAGCCACTCTGGAGTACCAAAATATTGCTCTGACTTTCTCATATTAAACTCCTTGCATTTTATTAGTTTACCTCTGCCTTTATTTATAGTAAAGTAAAGAATAGTAGAGGGACCTTTAGAAAACACATTGACATCCAGAATGGCCAATTGACAATCAGATTTCATTATTTAGATACTTGTTGTAAGCCATTCTTTTGTATTTTGTTATTTTGGTAATTTCAACACATGATTTAGAAAAAAAAAATACATCTACTGAGCTCCTTTTTCATAAAAGGTATTCAAAAGATATAAACTTTCTGAATTGTCTCCATTTTACCCATACTACCTATTTTAAACAGTTTGGTTTATAGTAAATTATATAAACATTATTTTGCTGCATTTCAAGATTCCTTTTTAATTTTAAAGTAATCTTTAAAGTTTTTCTTCATTCTGTGAATTTGTAACCTCAATTTTCAGTGGTATTCAGCTGGAAAGGTTTAAATTCAGTTGTCTTTACTCTTTACTCAAGCATATCAGGCCTACCACATGGAGAGTATTCACCAAATAGCTGTTTCTTGTGCTGTTTCTGATGACTCATGACAGAATTCAGGAGGTTAATGTCTAAGAAGCAGTGAGAGGCACTGAGCTAGTAATGATTGTTTATTTATTTGCAAAACATTCCTGAAAGTAGCTTTTACTTAAAGCTAGAAATTTAATATTATTCCTTTTTTTCACTGAACTTTTTTTCCAGTTGTGCAGATCACCTTCCATCTGTAATGCTGTAACATACTCAAGACAGGACATGTGTAGTCCAGAACAGTGATTGGTCTAGCAAACTGCTCTAAAAAGAAATGTCCTTCTGTCTTGACGGCTTTACAGTGGGGGCTCAAATTGTTTCTAAAATGGAAAATTGAGTGAAGATTTAATCCATACTATCCATAATTCATAGCTACTTGAGTCAGTCATTACTTCCCTCTGATACTGTTTGCAGTCATCAAAGATATATGCAGTGCATACTGAGAAGGTATGGGATGTGGATAAGGTTGGCATCTGTATTAGTCATGGTACGCTGACAACAGCTGAGATAACTCCTGTTCAAGGATATGTCGCCAGTAAAGTAACATTCAAAGACAAAGAAATTAGAGACTTTGGTCTCTATTGGCATAATAGTAAATGTTTAATATTTATGTCACTAGTGGCCAATTCCTAAGGAACAAGTCAGCTTCCACAAAATGGCATTTTGAAGTCTCTGTAAGACATGAATGAGGGTAAAATGTCTTTTGTAAAATCATAGGAACATTTTCAGGAATATATTTATGAATAAGAATTTAAAGAAAGAACAGCATACAAGTATCTTGAAATAAAGTGCTGAATCCTTTCCCTGGCAGACCATGCCTATTATCCTTTACCATGGCAGTCTTTCTGTGTGTAACCTACATTAACTACATACCCATCCTATTCTGGAGATAGAGAGGGCACTGAGTTATATATTAGTAACATGTAAGTATGAATTTTTAAAATTTTTATTGGGGTTTCTTGTAGGCTTTAATTTTTTAAACCTAATTTTTTGGGGCTCATAAAAACCTCACTTCAAATCCCCAACCCCAGGTAGGAGAGAAAGCAAGTTAGTAGGGACAGTAGACCTTTTTAGACTTAATTCCTTGGGGCAATTCCACTCTTTGTTGTCAGGACTTCAACAGTCCAGCAAACAGCAGCTACAACACTAGTCAGCAGCAGCCTTCTTGAAGCCTTCACCAAAGCTTTTCTCTCTGGGAGCATCTGGAAGCAAAGTGACCTGTCCCCTTCCCCTTCTCTCTCTCTCTCTCTCTCCCTATTTACACATTTAGAGAAACAATTTTCCCAGATGACAGATATAAGAAATCTGTAAGAACTTTGTATGTGGGGGACATTAGCTTCAAAGATATAGCTTCTTTGGAATCGATGGCAGATATCTAGAAGAATATAATGTGCACTCTTAGCTGTGAATTCAAAACAGTGCCTTCCAAATGGTGTGCACAACACTTCACATTTCTTTTAAGAATGGCTACATTTCTTATAAGAATGGCCTAATGTTTCCTTCTGATCTCACTAGCAAGAGCTAGTTTGTAAATAGTTCATGGAATTATGTGTTTACATGCAGAAATGAATTTAAGGAATTTCATTTCAAACTGAAGTTCCAAAGAGGTGAATTTTAGTTTATGAGCACAAGTCTTATGCTGAGTCCTGACTTACTCACCCTCATGAAATAATTTTAGAAGTATTTTTAAAATTTTTAAAGGCTATTTTATTTTAAAGATTACAAATAATGACATTTGAGCAAATTACCTTGGAAGCTGATGGCCAGACCTCCCTGACAAATTTTAATTGTTTTTATAGTTTTTCTCAAATAAAAATTCAGAATAGCTATTTAAGTAAACTACAGCAGCTCTTTCTTCATTGCAAATTTTAAACCCTAAACAAAGCATAAAGCTGGGCAGTGCACTGTTTAATTTTCAAATTGGATTTTTCATTATGTTTAATGATAACTTTTTATTTTTATCAAATTGCATCTCAGTCTCCTAGTAGAAACTAGAAGATTTATGGCAAATGATCTGGTTGCTATCTGGACAAATAAATGCAATAAATTAGTTTACCCTTTCACTAAAGTGTTGTTAATAGAACACATTGTTCTGTTCAATATTAGAATCTTTAAAATTAAGCAGAACATTAGTGGCACTGAATCTAGTTTCATTCAATACTTTCCTGTAATGAACCCTGTTCTATGAGAATCTTTTCTGTGAAGGAAAATGCCTCCCCACAGCTACTGAGCTCTTACTCTGGAAATGTACTTTATAGCTTCAAAAAAGAAAAAAAATTGGCCAGACAACTTGGTGTTTGTTTAATGCATATGGAAGTTTCTTGAAAGATTCCCCCAAGCAGTGAGAACATAAATGTTCCTTAGCTAATTTTTGCTTAAATTAGGATTTATAGGATACCTGACCTAGTCAGAACCCAAGTGTGTGCCTCATTGAATTTCAGATCAGTGAGGATTTTTAAAAAGGCCGACCCAGTGGACATACTCTAGAATGTGAGAATTGCCAACTCCTCTTGTGATCTGATAGAATTCTTCGTTAAATTTTTACCTGGATGAAATTCAATGCATGATTAATATTCAGATAAGGAAGATAAGATTATTGTGCTCCCAAACCCATAATGTGAAAATTCACCAGGATCAGAGACCTGACTGAAAACTCTCATCACCTGTAATACTCCTGGTTGATATCTTAGAAGTATGAGTTTAAAGTAAAGGATAGTTGAAGTCTCAGGATAGTATTTCATTCTTAGGGTCAGTCTTGATTTTTGGAAAAGGAAGTCTAGAGGGTTCTGTTGCTGTGGTGATAGAAAGTGCTCTTAAATGAGGATGGTATCTATTAATGTAACCAGGAAATTGATCATCTTTGATTGTTAAAATACACACACACAAAATTCCTTTCATGAGATTCCCTGCACTCTGCCCAAAGTTTGGTTAAGAGTTTCATCGTCTGCTTTGATACACTGCTGGATAGAGTCTTTCAGAGGCCTTCGGTGGTAGGCTCCTGTCCTGTTTCCTGTTTTCTCCTTCTTCCAGTGTCTATCCTGTTTGTCTTTCTGAATGAGGATTGATCATCTTACCCAGGGGCCTCCTCCTTGCTTAGCTTCTTTAGGTGTACAGATTTTAGTATGTTTATCCTATATTATAGGTCTACTAGTATCCACTTATAAGTGAGTATATACTGTCTTTCTGCTTCTGGGATACCCCACTCAGGATGATCATTTAGATCCCACCATTTGCCTGCAAATTTCATGATTTCCTTCTTTTTAATTCCCGAGTAGTATTCAATTGTGTAAATGTACCACAATTTCTGTATACATTCCTCCGTTGAAGGGAAGATAGTGGGACCAGGAGGGGACAGGAGCTCTACAAGGAGAGCAGCAGAACTAAAATATCTGGGCACAGGGGTCTTTTCTGAGACTGATACTCTAACCAAGGACCATGCATAGAGATAACCTAAAACCCCTGCTCAGATGTAGCCCATGACAGCTCAGTATCCAAGTGGATACCCTAGTAAGGGGAACAGGGACTGTCTCTGACATGAATTCAGTGGCGGACTCTTTGACCCCCACCCCTGAGGGGGAAGAGCCTTGCCAGGCCACAGAGGAGAAAAATGCAGCCAGTTCTGATGAGACCTGATAAGCTAGGGACAGATGGAAGGGAAGGAGGACCTCCACTATCAGTGGACTTGGAGAAGGGAATGGGAGGAGATGAAGGAGGGAGAGTGGAATTGGGAGGGAATGAGGGAGGTGGCTACAGCTGGGATACAAAGTAAATAAACTGTAATTATTATAAAAAATAAAAATTTAATTAAAAAATTCTCTAGGGGCTGGAGAGATGGCTCAGGGGTTAAGAGCACTATTTGTTCTTCCAAAGGTCCTGAGTTCAATTCCCAGCAACCACATGGTGGCTCACAACCATCTATAATGAAAATTGGTGTCCTCTTCTGGCGTTCAGGTGTACATGCAGGCAGAACATTGTATACATAATAAATAAACAACTCTTTAAAAAAATTCTTTAGACATAAAGAATATTTTTACTTGTCACCTGGAAGTTTAAGTGATCTGATGACTTGTCACAGCCCCAAATTTAGTCTTTCACTTTCTCCTATTTCATACTTTTAAGCTGAATGTAAGAAATAGAGATGTGGTTTTGTAGTTCTTAAATCATTAAGAAATTGAGGAGATAAGACTATATTAAGATGGTGTGTATTGATGAAAGTCCAAACCATCATTGCATACATGTTCTTGGCTTTGGCAGTGGCCATAGTCCACCAGACAAATAACTAGAGCATATTGCTGTACAGCTCTAGTAAGAAACTGAGCTCTCACTCACTAAAAATCACTGCTAACATTTTATAACAGACAGACTGTATTTTAAATGCAAATGATCATTTTTTTTTTACCTGCCACTGGCAGACTGCTTAAAATTTGCCTTCAAGTTTTAGTGTCATTTATTGTGTAAGATAGCAGCAAATTTGATTCTAACTTTTAGTTTATGCCTTTCTTAGTTCCACTTCAAAGCTTTTAAATGTTACATTTCTGAAAGAAGATTCATTTTTTTGTGTGTTAATAGTATCAGTGAACACCTGTGCACTGCTACATTGGTTTTTCTTTAAAGCTGTGATTGTTTAGCTGCTTTGGGCAGTGATGCAAGAATTCTGCATCCAGTGAGGCCTTTCTTGGCTCCAGTTGTACTTGATGTAGGGACCTTAGATTCTAAAAACTCAGTGTCCATCAGAAGTCAGAGACAGTTCTTTGTCATGACAGTGAAAAATGGGCATTAGTAAATATGGAAGCAAGCTTTATTAAACAAAACAAAAACAAAAAACAAAAACAAAACAAAACAAAAAGAAAAACAAAACTAGGGAAAAAGAGAAATTCTAACAAGCAGGTTCCCAAAGAGAAAAATAAATAAATCTTGAACCTGTCTAGAAACTTTTATGGAGCTATCACAGAAACTGGATACAGGCTGAGGTCATTACTGTGAGACTGCTGACTTCTTTGGATTGTCATGGAGGCATGTCTTAGGGATTTAGGTTTTTTTGTTTAGTTTTCTTTTTTGGTTTTTCAAGTCAGGGTGTCTTTGTGTAGCCCTGGATGTCCTGGAAGTCTCCCTGTAACCCAGACTGGCCTTGAATTCAGAAATCTACCTGCCTCTTCCTCCCAAGTGCTGGGATTAAAGGCATGCGCCACTATGCCCAACTTAGTTAGATTTTTATTGCTGGAAAGAGACAATGGCCAAGACAACTCTTATAAAGGAAAACATTTAATTGGTGCTGGCTTACCGTTTCAGAGGTTTTATCTATTATAATCGTGCTGTGAAGCATGGCAGTGTGTAGGTAAACATGGTGCTGGAGGAGCCAAAGGCGGCAGAAGTAGACTGTGCCATACTGAGTGTAGCCTCAACATAGGAGATCTCAAAGCCTGCATCCACAGTGGCATACTTCCTCCAACAAGGCTACTCCTCCTAGTAGTGCTGCTCCCTATGGTCAAGCATTCAAACACATGAGTTTTCTTTGAGGGCTGTTCGTATTCAAACCACCATGGTAAGCCAACCAGGGAAATGATGGTCATGCCTTGTTCATGTGCTGCTCACATCATTAGGGATAGTTAAAGCTGTACTTTGTCCATCTCCAACTCTGGCTTTGTTAATTATTGACCTTGAGTGCTAGCTCTTATTTAATGGTTGCTGTGGTTACCATCAACCTTAGAAGCATCTCCAGGGCTTATAATTATACTAAACTCTTTGCTTTTAAAGCTAATAAGAAGGAACTGTAGCTGTTATTAATTCACCCTTGTTTATGGGATGGCCTAGAGTCTCTCTTAGGAAATACATGAAAGATATGAAGCTATATTGACTTAGAGTTTATTCTCTTAGATAAGGTGCATAATAAGCAATAATATATAAAAGGGAATAGTGTCCTGTATGTGCCGGCGCTGGAAGGCCAACTGGTCTACCTTCATTGCTCAGAACCTTGTCTTCCTCTTGTCTGTTCAGTTCTCTCATGTCCAACCGTGTTCTGTTCTCACTGTAACACTGTAAGCAACTTGAAGTTTTTACCATAGGCTCTATTCTCTTTTCCCTGTTTAGTAATAACCAATTGCCTACTTCTCCAGTGTGTGTTTATTTTTTTTTTACTTTTCTCAACATGTAAACATCATCTGTGTTTACAAAGGATATCAAGACTATAGTTTTCTTGTGTTGATTTTGTTTTATTTGGGTATTAGAGTAATTCTGGATTCATTAAATGACTCAGGTTGTTTCCTCCTTTTACCGTTTTTTAAATTACTGGTATAATTCATCACTGAAGCCATCAGGAATTTAGCTTTTCTGTATAAACATTTTTAATTGATACTTTAATTTACATGGGTATATTAGTAATATTTTCTAATTTGTCTGTCTCATTAAAATGGTTTATATAGTCCTTTGCCAAACTGTCAGCTCTGAAAACACATATAACATTATACAAACCAAACAGGCTATATTTAGCAATATATCTATGTGTGTGTTAAATATTGAATAAGAACGGCCCCTATAGGCTTATACATTTGAATGCTTGGTCATCAGGAAGTAGCACTACTAAACATTAGGAGGTGTGGCTTTTCTGGATGAAGTATGTCACTGGGGTGGGCTTTGAAATTTCAGAAGCTTAAGCCAGAGGTCCAGTGTCTCATCTTGCTGCTGATCCTGATGTCGAATTCTCAGATACTTCTTCAGCACATGTCTGTCTGCACGCTGCCATGCTCCCTGCCATGAAGACAGTGGACTAAACCTCTGAAGCTGTAAGCAAGCCCCAAATGAATGCTTTATTTTATGAGATTTGCCATGGTTATGGTGTCTCTCCAAAACAATACAACACTGACTAAGACAACATGTATACATGTAATAAAAGAGGCCACGAATTTGAAGGAGAGCAGGGAGAGGTATATGGAAGGGACAAATGCAATTATAATCTCAAGAGTAAAAAAGGAAACAATGGGGAACATGTTTTATATCCCAAGTAGTATCTTTTATGATACCTAGTCCATGATATTTCTATTTATGTACCTCCTTTCATTTATATTTTTCCTTGATCAGTTTCATAGTACTTTTTCTTACTTTTTCTATCATTTTTTATATTTCTTTTATTTCTGTTCTCACTTTTAATCCTCTTTCACAATTTAATTTGTATTTTTCAAGGTACTAAGATAGATATTTAAGTCCTTGATGTGGAACGTAACATCTTTTTGTTTTGTTTTATTTCAAGACAGGGATTTTTCTGTAGTCCTGGCTACCTTGTAATTTACTTTGTAGTTTTATTTCGCTTTCCTCACTTTCTTTTTACTAATTAAATAGTTTTGATCATTTCTTTTGGGCTCTTGTGTCTGCAGATGGCATCTTTAAGTCTATTTCTAAATAGTCTGTCACTTAGGTGAGCGGTAGTATGTGCCTTTAATTCCAGCACTTGGGAGGTAGAAGCAGGGGCCTCTCTGTGTTCCACGCCAGTCAGGGCCACATAGTAAGACCCTGACTCAAAGATTAAATATATATTAATATATTATATACATATTTAATATATATTAATATATAATAATCTTTACATATATATAAAGATTATTTTGGCTTGATGTTTCAAAAGGTTTAGCCCACTGTTACTTGAGCATAAAACTAAGCTGAATTGGCAAAGAGCTTGTTGTATAGCAAAACTACTCTTTTCACTGAGGCAGGAAAACCAGAGAGGAGAGTGAGTAAGAAAAGGGGGCCATGGAGAAAATATATACCCTTCACGACACACATTCCTCCAGGGACCTACTTCTACAAATTGATAATGCTTCCCAGTAATGCTGCCAGCCAGAGGCAAGGTCTTCAGCATACAGTACCTTTGGAGGGACAGTTCAGATACAAACCATAAAAACCCTCATATACCATTTCACCTTCCATGGTTTTATTGTAATCTGTTATTACCATAGATTTATTTCTACATGTTATAAGCTCCATTGCATTAAGAAATAGATTTTTTGAATAGATTTTAAGTATAGAAACATTGCTCCTATTTCCATTTTTTTCTCAAACCACAATCATTCTGTTTTCTTGGGGAAAAGTCACTCCCTTGTGTAAGCATTTAACCACACTTGGTCTGATTCATTTCCAGAAAACAGTGAAAAATACAATCATTACATCCAAATTTAAGTGCTGTTCAAGAGTAGGTTGTCCTACCCTTTTCTGTGGTGCAGATGGTTTTATGCAAGTAATAAAATAAGGCTGGCAGTGATGTCATTTGAATCACTCTAATTAAGACTTAGCTAATAAGCCTGATAGACCCTGGATGCTCTCTACCTTGTTGAAGTTCTGCCAGTCTTCTTCAGTGAGAGCAGTTGGTAGAAACCCTTTTCATACAGCTCATCAGGACAGATGGCCTATGCTGAACAGATCATGACTTTTCAGCATTTGCATACATTCCATACAATTTGAATGGCTCAGTTCTTATTGATACATACAAAATAAGAGGACTGTTGCCAATATGTCTCTTCCATGCACACAGCCACCTGCTCATTTTGTTTAGATTTATTGTATAAAGTCTCTTTCTAATTTAAATGACCAAGTCCCCTCTCTCTCTTTCCACAGGAAAGGTGCTAGGAGAAGCCCAGCTTTTTGTTGTACATTCACACTCTGCATTAGGACTTTAGTTTCATGCTGTGTGTCAGCAGGCTTCTCCTTCTCTCTGGTTCCCATTCAATGTCAGTTTTTTCAGTATTTGTGACTTTGTAAATTTCAGTAAATTTTTTCAGTGTTTGCTATGGTCAGTGGCAGATGCTAAGAAAATTCAAACAATCACCCTAATATTGACCTCAGCCAAACTGTGTCCAAAAATTATACAGTATGTGGTACTTCACGATGATTTCTAAAGGAAACACAGGACTCCAGGTTGGGTCCCTATCACTGCAGTATTACTCAGCCCTCATCAGAGGACCATCTTCTTGCAGGAGATAGTAATTAACACAGAGACCCACACCTGAACAATGTGCCGAGGAATAAGAGACTTTGCCCTTTTTGTTTTGTTTTGTTGTGTGGTTTTAGTTAGTTTGTTTTCAGAGAGAGAGAGAGAGAGAGAGAGAGAGAGAGAGAGAGAGAGAGAGAAATAACACTGAATTGTATGTAGAGGGAGAGGGAGGTGGGATCCAGGAGGATATTTTGAGAATATGATCAAAATATAGTGTTCGAAATTTTTTATTTAAAAATTTTGTTTTATTTAAAAACAAAAAAGATACTCAAATTTTGAAATAAGTAATAAAATGTTTATAGACAGCATGATAATGTATGGAGAAAACCTTTAAACATTCAAAAAGACCAGACTGTTAAAGCTAATAAACAAGTTCAACAAACTTAAAAGTCAGTTATAGTTATACCCAATAAATAGTGCAAAGACAAAACCAAAACATTATTAGCATTGTTGGAATAACTTTTCATTTGAATTTTGGCCATTATCCACGCTTAGTAACATCTAACCCATTCTTTGAAGTACTGATTGTTATTTCTTGTTGTTCCTAAAGTTAACTTTCCTTCTTTCCACCTGTTTTCTAAAAATTATTCACTAAGTACATTTTGCTGCAAGCATATATAGATTTGTTGCATATGATCTATTGATCATTCCCCAAATCCAATAACTCAACAAACTCTTTAATCTGTGATTAGAAGCAGTACTGAGAGCATTATGCATGCTAGCAAGTACTGTATTTCTGGCTCCTCAACCAACACACAATTAAGGCCTGTCTGAAACTAAGTGGAGTATGGGCCTCCTGTGTTAATAACTTCTTTTTTTTTGAATAGATGAGGTCCTGCAAAGACAGTAGAATCCTAAGGCAGAGTTTTCAGAAGGGCTGTATTACTTACTTTACTCTTTGTCAGGTAACCCTATCATTTTACCACTTACCATTATGACCTCTACATTTGTTTGTCTCTTTCACTGCAATATGGATTTCATTAGAAGTAGGCAGACTCTTTGCCCAGAGGATTCCCCAATCCCAGAAGGCCCACTTTTATGCATTTGATAACCATCAACAAATGAATGAATTAATGAATGTTGCCTTTTTAGTAGTTTTATTTTAAAAGTCACTTATTTAAAGTATATAATTTGATGATCTTCTGATAAATTTACAGATCTATGTAATCATAGCACATTCCAGTTTTCTAACCTGCCCACATCAGAAATGTTTGAGTTTCCTCTCTTTAAGAATTCAATGTTTAGATCTGTACATCATTCTTTAAATTGGTTGTTTTTGATATCAAAATTTTTGAGTTCTTTATATATTTTGGATATTAGCTCTCTATTGGCTATTACCTCTTCTTTAGTTAGTAAAAATGTTATCTCATTCTGTAGACTGGAACTTTGAATGATGGTGTCCTTTGTTCTGCAGAGCTTTTCAATTTCATGAGGTCCTATTTATTGATTGTTGACCTTAGTGCCTGTGCTAATGGTCTTCTGTTCAGAAAGTTTTCTCCTGTTGCCAATGAATTCAAGGCAGTTCCCCACTTCATCTTCTATAATGCTCAATGCTTCTGGTTTTATATTGAGGTCTTTGATCCATTTAGAGTTGAATTTTGTGAGTCCAAATAGTTATATTTGGATTCTTCTACATGCAGCCTTACAGTTTAACCAGTACCATTTTTCCAGTGTGTGTTTGGCTTCTCTATCAAAAATCAGGTGTCCATGGGTATATGGATTTATATCTAGGTGTTCAATTCAGTTCCCTTGATCAACATGTTTATTTCTGTGACAATACTATGTTTTCATTTTTATAGTTTTGTGGTAACAACTTGAAATGGAACATTGGTGATAGCAAAGCAGTTCTTTTACTGTTCAGGATAATTTTAGCTCTCCTGTAATTTTGTGTTTCCATATGAAGCTGAGAATTGTCTTTTCAAGATCTATGAAGAATTGTGTTGGAATTTTGTAGGAATTGCATTGAATTTGTAGATTCATTTTGGGAGGAATGCCATTTTTACTATATTAATCCTACCTATCCACATTCATGGGAGATCTGTCCATCTTCTGGTATCTTCTTAACTTGTTTCTTCAATGTCTTAAAGTTTTTCTTGTAACAGTAATTTTACTTGGTTGGCTAGAGTTATCCCAAGATATTTTCTATTATTTGAGGCTATTGTCTCAGGTTTTGTTTTTTTGAGTTCTTCTACAGTCTATTTGTTATTTGTATATAGGAAGGCTATTGATTTTGGTGAGTTAATTTTCTATCCAGCTTCTTTGATAAAACATTATCAACAGTAGGAGACTTTCAAGGTTACTTGTTTATAATGTTATATCATGTGCAAATGAAGATACCTTGACGTCTTCCTTTCCAATTTGTATCCCCTTGATCTCCTTCAGTTATCTTACTGCCCTAGCTAAGATATCAAGGACTATATTTAATAGGTATGGAGAGAGTGGACAGTCTTGTACTGTTCCTTTTTAGTGGAATTTCTTTGAATTTCTCTTCATTTAAGTTGATGTTGCCTATAAGCTTGCTGTAGATTGCCTTTATTATGTTGAGGTATTTCTCCAAGACTTTGATCATAAAGTGATATTGGATTTTGTCAAAGGCCTTTTCTTCATCTAGTGAGATTATTATGTGGTTTTTGTCTTTCATTTGTTTATATGGTGAATTATATGGTGATTATAGTTACTAATTTACATATATTGATCCATTCCTACACATTTGCAGTAAAGCCTGCGTGATTATGGTAGATGTTCTTTTTGATGCATTCGTAGATCCATTTTGTCATCTGTGTTTTTTTCTATCTATGTTTATATGAGAAATTGGTCTGTAATTCTATTTCTGTGTTAGTTCTTTGTATGTTTTAGGCATCAGAATGACTGTGATTTCAGAAAATGCTTTGGGCAGCATTTCTTCTGTTTCTGTTTTATGGAATAATTTGAGGAATATTGCCATTAATTATTCTTTTAGAGTCTAGTAGAATTGTGTACTGAAACCATCTGGTCCTGGGCTTTTGTAGTTGGTAGACTTTTAATTACTGTTTCTATTTCCTTGGGGTTGTAGGTCTGTTTAAATTGCTTATCTAATCTTGCTTTTACTTTAGTAAGTGGTGTGTATCAAGGAAATTATTTTTTTAATATTCCAATTTGGTGGAGTACCGGTATAATGAGAACTTTATAATTTTGGGTTCTTTAAAAAACATAGAAATATTATGGGAATATGTTTTTGTTTTAACCCTAGATGTGGGGATATGGGTCTGCTTCACAGCAGTTGACTATGATTTGCCTCATGCTCTAGCATGCTCTTTGATTATTTAATCTAGATCCTCTATTTTATTCTCAAGTCCTGGTTTTCTGTCTTGTGCTTTCTTCATTCTACTTGGAAGCCATTTTTTTTTGAGCCTTTTAGCTGGGGTTAGTTTCCATTTTAAACAGTATAAGTAAGTACTTGAATATCACAAAAAAATTTAGAGAAACGAAAACAGCTAGCACTTAACTTCATAGGAGCAGGATGAAGTAAAATAAATAAGTAACATGCTTTTGGAGTGCTGTAAAGGTACAGTCATTTGAGCTGAGGGAATGAATGGGAAAAGCCACATGAAGGGAAGTGACACCAACCAAGGACTCTAAGGAACAAAAAAGGAAGCTAGGGCATTTGGCACTAGGAAATTGAATTACTGTTTCTTTTTTTATTTCTAAACCAACTCACTTGCTTTTTTTCACAATAACCTAAAGTAGCTAAGGAACAGTGTTCCAGATTTTTAATAAAAAAAAAGTAGCCACAGTGCCAAGCACTTAGTTTTAAACAGTCCTTTTTTAATTAATTAATTTAAAAAAATTTAAGTTATTATTATCATTTATTACAATTTATTCCATTTGTATCCCGGCTGTGTCCCCCTCCCTCATCTCCTCCCAACCCTACACTTCCTCCAGCCTCTTCCCCCATGCTGATGAGACCTGATAAGCTAGGATCAAATAGAAGGGGAGGAAGACTTCCCCATCAGTGGATTAAACAGTTCTTTTTATGTTGAGGCAGAGCCAACCCTCCAAGGGAAGCCACCTTCAGTCTCTGACTTCATACTTTTCTCTGCTTTCAGAATTGGCTTCTCCTGTATCTTCCCATCCCTGGTTTGTAGCTTTTCACACAGAGGCTCAGGAAAGGGCTCTGGTCTGTAGCTATAGGACTGTGATTTATCTGGAGTTCTTGATTTAATTACACCCTCGCTTTCCATCCTGTTTACTATTGGTTACAGTTACTGGTACTTCTCAAATACACCTTTGTTTTCTCTAGCGCACTTTCTGTCTAGTTGTTAACTAAAAGTTTAATGCAAATTATTTTCTCCTGGCAAGTGGCATACATAACAGTGTGACTTCTGGTCTCCTTTTAGGGGCAGTTGGTCACATTCAGATAGTGCTAACTGGATATTAGAAAGTGTGAGACTCAGTGAGAGATGGGGTATGAGACATTTAAACTTTCCTTCTTTAAATAGAGTTATTTTGCTTGTCCCCTTGGAAAGTGGACTACACTGAAACATGTATCCACTTGCAGTTCTTGGGTCCACCCTGGAGCCCATGGAGAATGAAAGGTAAGTAAAACTAGGAGCTGTCTGGGACTTGGGCATCTTCCACATAGCCCACACTAAGAAGGGGGCACAGGAAAACTCCATATAATCCTCTTAGGACTTGTGAGTCCTGCATTTTTAACTAGGTGAACGTCTGAAAAATCTTCTCACCACTTCTTTCAAGGTATCTTTTCCTGTGTATAATTTTCACTATAAAACTATACAGAAGTGATTCAATGTACATAAATCAATAAATGAAGTCCACCACATAAACAGGCTGAAAGGAAAAAAAAAAAAAAAAAAAAAAAAAGACAAACCCAGGATCAGCTTATTAGTTGCAGAAGAGACCTTTGACAAAATCTAGCATCCTTTCATGACAAAAGTCTTGGAGAGACAGGGGATACAAGGGACAAATTCTACATAATAAAAGCGAGTTGCAGCAAATGTATAGGAAACATTTACCTGAACAGAGAGAAACTCAAAGCATTTCCACTGAAATTAGGAACAAGACAAGCTATCTTCCCAGGACATCAAGAAGGGAGGACAAGATCCTCCACCGTCGGCGCCCAAAGCAAACATTCTACTTGAACCACTATCTTGAACAGTACATAATTTTATATAGTGCACAATACATTCTTATGTATATTGTACATTCACCTATTTGCCACTAACATATAAGCAAGTAAATCACATGTATGATTTTCAATAATCTATTGCATAAAGCCCATACCACATTAAGTCAAACTCCTGTTTTTCCAAATGGATATCCCCACCCCCATTTGGTCTATTAATCTACCATCCTCCGTGAAACCATCAACCCACCCACCAGTCCCCCTCTTCTTGCTCTGAGCCCATGAACCTTGGGGGTAGCTAACCTGAAACTTTATCAGACATCTGGTTCTTTCTTCAGGGCCATACAAATATAACCGTCCACTCGTTCCCCTTAAATAAGACATCTCGATGGTGTGGGTCTAGTTAGCCCAGGACCAACATAACTGAAATTAAATACATTTGGTATCTTTTTTTTTTTCGGATGTATGACTCAACATCGCCGTCGAGGCGTGGTGTCCCCAGCACTAAGTCAAGCAATACTAAATATTCAAGTATGGACCCTTTCAACATGGCCTTATACCTACAACAAACATATTCATGACATAGAGACATATTAATTCATTATATAATGACATAATTTTCCAAGCTTTTAACCCATTTTTTTGCTTCTCTCTTATATGGTGTTAAAAATCTAACTTTGTTTTCAGTATTGACTTCACACCATAAAACCTACAAACTAAGTAAAATACTATTCAAACATTTATTTATAAAGGGGGACTATCTCTACAACTCTGGCCTAAGTAATTTTAGTGCTAATTTAATAACTATAATTAACTTATTATTAATTTGTAATCCACAATCTTTAAAGGACCAAGCCTTTGTGTTTATGGGACTAAATGTCCATCTTAGCATTTTCAGTGCTTTGCTTTAGTATAAGCTACATTAACAGGTATTCTAATCTTGCCCCTTTAAAGATTTAAAGATGACCACCTTCTCCGTGCTTATTCAGTATAGTATTTGAAGTCATAGCTAGAGCAATAAGGCAACTAAAGGACATCAAGTGGATAGAAATGGGAAAGGAAAAAGTCAGGACATCTTATTTGCAGTATGTATGTTTCCACTAGGAAACCTCTACAACTGATAAATAACTTTCATTAATGTAGCAAGATATAAAATTAGCACAAAAAAATTAGTAGCCTTCTCATCTACAAATGACAGACTGAGAAATTGGGGAAATAGTGACTTTCACTATCACCTCAAAACAGTTAAAATATCCTGGGAATTCTAACCAAGCAAGTAAGTAACTTGTATAATAAAAACTTTTACACACTGAAGAAAGAAATTGAAAAAATAAGAAGATAAAAAGTTCTCCCGTATTAATGGATTAGAAGAATTAATGTAGTGAAAATGGCCATCCTGCCAGAGGAGAAATTTCTCTTGGAAGATAATGAACACAGTTCTGACAGTTTATCAGACCACCTTGTAAAACAGACCTGAACAGAGATAATGGGAAGTGATGGGCAGGGTTGTACTTGACTGTTACTGCCTACTGATATATGTCCCTTGCCCTGTATTTAAACCTACATCTTACGTTAAGACCCTGAAGATTGTTGTGGGAGTTACTGGAACTCTTTTATTTTGTTACTTTTCCCAATGTGACTGTAAATCTTTTTTTTCTGCTTTTTCACACACATGCACATACACACATGCACACATTACCTTTTTCTGGTCTTCATTAAGTGATTAAAACTAGCCATATGCTTATTTCTTCTTAGAAAATAATTGTTTAAAATATTTAAAGCTGGGGCTGGGAAGATGGCTTAGAGGTTAAGAGTACTCTTCTTTTAAAGGTCCTGAGTTCAATTCCCAAAGCAACCACATGGCAACTCATCACCATCTATCATGAGATCTGGTGCCCTCTTCTGGCTTGCAGGCACTCATGCAGGCAAAATACTGTGAATAATAAATCTTTTTTAAAAATTTAAAGCTGTCTTTTTCTGCAAGTGTGGCTATGAACTTGCTGAGTCACTACTGTATTTACACATTTTAATGAAATTATTTTCTCTTTTAAAAAATTCTGTCATAATTCTTAGAATTGTTATCATAACTATACATTTGTCTTATTCAGTCATCTGTTTTTGACAAATATAAAATAAGTTGGTTTACCTTCTTTAATGTGTAAGTCTTAGAGGGCATAACTGAGAATTCACTCATTGCTGGTCTCTCATCCAGCTCTTTTTCCTTTCTTTCCTTTCCTTGGGTCACAAAACACCAATGTTAAAGACCACATAAACCAATTGTAAAGATTATCAAGTACCTTCTTTATGAATGACTAAACTACTTAAAAGAGCCAGAGTAATTTGCCTAAAGCAACAGAACTCCAATGTAACCATAGTGGAATTCTGATCAGTGTTTTTAGATTTCAACTTGAATGTGCTGTCAGTTATGAGAAGCTATTTTTATAGCAACTCAACAAATTTTGACTTTCAGGAAGTGTAATAATTAAAGAAGGATTAGCCTTTTACTGGTCTGGTAGTTACTGCAAAAATTAATGGCAGGCCTATGGTGGTGTTCCTAGGACCTAGGACGGCATTTGGTATCTAGTCCATTGTTCTGTCATTTACATGTAATTATGTGTCCTTTCTGTGCCTAGATTCTTCTAAACCTCATAATTAGTGACTTTAATGTCTTTTAGATTCAATATTCCTAAAGTGTGCTTGAGTCCCTTTGGGAACTAGAATAAGTTATTAGAGCCTTGCAGATGTGCGTGGTTGCTGCGTTCTGTCATTTTTGCTTCCGTTGATAGCCTACGGCCTCAGCTGCTGAGCTGTGAAGGAGCTCAAACCTCCAGGGTCCATTAGATTTAACTTGTTTACTGCATTGATATCTATATGTTAAATGACAAGAGAGTTCAGGTTATTGAATAATTTAAAATTCAGCTCTAATTGGTGTCATATGACCTGGAAAAGGCCACAGCTGATGCCAAGAGCACGCTGTGAATTTCTTATAAATTATTCATAAATTAGTTGATTCATTTGCCCGAGTGTCTTGCTAAATGCAAAAGTTTTTAAGTTATAACTGATGATATAACACCTGTAAGTATTTAGTTCATAATGCTGGAAGGTAACCTACCTTGATGATCTTCTAGCAGAATCTGCCAGTGTAGGAGAGTTAATTGCGCTGAAGAGAATGAACATTTATTTGGGATGAGACGTCGGCAAACCACACAGTGCGGCTGTTGCACTAGGCATTTTCTGTCAGTTTGACAACTGGTCCATGTATAGTGTTAAAGTGCAACATACCATTCTGTGCTTTATTCACATTAACTCCAAAATATTCTGGGAGATACAGTGACTTGCACTCCCCCATACACACATGTACATACACACATGTACAATACTACTGATTTTTTTTTAAAAAAGGGAGAAAATTTTGAAGTTCAGAATTGATATTCATCTTTTAATAAGTTGATAAGGAGGAAGATTGGAATTGTTAACACTTGCTAAGATAGGAACATTATTTATCATTAAAAAAAACACATACCAATAAGACCGGTTGGTGGAATACTAACTTTTCCTGTGGATAAGAACTCATGAGTGTACTGGAAAGAAACAGTTCCTAAGTATCCAAAGTTAAGGTATATATAACAACATATATCTCAAAGTGGACACTGGAAATCTTACAAGGTCCCACTCCTGAATGAAGAGCTTTGGGTAGTTAGTGACTGCTAAGAGAGGGAGAATGTGCCTTCTTCATCACCCTAATAGTTATGCCTAAGTGATCAACCCTAAGCACATTCACAAATAAGCAATACTAAACAGACTCAGCAGACTGAAATGTGTGTTCGTAAAACTATAGTTAAAGAAGAGGTATGAATTTGAGATGATGGGGTGGAAATGAAGTAAATACAGTACTCATGTATGAAATTTTCAAAAATGCAACTTTAAAACGAAATATTACTGCTGTTTCATTTATACTCTACTTGTTCTTTTACAGCCAGAGATTATCCAACTCTATTTCTATTACCATAGTAACAGCTGTTTGTATATGGAAAACTGCACACAATAGAAATGTAGGATTTTTTAAATGTAAGAACATGGGAATATCCTGTTCATGCATGCACTTTCATACATGTGTATGTGATAGCACTCATGTTTATAACATGTATGATCGTATAAAAACTTAAGGAAATTTTTCAACTCCATTAATTTCTTAAATTTCATTTTTAGAAAAGTCTTCATGACCTAAGTCTTTTTACATCTTTTTTCGTTACTTGATTATTGTATGAATGTGGATGTGCATGATATATGTTTGATGTGGGTTTGGGTATGCTGTGGCTCATGAGTGGAGATCAGAAGACACCTTTTTTGAGGTGGTTTTCTCCTAAGTCTACATAGGTTTGGGGGATAGAAGTCAGTTTTTCAGGTTTCTGCAGCAAGTCTTTTACCCACTGAGCCATCTTGCCAGCCCTCTTCTATTGATCATGAATCTTTTTCTCTTCTATGGCATTTTTCCACTTAGTCTTTATTTCTACCAAGTTAAAGAACATCATTTTCCAGCTCTGTTGTAAACCACAAGTGCCAGTATTTTTGTGTGTGTGTGTGTGTGTGTGTGTGCCGTGGAACCCATTGTATGCTATGTCAAAAATTTCACTGGCAGAAATCATTCCTCATGGCCAGTGATGCTGGCCTCCTTTGTATAGGAAAAATCCTAAAGTGCTTCAGTGGTGAATACAAATGTTTTTATAAATGGTAATCATACACCCTTAATTTTTAATGCAGTTTTTTTCCCCAGCATTATGTATCTTAGTTGGCATGTATTTCTGCAAAATCTCATTTTAACTTCTGGTTTAGTATCTCATCCTATGTATTATCACATTGAAAGCATATGAAGAACACCACAAGGCCCTTGGTCTTGGTGTTTTGATTGGTTGAGATTTTTGTTTGTCAGCTCAGGCTGACATTGAATTCAAGATTCTCTCTACTCAGCCTCTTAAGTGTGAGTACTGGGATTATAGTCTTATGTCACTTACACTCAATGACATTATTTACTTCTCTTGTTGGGTTTGGAGCATAGCTTAGCATAGAGGATTTTTTTAAATTTTTTATTAATTACACTTTATTCATTTTGTATCCCCCCATAAGCCGCTCCCCCCCTCCCCTCCCGACCTCACCCTCCCTCCCCTTTCTGCATGCATGCCACTCCCCAAGTCCACTGATAGGGGAGGTTCTCCTCTCCTTTCTGATCTTAGTCTATCAGTTCTCATCAAAAGTTTTGTTGTTGTTGTTGTTGTTTTTTTGCAGTACTAGATATTGATCCCAAGGCCTTCCACATGCAATGTAAGTGCTATATGATTTAGTTCCATCCTTAGCTCTGTTAGAATTTCTTAATCAGATGATGTAATCACCAAATTTAGTTGACAACAGCAGGCCAAATACAGCCAACTACATGGTTTTATAAAACTAATGATCTAATAATATTTTTATATTTTTATAGGGTTATGGACAGGACAAAAATATTTCAGGAAACAGAAAAATCATGAAAAGGTTAACTGGAGCACAGCTATGCACATTCACTTATTATTTTCTCCTGCTTTTGTGCCACAGGAAGTGACTGAGGTAGTAAAACCTAAAATGATTAATGTCTGACTTTTCAAAGAACAAAAAGGTCCTGTAGATTTCTACAATCTAGATGTAAAGGTGAAAGAATTACAGCTATTTGTAACACTAAGGAGTTAAATTAGCAAATGTAATATTGGACAGTGGAAGCAAGATACAAAAGAATATGTATCATATGATGTCATTTAGATGTAATGACCATCCAGGCATTTTTCTTATTATTGTATATTGATAATATTAGTCTGTGCATTTATATACAGTTATTGTACTCTAAAGTATAATAATTGTTAAGAAAGATGGAACTGGAGAGATGGGCCAATAGTTGAGATTACTGGCAGTTCTACTAATAGATGTGGTTTTGATTCTCAGCACCCACAACAGCTCACAACTATATGTGTAGGGGGATTGGACACTCTTTTCTGACCTCAATAGGCACCAAGTATACAATTGGTACATATATATGCAGGCAAAACAAATAAAAGAAAATTAATTTAAAAATTTTCATTGTAAGAGTGTGAAGTAAAGGGCAGGTAGGGCCTGTCTCATGAAATGTTGATATGAACTTGGGAAAGTTGTATTGTTCCATCAGACCTCATTTTCTTATCCATAAAATGGTAATTAAAATAGTTGCCCCTGCCCTCAGGAGGCAGAGACTGGAGGATCTCTGTGAGAGGCCAGTCTGGTCTACATAACAAACTACAGGACTGCAACTACTACATAGAGAGATCCTGTCTCCAAAAGAAAAAAAAATTGTCTTGTAGCACTGTAGAGCTGATACTAAGATAATACTAAGAGTTATGTACATAAAACATTTGACTCAGTATGTTCAAGGTTCTAAGTTAATAATTGCCTGGTAAAGTGATCAATCCTCACTCAGAAAGACAAATGGGATGGACTTTGGAAGAAGAAGAAAACAGGAAACAGGACAGGAGCCTACCAAAGAGGCCTCTGAAAGACTCCACCCAGCAGTATGAGTCTCAGCATAACTAAACTTTGGGCAGAGTGCAGGGAATCTTATGAAAGAAGGGGAAGATAGAAAGGCCTGGAGAGGATAGGAGCTCCACAGGAGAGCAACAGAACCAAAAAATCTGGGCTCGGGGATCTTTTCTGAGACTGATAATCCAACCAAGTACCATGTGTGGAGATAACCTAGAACCCCTGCTCAGATGTAGCCCATGGCAGCTCAGTCTCCAAGTGGGTACCCTAGTAATGGGAACAGGGACTGTCTCTTACATGAACTCAGTGGCTGGCTCTTTGATCACCTCCCCCTAAGGGGGAGCAGCCTTGCCAGGCCACAGAAGACAATGCAGTCTGTGATGTGGCCTGATAAGCCAGGGTCAGAAGGAAGGGGAAGATCTCCCCTATCAGTGGACTTGGAGAGGGGTATGGGAGGAGATGAGGGAGGAAGGTGGAATTGGGAGAGAATAAGGGGGGGGGGTCTACAGCTGGGATACAAAGTGAATAAACTGTAATTAATTTAAAAAATAAACAATTAAAAGAAAGAATTGCCCTATATGGGGTTGAGGATATAGATCAAATGTAGCATGTTTGCCTACTCTACCACTATTGGTTCAGATCCCAATTACACACACACATGTCCCAGTACACCCTAAGTGACAGGTGTT